>NC_135851.1:11070748-11475748 GCF_029677425.1 Wolffia australiana | reverse complement strand
GAAGAGGTGATAAAAATTTAATTCAATGATCATAGTATTCAATCATCTGCATGTTAGTGTCTTCCCCATGCTTTCAGGGTTAAAGTATTTCGTTATTAAGATTTGTTATCGGATAATTTACTTGCGCTAGATCATTCATTTGTTGATTCTCGTAGCCATAAAGTTCATCTCAACATCATTCATACGATTGTGATGATGATCGTGATCAGAACCTGCATTTTTTTAAAATGTTCGCATAGCTTGATCATGTTCGTAGAATAGAAATCATGTTCGCATAGCTTGATCATGCAATCCGAGCCATGATCGAGATATTCCATCAGTAACATTTGTGATGATCAGATAATTCACTTGTGCTTTTTATGCTAGATGATCATAAAGTTCATCTCAAGATCATTCATACGATGGTGAAAATGCTCGTGATCGCAGAAAAAACTCATATTTTCATAGCTTGATCATTCCATCCAAGGCAACGAACAAGATCATTCATTCAAACGACGGCGACCATGATCCAGATTTTCTGATTTTTTTTTTGAAATTTTGGGAACGATGAAGGTGGTGTTTCGATGTTGAGCTGGTGTACCTGTGCAAGCGGCTGAAGATCCCCATGATCGAGACATCGGTGAGCTGGTCAGAAATCCCCGGCTCCAAAGTTCGACTTACCAGTATCATCCACATGCTCTTCGAACTCGCCCTCATCCGCCTCGGCTACGGCCTCCGCCTATGGAAAATCCATCCCTTACCTTAATCTTAGTCTTAACGATTGTTCTGTCCCGGCAAGAACACAACATACCTCTTTAATTTAACGATTTATGGTTGGAGGAACATTGGAGAAGAAGAAGAGGTCTTGATTCGTCTTCCGATTGCAGCGTCGTCTTCTTGAAATTGTTCTCCTTTCCTGGAAACTGATTGAATCCTCCGTCGGCGTTGATTTCCTGAAATTCAATGCTGTTTCTGTCCAATTCTGAGAAGAAGAAGAAGAAGAAGAGGCGAGAAAACGAAGGATTTAGCAGCTGCTGTTGTTCTTGGGAGTTGGAACGAAGAGATGATCTCACTCTCGTGTTGTCGCTTGTTCCCGCTTTCCGGCTTCGCGCGGATTTCAGTAAGCTGCAGAAAAAGACCGATCTTAGTAAACGATAAGGTATATATAGAGCGAGAGAGAAGAAGAGAGAGAGATAGATTTGGAGAAAGCGAGAGATGGTTTGTGAGAGGCTGAGAGAGAGATCAAGAGGGCGAGATGGGTTAGAGAGAGATTGAGAGATAGAGATAGAGATATACAAAATGGATAGGGAGAGGATGAATGGGTAGAGAGAGAGGGGTAGATAGAATGAGACCGAGAGAGATATATATATAAAGAGACGAAAGAGATTAACGGATAGAGAGAGACAAAGAGAAAGCAAGAAATAGATAGAGAGATATGGATAGAGAGAGAGACCAAGAGATAGATAGACAGATAGATAGAGATAGAGACAAAGAGATATATAGAGAGAGAGATACGGATAGAGAGAGAGACCAAGAGATAGATAGACAGATTGATAGAGAGGGAAAGAAATAGATAGAGAGAGAAAAAATAGATGGACAGATAGAGAGAGAGAGAGACAAAGAGATAGAGAGATACGGATAGAGAGAGAGAGAGACCAAGAGATGGATAAGACAGATAGATAGAGATAGAGACAAAGAGATAGATAGAGAGAGATACGGACAGAGAGAGAGACCAAGAGATAGACAGATAGATAGAGAAGATATATAGAGAGAGATACGGATGGAGAGAGAGAGAGATCAAGAGATGGATAGACAGATAGATAGACATAGAGACAAAGAGATATATATAGAGAGAGAGACCAAGAGATGGATAGACAGATAGATAGAGATAGAGACAAAGAGATATATAGAGAGGAATACGGATAGAGCGAGAGAGACCAAGAGATAGATCGAAAGATAGATAGAGATATATAGAGTAATAGAGAGAGATACGGATAGAGCGAGAGAGAGATAAAGAAAGAGAGAGCGAGAAAGATATAGGGAGACAAAGACAGATAGAAATAGAGATAGAGATGTATGTATATATATATAGAGTGAGAGACAGAGAGCGAGACACTGAGATATACAGAGAGATATATATGTAGAGAGAGAAGAGTATGTGAGAGAGTTGCCTCCGCTCTCCTTCCGAAGCCTTGAATCCCGCGGGAGAGCTTCCGAGCTCGGTCTCTCTCCTCGCGGAGCAGCGGCCCTCGCTGAAGCAATCTCAGCACCCTCTGCGACTTGTTCTTCGCCGCCATGCCCCAATCGAAGCTGCTACGAAGCGATCTCAGCCGCTAGATCGAGAGGCAAGTTCAAAAATTTCGAGCGCAGACGAACAATTACCCTCGCTCGTCGATCAGCTTCAAGCTCTGGAGCCTGGCAATGGCCGTCGAATCAGACTGGAATTCCTCTGCGATGCTGGCGGGACCGTGCGTCAGGAGATGCTCCAGCAAGATCAGCGAATTGTACGCTTCCCGCCATTGCGCACTGCCCGATCTCCCCAATCTGCCCAAGAACAGCATATCGTGTACCGGGAAATCAGTATTTATTCAGTAGAGATCGGCGATCCTGTCAATCGCATCGAATCAGGAGGCAAAAATCGTCGTACGAACGACGATCTGGATCTATCCTTCGCGCAGATCACTGATCCGGTCTCTCGACGCGCAATTTGGCTCGATAGATCATTGGATCCATCAGATCCCAATCGGACATCACAAATTTCCAACACAAGTTACACGAATCACAGACCTTGTATGAAGGATGTCGACAATCCTCCAGTAATCCTCAATCTCGAAAGCCGCTCTGGATATGATCGCCATTGTGCGCGCGTCCGGCGGTGCAGGCTTCCCCTTCGTCACCTCCTCCGTTAACCTGATGAAGATCACATGAACAGTATCCGGAAAACCTTAGCCGGTCGAAATAACAATAGATCGGAAGAAGAAGAATCAGAAGAAGATGAAGAAATTAACAATAAGAAGAAGAAGAAGACATTAACAATAATAAGAAGAAGAAATTAATAATAAGAACAAGACGAAGAAGAAGTTAACAATAAGAAGAAGACGAAGAAGAAGAAAAAGAATAAGAAGGAGAAGAAATTAACATTGAGAAGAAGACGAAGAAGAAAAAAAAGAAGAAGAAGGAGAAGAAATTAACATTAAGAAGAAGAAGAAAAAGAGATTAACAATAAGAAGAAGAAGAAATTAACAATAAGAAGAAGACGAAGAAGAAGAGATTAACAATAAGAAGAAGAAGAAATTAACAATAAGAAGAAGACGAAGAAGAAGAGATTAACAATAAGAAGAAGAAGAAATTAACAATAAGAAGAAGATGAAGAAGAAGAGATCAACAATAAGAAGAAGAAGAAATTAACAATAAGAAGAAGACGAAGAAGAAGAAATTAACAATAAGAAGAAGAAGACATTAACAATAAGAAGAAGACTAAGAAGAAATTAACAATAAGAAGAAGAAGACATTAACAATAAGAAGAAGACTAAGAAGAAATTAACAATAAGAAGAAGAAGACGAAGAAGAATAAGAAATTAACAGCAAGAATAAGAAATTAACAGTAAGAAGAAGAAATTAACAGTAAGAATCAGAATCAGAAGAAGAAATTAACAACACTAGAAAGATTACAGCTGAATGGGAGTGACATCCGTAAGAGCCAACCGAGCGATCCGGATCTTATTCCGGAGAAAGACGGAGGCCTGCTTCTTCAGTTCCCCCAACAGCGGCGCCACCACGCCGCCGCCGCCGGCGGCCATGCTCGCCGCCGAGGACGGATGACGAAGACGTGGAGATTGAACTCGCGAAAGGATGACGAAGCTTGTAACTACCATGGAAGCATACTCTTTAAATTTTGAAATAGCCGAAGGAGACCGTTACTGTGGTCCCCACCAGCCCATTAAAATATAGTTAGTTTGGGCTGAGCTCGGCCCATTACGGATAAGCGTCAACCGGCACCCCATTAGCATCGACTTCGTTGACGATGCCGTTTACGCTATCAGTCAACGTTAACCTTCATTTTCTCTAAATTTGAGTAACCGCATGACAACCATATCTAGGAAATTAAGGTTTCTGTCTTGGTATATGTTTTGGCAAAAAAAATCTAAACATGTGCCTAAAATTTCTTACCTCGTTGGTTTGGTCAAAAACTTGTTACAGTAAAACTTACTCAAGATCTGACACAGGTATTGACTAAAGTCTAAGTCCCCCCTAGATGTTGTACCCTTCACGTAGCTCCAAGAGGATACCTGATAAGCGTGAGCATTATACATGGGCGTGTGCGAGTTGGATCCGTGTCGTTGGGACATTTACGCTTGCTCCACGCCTATAAACTCTTCTAAATATTCAATTTTACATAGATAAAACCCCATGGGTGGCATCCAAGGCATGGCTGTATAGGTCTACGAGCACAACCCTTAGGTTGGTTGTACCTGGCACCGTGTATTTACCAATAAAAAAATTTAAACATAATCTCATAAATTGGCTCCATTTATTGAAATAATTAAAAAAACATTTTTTTCTTATATTTATGTTTTTGGTTGTGCTCATGCTCATAGGGAACGGCACGTCCGGGATGTGACGGGACGGATGATGAGCCGTGACGAAATGTTCGTCACGTCACCGTCACATCACGCATCTGAGGATTTTGAAAAAAAACCGTCACGTACCCGTCGCGCATCCATGCATCCTCATTCCGTCACGTCACCATCACGGTGATGGCGTCACCGTCACTGGTGACAGAAATTACTAGCGGGGAGAAAGAGATAGGATTACTGGTCTGGAGAAACTAGGCGAAGATTTTGTTGGAAATTCCACTTCTTTTGAGAAATCCAACTGGATCAACGCTCAACCCACCTCTGTTTTCGTCGCCCTCTCCCTTGTCAACTTGTTCAGGCCTCTTCTTGGCGGGTTTTCGCTGCTTCTGCTCTGAAGAAGAGCATCGCCATGGACTACTCCTCGGAGCTCTTCTCGGAGAGCTTCTCCAGGAGATGGGTGGCTTCTTGTTGGTGCCAAAAGGTCTAACAGGTGATGGGCATAGAGAGAATCCGCCTCCAAACTGTCCCCTTAGCGAGGGAGACGACATTGCTTAGGATTTTGCAAGTTTCTTCTTTTGGGTTTTGTCTAATAGTTGTTGCCCGTGCGAATTGGGATTGTATGAAAGTTTTTGTTCCCTTTTTTTTCATGTTTTTTGGATTATTCTCCCTCTCTCTCCAGTTATTCTGGGAAATAATTATCATTATTATTTCTTTTAATATCTTATTATTTCACTTACTAGTTACTATCTAGTACCTAACGTATATTCTCCTCTACTTCTCTGAGTCGAAGCTCCCTGAACGGCTGGTCCTTAGGTTGAACCGTTGGAGTCTGGAGCAGCAGCTGGAGACGGAGAAGGCAAAGAAGAGGAAAGAGCAGTTTGAAGAAGTAGAGACGAAGATCCAACAGCTGCGAGAGGAAGAGACGACATTATAGAGAGGCTGGAAGTGGACTACGGAGACCCTAAGGTTGAACGTCCACTGCAGATCAAGAGGAGCTGACAGTCTTCTACGCTGGCAAGATTAGTGTCTATGAGGGCGTGAGACCTGAGAAGGTTGGCTGAGCATTCTCATCTCAATTCGAGTATCAATAAAATGAAATTGCTTTTTCATATTCTTTTAGTCATCGGTTTATTTCAAATCGGCTTGATCTTCATCTTAGATCCTCATTTGATGTCTGTTGATTTTTGGGGGAAAGGGAATGGATGTAAATTTCATTCTCCAATTATTCTACGTACCTTGTTGCATTTCAATTCAATGTTCTTACTGCTCTGGAAGGAAAATAAATGGGCGTTATCTTATCTTAGATCCCTCTTTTTTCTGAAGACGAGGCGACAATCTTGTTCTTATTTTGTTTTGATCCCTGATAAGGTACTCTCTTCAGCACTCTTATTTGGTTTTGATCTTGTTCTTCTTTATCTTTTTTGGTTTCTCTCATTCTCTCTTCACTCTCACACTCTCACACTCTCTTCTCTCTCACCCTTCTCTCTTACCTCTCTTACTCAGTTACTCTCTCTCATTCTCTCTTCACTCTCACACCTTCTTCACTCTCTCCTCTCTCTTCTCTCTCTCATTCTCTCTTCACTCTCACACTCTCCTCACTCTCTCCTCTCTCTTCTCTCTCTCATTCTCTCGTCACTCTCACACCCTCTGCACCCTCTCCTCTCTCTTCTCTCTCTCATTCTCTCTTCACTCTCACACTCTCCTCACTCTCTCCTCTCTTACTCTCTCCCATTCTTTGTTCACTGTCACACCCTATTCATTCTCTCCTCTCTTACTTTCTCTCATTCTCTTTTCACTCTCACTCCTATATTACTCTCTCTCATTTTGTCTTCACTCTCACACCCTCTTCATTCTCTCCTCTCTTACTGTCTCTCATTCTCTTCTCACTCTCACTCCTATCTTACTCTCTCTCATTCTCTCTTCGCTCTCACACTCTCACCTTCTCACCCTCCTCTCTTACTTTCTCTCATTCTCTCTTCACTCTCACACTGTCTTCAGTCTTCTCTCTCTCCTCTCTTACTCTCTCATTCTCTCTTCACTCTCACAGTCTCCTCAGTCTTCACTCTCTCCTCTCTTGCTTTCTCTCATTCCCTCTTACTCTCCTCAGTCTCCTCAGTCTCTCCTCTCTTACTCTTTCTCATTCTGTCTTCACTCTCACACCCTCTTCATTCTCTCCTCTCTTACTGTCTCTCATTCTCTTCTCTCTCACTCTTCTCTTACTCTCTCATTCTCTCTTCACTCTCACACTCTCACATTCTCGCCCTCCTCTCTTACTTTCTCTCATTCTCTCTTCACTCTCACAGTCTCCTCAGTCTTCACTCTCTCCTCTCTTGCTTTCTCTCATTATCTCTTCACTCACACACTCTGTCTTTTTTTTCTTATTCTTCTCTGCCAGACTCTTTTTCTTATTCTTCACTCTTCCTTTTTCTCACTCTTCCCTACCACTCTATTTCGACTCTCTTTTTCCTCACTCTTCTTTCTCATTCGCTTTTTCTCATTCTTCTCTTTCTTCTTTGCTTTGTCACTTATTTTTATTTCTTCTTTCTCACTCCTTCTCATCGTTCTTCTTTCTCTTTTATTTATTTTCTTACTCTTATGTCCCGCTCCCATTTTCTCATTCTTCTGTCTAGCTTCTCTTTTTTCTCATTCTAAGCTGAGCACCTTGAATGGTGTACATTTTACAGCCGACTGAAATGGCCTGTTAGAGATAAATATTGTCAATGAAGGTTTTGATATGTGCTCATCTAGTTGGTTATCATTTTTTTGTGTAAAATGCTTGCAAATGCCTTAAAAATACTTGACAGTTTCATTAGATGTTTGTGAAATGTGAAAAGTTTCAGCACTTCAGTCGTAAATTTTCATTCATAGATGAAGCATCCATAGCTTTGAATTATATCATTATTAGAAAAGAGGACGAAAAGTGAATGACTGTAGATGGATCCCTTAATGTGTAGCATTTAGTCCTTCATTAGAAGATAAAGTTATGAGTTAATAAATGAGTTCTTTCACCTATTTCCCTAGGACATAGTCGGCAATGGGCACTCTAAGTGGCGACGAGTGTGTTGACTTGGCCGTAGAGTCCTCGGATGAGGACATACACCACTAGGGCCGTTTCTTGTATGTCCTCAGACGAGGACATACACCGCAGTATTTCAGCCTTCCCAAACGTAAAGGGAAGGCTGAAATACTGCGGTGCTTCACGGAAGTAGGGTCAGGCGTGTGGGCGTGCCTACTATGCCGTGACCAAAAAGTTGACCCATTGCGCAATAGGTTGAAGCGGCGAAAAGACGGGTCTACGAACATCTTCTGGAGGCATCTGGAGTGCAGCCATAGCTGAGTATATCACGAGATGAAGGGGACTAATCTCGAGTAACGTACGATAAAGGAGGCGTACGGGCAGGGTGGTGCCGCCAAGAAAACGCTGGAAAAGACAGGAGATTATAGCGCAGTTTGTTTGTCTCACAAACTTCCCATGGGCTACAGTAGACAACGTCGGGTTCAAGATTATGTGGAAGTACGCCGCGGAGACGACAATTGACCCGCCAGGTTCAAAGGCAATAAAGGATACGACGCGTAAGCCATATGGGAACATGAAGGGAAAGCTCGTACATTTATTAGCAGATGTCCCCAGGGTCTCCCTGACGGTTGATGCGTGGACCGCCGAGAATTTCTGTGGTCTTCTCAGTGTCACGATTCACTGGGTGAACAACTGGTGGGAACAATGCGAACGTGTACTTGCTATACGCGAACTGGTCGGCAAACACAATGGCGAGAATGCGAGCGCAATAGTGCTCCAAGCGTTGGAAGACTTCGGCTTGAAGACGAAGGTCGAAAGCTCTTAGTCTGGCCTCATTTTAGGCTCGTACTACCGTATTGAAAGACTAACATTTTTATCATGTAGGTTGGGTCGATCACTACAGACAATGCATCAAGCAATGGGTGGATGATAGCGTTGCTCGCAAAGGAAATGAAGCCAATTAACAACCGTTTCACTGAGGACCGACATGTCCCTTGTGCTGCCCACATGTTGAACATCATCGTCCAAGCTGCACTACAGTCATTATGTATATCAATGACCACACGTCCTCCTAAGACTGCTAACAACAGTGCATCAGACGCCACAGATGAAATTGTTTACGACGCTGATACAGATGACTTGGACGCTCTGCGAGAGGCTGCGGCAAGTCATGTAGAAATGGTCAGCCGTGATAGTGGCCTCGTCCTGGGAGATGCGATTGCCCGTGTTCGGCAATTAGTGATGAGCATCCAAGCATTGACACAACGACGACAACAGTACATGAAGACGTGCAACGACATGGGGAAGAATCACAACCAACATTCTTTAGATTGCCCGACGCGGTGGAACAGTACGCATGACATGTTGCATGCTGCATTGGAGAAGAGAGAATTCGTCGATTTTATGCCGTTATAGATCATGTAGGTCACCGATAAGGACATCAGAATCTCACGTGAGGAATGGGAAATGTTGGCAGACTTTTACAACATTTTAGGGCCCTTTTATCGGACGACAAAATCCCTTAGTGGCTCGAAGACAGTGAGAGTCGTGGAAGTGATCCGCATCATGAAGGGGCTGATGCAACAAATCGACACAATATTGCTGAAGTTCGATATGTCTACAATTTTCGCATCGGGAAGAAGGATGACTCTCGCACAAATTGCATCCATCCGCAAAGCTTGTGAGAGCATGAAGTCGAAGATGTGAAAATATGAGGGGATGATTTCAAAAAATCATGCAACGACGACAACTGTAATTCTTGACCCTTTCAACAAGGGAGCGTCAATTGACTCTAGTGGCCTCTAGGAAGCACTGGCATTTGTTGGCGGACTTATGCCCCAACACGGTGAGCAAGACCTAATCTGTAGCGACCCCGAGGATGAGGACTGGCTCGCAGAACATATTGATGGCATAGCGCTAGCTAGAGAGAAGGAACAACAAGTACCAACTCCAGCCGAGGAATTGGAGGCGTATCTACAATCAACCAAGAAGAAGGACAACGAGACAGCGTTGGGATGGTGGGCACGTATTGGTGCACGAACCTACCCACGGCTTTCTACACTTGCGCAAGAATTTCTCTCAGTATGTGCAACCAGTGCCCCAACAGAGCGTTTATTCTCAGCGGGATGTGCAGTTGTCACTTTCAAGCGGGCACGTCGTAGTGCTAAAGCATCGAGCTCCTGATTACAGTGAAGTGTTGGTTGCGTGCTGAGAACGCTTAACTGTGCGATGCAGATAGGGCAGATGACTTTCCTGAAGACGAAGACTAGTGTAAGTCTTTACTCTTAATTTACTTCTATCGATCCAATCATCTAATGTAATTTCAAAGGACAATTGTTTTGTAGCATCATCAATCTTGTTGTGAAGAATTGACACCGTAAGTTTCTTCTAGCTGATTGTGCTCCATCTTTTGCTGTCGTGTTCTGAACTTTGTCATGCAAAAAAAATTAAACCATTTTTTTCTCTTATGATGTAGTTGATTCTGCTTTATTAGCTTAGCACTCTGTATGTTTATTTCATTTCAATGAAAGATATTTCTATGAAAAACAGTTACCCTATGGAGACAGCCTTTTTCTTTTCGTTTCCAATTTACGAAACCAGAAAAGTAAGTTCCACCCTCTCGTCCAATTTTGGCGAAGCATAGGAAATGGGCACTTCTTGAGGTGGAATGTCATCTATTCAACAGTAATTTTGTGATTGATTTTATCTTATTTACATTCTCTGGGTTCTTTCGATTTGATGATAGCATATGTTATTTCTCTGTCTCCTTCATGTGTTTCTCTAAAACTTTTCTAATGATTTTTGTCGTCACATTAGTCGATATATTGCAGAGGTTTTACGTTCTTTCTTTCATGTTTGAGGATCCTTTAGACTCAAAATATTTTTCGCGTATTTGTCAGTGGAGTGAATATTTTTATTTTTATTTTATTTTTGTTGCCTCCTATCAGTTTTCAGTTTTTAATAGGGGAGCTTCTCCAACCGTACATTCTCAAGGATAATTATATAATCTTACTTTCTCAAGAATAAAGTCCATGATTTTATAACTGTACGTTATCTAATTATATTGAGCCAATGGATTTTTTCTTCATTTTTTAACATCCTGGTGGTTTATTGGTTCAACATCTAGGTGTATGAAATCATCATTGAAAACTGTTTTGATGACAACCGTATCATGAAAAATTTCGACCAATATGGTTCTTTGTTCCAATTTTTTTTTAGCTTAAGGTGTCCCTTTGAAATTTGATTAGGAAATTATGTATTTTTGGTATCTGCAGAATCTGTCACCACAAATATTGAAATAGTACATCACTCAAGACGGGATCAGGTCTCAGTTTTCTTCAAAGGTACGATCTCTATTCAAAATGGAAACACCATAGACTTTTTGAATTTTCATTTAATTAATCTCTGTCATTCTTTCAGTTATGCCTTCGATTGCATAGCATGTGGAGAAGCCTGTGCCAATTCCTTTTGGAGCCTAGAGGAGCAGAGGGCCTTGGTTCCAAGAAAAATGAGCTGATTAGATATTTTACAGTTTCAAATTCCTTTGGTCACTACGTTATCTTGAGCAAACTTCTAAACAGATTCCTTTTTTATAATCAGTTTCTAAATTTTGGCATTTTCTCTATAGTTATATTAATTTATTATATCTTCTTTGTCACTGGTGAGTCACTAAATTGTTCAATAAAATAAAATTAATATATTAATATGAATTCTTCACGGCTGCGTCAACAGGTTAATTATCACATTCATAATTTCACATTCTTAAAAAAATATTTTAGCTAAATATTTAGCTTCTAACCAAGCACTTAAATCTCAAGTTACTTATATTACATCAACAATTTTGGTATCCTAACATACTAAACCATAAGACAGTAAATACTACATTTTTCCAACAGGATATTAATTTATTAAATTCTTTTACTTGTATAATTCATTATTGAAATGTAATTAAAATTTTTAAATCTGTAAAAAAAGTTATTCAATTTTACTGACTTTGCGTTAAAAAATTCTTAGTTTCTCGGTCAATAAATTAATTGGTACAATAAATTTCTTACATCCCCTGACAAGTGCCAACAAATTAGTTATTTAACTGCATATAAAAAATATATAAATGTCTTCACTTTTCTGTCAAAAAATTATTCATTATATTCTTTAATTTTTTCAGTCAAGAACTTAATTAATAAACTATCTACATTCAAAATTTAAGGTTAATAATTTGATTATCATAACAGATTAAACCATAGATCTCGTCACAATTTAGTTATTACCACTATTTAATGAAAAAATATAATTGTATTAAAATTCCGTCACGGACGTCATATGTGACGGACTTTTCGTCACGGCACTCGTCCGGACTTCCACGTCATCATCACGCCACCGTCACGGGCAATCTGTCACTGTCACCGTCACCGTCACGTCATCCGTCACGTGTCCATCACGGTGACGTGTGACATGACGGATGACGTTTGGCGATCCCTACATGCTCATCCTTGTGCTGATGCTTATGTTTATGTTTAGATTACATTCATGCTTATATTATAAAACATTTTTGTAAAATAAATACTCATTCAAATTCAATATTCAGCAGCTGCCACAGTTTTATTGTTTCCCCTTAGTTTCAAAACTGGAGCAGACTTTTGGAAAACCCATGAATCCCTCACTCATGGTATCAGTTCAATCTGGTTTTACCAAAGTTGGTAAAATATTGCAAATGCTAACATCCTCATTATTTTTATACCATACTAGATATTGGCTCTTATTTTTCTATTTCTTTCAACGGAACTATTCTAGAATTTGAGAATGTATAATGAGCGCAACACAGTGTAATTCTATCATGAATTCATTGAACCTTATTCTTCTACTCTCTTCCCTCCTAACTTGCTCTTAGTCTTTCTTTATTCTTCGAAAAACATTTTCCAAAATATCCTTCTAATGATGGCCATTGATAATTGCCTACCGCTTCAAAATATTGAATCTCAAAAAAGAGAATAAATAGCATTTTAAAATATTAACTGTAATCATTAACTAGCATCCTCGATGGGTATTTAACTATCAGACACTATGATCACAGGTCCTGAATTATGGGTCGAAATTGTGGGCTCAACTTCTCATGACAGAACAAAAGGCCTTCTTCCTTTGAAAAAAAGTCCCCCAAATAATCATTAGCTTGCCTTTCTCTGTCTTCTTCTTCGGCTAGAATTCTCTAGATTTCTTGAGTTACTTCTTCTTCTTGATGGCCCCATAGATATGAAACTCAGAATCTGAGATAAAACACCCAAGAATCGATCAAAACGCCAAACTAGTAAGAGAGAGGAATGTGCAATCTGTCGATCCAAAATGTCAGCTTCCTTGGTGAAGTTTGCAGATATCTTCATAATCAACGGCGGGCAAGACTCTGCCATCGTAGATCCCCCTCTCAATCTGAACCTTGGCGCAGAACTTATCAGTGTTAACAGCGATTAGCCTGGCATTAGATCCCCGGTAAGCGCCATTAACGATCCTAACCATTCCCCCAATCTGAGGAATCACCGTCTCCAGTTCTTCCTGATCCACTCTCAGAACATGCTTCTTCTCCAACATCTCAATCTCCCCCACGTACTTGTCAATCACCTTAATAACAACTCCCTTCTGCTTGTAATACCCTTTCTCTGCCAGCGCCTTGCTCATCACCTTCACCACAATCCCCTCGCAGAGCCAGTAATCCTTCCTGTTGCTCCTCTCCTTGGCCTTCTCTTCCTCCGCCATCAACTCCTCAAGAGCAGACACTCCTCCCTGGCCAGAAACCTTCATCTTCTTCGCAGATTTCTCCCCATCTTCGACTTCGAGAGGAGCAGCCACGGTCAAATTCGGCTTAGATGAGATTCCCCCAAGAGAGAATGCAATCTTCCCGGAAGAGGGTTCCGGAAGAACATCAGAGTTCTGCTCGGAAGAATTTTCTGGAATAGGATCGAGGGTCTGTTGTTGTTGTTGCTGAGATGACATGGCTCTCTCGATCTGACGAGCGATGAGGCGTTCTTGCTTCTCTTCGTCCGCGAGATCGGCGGAAATTCGCTTGTTCTTGAGGCGATCCTTGAAGATTGTTTCTGAATCTCGATCGATGTAGGTCATGAACCAGCCTTTGGGGGTTTCTTCCACCTTGCACTTGCCGGTGCGGCCGAGGTATTTGACGAATTCTGTGAGAGTGGCCCAGCGGGTGGAGTTCATGTGGATGTGGTGGCGGTCGGCGATGTACTCGTTGTAGACGACGGTGGCGGCGACGCGGGAGAAGCGGTGAGCGCGGCGGACATGGTCGAGGAAGGTGGCCTCGAACTCCTCCGAGTAGCCGCCGACGATTCGATTAGGGTTCTGCCCGAAGACCTGCATCTGCCGCTGGTGGCTCTCGCTCATGCAGTGGCATTTGAACCCGTTCTCGTCCCGGCACTGCTTCTGGCACATCTGGCAGTACCATCGCAGCTTCTGCAGCCCCTTGGCCTTGATCCGGTTCGCGATCGCCTTCGGAGTCAGGAAATCGTTCTTCCCCATCCTTTTACCGATCAAAGATCGAGGAATTGAAATAAGAAATCGATCAGATCTCAAACCGCAGAGAATTCTTGCGATTCGGAACCGAAACCCTAGCTCGCTGCGGGAAAAAAACGGGGAGAAGATCGAAAAAAATGACCTTGATCGATTGAGCGTGATCACCGGCAACGGCAGAGGAGGGGGATTGGAGGCGAAGATTAAGCTACAGAGCTCGTTCAATTGTTCGCCGATCGGGCGCCGATCGAGAAGAATTGGCGGAGGGAGAGTGAAAGAAAGGATATATCGAGGTAGAATTTGGGGATGTTCTTACTTCAGGTTTGGATTAGGGAATGCGGACGGATGACGAACCATTATCCGTTCCTTGGGACGGTCCCTTTTCCCTTAGGTTTTGCTTGTTTTCCCTTGACACACTTGATGCAAGTGTGAATATTCTTGTCATCAACGGGATCTAGATTGCCATATGACACAAGGCGTATCTTATGATAAGATATATGACCAAGTATCTTATGCCATAATGAAATAGAATTCTTATGCGTTAGCTTCCTCTTTGCCCCTTTTGCACTAGTGTGCAAAATTTTATTGGATTGGACGTCCACATCAAGTATATAGAGGTTGCTATCACTCAATAAAGAGCTGGTGTCAATTAGACTTGATTCAAAAAAGAGACTAACTCTACTATTTCCGAATAGACAAGTATAACTGAATATGTCCAAAACAAAGACAAAAATTAAATTGTCTAAAAGACGGTACAACAAAAGTCTCTATCAAGTGTAAATGACATCCAGACTTCCCTATTGCTTCCGCTGCTGCTGAATTGCTGTTCCCAGTGTAGATGAAGCTTTCAGCAGCACTCAGTTTCCAGCAATGGGGCCAACCCAGCACAGACATGCTAAGATGAATAATAGCAATAGAGTCGAATCACCGCGTGTCTAAGGGCATAGAGGCAAGATTAACTTCTGAACAAACTAGAGATGTCCGATTACCTTTCTTTGCTTGCTAATAATGAAACTTAGGGCAATTCTTTTTCTCTTTGCATTTGTGGTCAAATTGGCATTTTCTTGACGCTCTGTAATTAATTGTTGTTGTTCTTGAGCATAGAGTGAAATGAAATCGTTAAGACTCATCTCTACTCACAAAACCTTGTATGCCAACTTGAGCTATTTATATGGCGCAGGAAGTGAATATAGCACAAGGTGCATGAGCATCTTTTCAAACACATCCATGTCTAATTGTCTGATTTTAGTAGCTCTAGCGGATATTTCCAAAACATGTTCTCTAATGTGACCCTTTTCATGAAATTTCATGGACATCAACTTATATAGAAGTTCATGTATTTGAGATTCTTCATGAGTTGCAAAATTCTATTCAATTTTTGCCATACTCTGTTGCTGTAATGTCTTCTCGAATAAGGTCTGCCTGATAAGATTCACGAACAACACTTTGCATTGTCATCTAACTTAACCAATTTGATCTTTCCCATGCCTCCAGATTTTATTCATCTGCTTCGTTTGGTTTTTCAGATCTCATGGCTTAATTAAGATTTGAGTATGCGAGGGCAAGCATCGCATTTTTCTTCCATGTTGGAAAGTTATTGAGATTCAAGATAGGAATTCTATGCCCTTGAGCGATGATGTACTCGTGTGCGGTCGCTGTAGAATAGGACAAATTGCTCACATAAGGAAATGAATTGCAAAGAAAGTAAAACCCATTGCAAGACATCGAGCGCAACATTAATGTATCATCTTCGGACAATAACATTGACTGCAAGTGACGTCTTGTTGTGAATAATAACACAGACAAAAAAATCCTGTTAACTCGCAAGTCTGTCTTTGGACTGAATCACAAAAAATTAACTGAATATTTGTCTCATGTCATTTATTAGGAGAGCACAAAGTCATGTCCAGTAGTTGCCATCCTTTGGACCAACTAGTACCGACATCTGACATGTGCACACTGCATCCAATGTATAGAGTAAATGATTTCTACCAAAGAGCCCACTTTGGAAGGATATTGTTTCCATCGAAAACTCATGACACTGGGCAATCCACTGAATTTGCATGTACTGTTATGAATACCCTCGATTATCCATGACGGTGGGTATTTTCAAGTCAAAATACCAAGCATAATCTGTTGTATTCAAAAAACAAAGACCAATATATTCAGACCTCGTTGGGCCAGCTAATGATGGTGAAAATCCCGTAAACTTGATTTATCAACCCTATAATAGATGACTTTCAACTTAAACTCGAAATTTCTATCTCTGAGAGCCCAATAAGGGCTATTATTGCCTTGGAATTGGCGCTGTAATGGCCCATATTTGGGCCACCAATTCTTAGCCTCCAAGGACCCTAGAACCTATTACATGTGATGTCAAACGTCATCAATGACTTCGTCCGACGGATAATTCACTAGGGTGAAAGTAACTGCCTGAGTGCAAATGACCTAGATGGAATGTACGTGCAGGCACCTACTCAAGGAGATTAATCGAGCTCTGAGCTTCGGGAGGGGAACTGATGATGATGACAATGACCTTCTGACCCTCGTCGGAGCGACGACGGTGGCTATGGCGCTGAACACAATAATTCCATAGGGGCTCGCACGTAACGGCCGTGCTCGACCTGCACCTGGAAATTCACTCAAATCATAATTTTATCGATAATTTTCTCACCTAAACTAACCCGAGCGCGGTGGAGTGCAGTCAAAAATATACTGAAGAAAGTAATATAACTGACAAGCAAATGGGAGTGACGTACCTCGTCAGTGGCATCGCTCATCGTCGGGGTCTTCGTCAGTGTAGGGGCTGGTATAGGTAGGTGTGGTGGAATGGTGCTGGAGAAGGGCACGGGGTAGCTCGACTGGCAGGGACGGCATGGCACTTTAGCAATGGTCAGAGCTAAGTCGAAGGACAAAGGCGATGAATGGGGAAGAGCAAAGGCAAGGCAGCTCAAGCAAACGGCTGAGCTCGGCGAGTGCGATCTTGTGGTGGACTGGCGCGAGCAGAGACAGACGGCCGTTGCGAGCGACAATAGGCATCACGTCGACGAGGCATGGGATCGGTGCAATGGCAGACATGCATCGCGGTGTTTCGTCGGCTTGACGGAGTGGCAAGTACTGCGATCCGGGGTTGGGCCTCGCCGAGGGGTAGCGCATGTGCGGTAAACTGGTTCCGGATGTGAAGTGGGCTCGGGCGCAAGCAGCAGTCATGATGGTGCAATTCAAAACACGAGCGCGGTGTGAATGGAAGCTATGGCGGCTCAACGAGCGATGACTACGGGAGATACTCAGTTGCACCATCGCAAGCAGTCGGGGCCACGGGCATACACGAGCTGGACAAAAGGAGCGCATACGTTGCAGTTGGCACTCGCGGGCCGGTCGTGATGCAAGCACTGAACAATGTCCGTGAGATGGGTCGATAACGTGTCCATGTCCGGGCAACGTTCGCGTTCAGTCCGTAGCATCACCGAGCAGGGAGACTTGGATCCACTCGGGACGTCATTGGGTTACACGTGAGTGCACTGGTGTGGATGGTCCGGGCTGCGATCACACAAGGGACTGGTCGTAGGGCGCATACACTACCGTACAATGCTCGCGGCCGGGTCACAATGTAAGCTGCATTGATCCGTTGCGGGCGGTGCCGAACCACATCCGCGATAAGGGCCAACAAGGCGCCCCGCCGGAGGTGAAGGTTTCGGTCAAACACATGCTGCGCGGAGTGTCGGGGGGTGGCCGTGAGTGGAATCACATAGTCTGGGCGCGCGAGTGGGTCGGGGACGCGTGAGCGCATGGGGCCGCATTGACCATAGAGTGCAGCACTTCCACTAAAGTCATAAACTTGGTGGCGTCGAGTCGGGGACACACGGCGGTTCCACCCTGCATGTGCGTGCCTGGACAGCGGCGAACGGTGACCTGGAGGGGCGACCGAATGAGACGACAACGTCCAATCCTTCTTCTTTCTCCTTCCCTTCCTCTCTTCTTCCTCCTCTTCTTCCTCTCCTCCTTCATCTCTTCTTCTTGGTGAGATCTGAACAACGGGGAATAATTGCAACAAACTTGAAAATCCAGATCTAGAATGAACGTTGTCCCATCATGGCCTTATATAGGGCCATGATGGGACCCTTACAATGAGTCCAACAAGGGGGAGTCCAATAAGAGACCCCCCCCATTTACAACATAAATCAAGAAAGTAAGAGATTACACTATGTGAAAATAAAGCGACATGGGCGGATATGAAAACACGACGATACGGATGTGTCACGACGTGTAGGGTGCACTCGTCGTGATGAACACAAAACATAAATTAAATAATAAAAACAGATAATGAAAACACGAACACGTGCGCCAACATGCTCTACCCGGGGTATTTAAAATCGGGCGTCTTCACAAATGCTTTGGCGTGCTGGTCAGGCTGGACACGAACCGACGATGATGCTGATGATGGCAAAGATGGCTCCGATGACATTTTGTCGGTGTCATTTGGGTGCGCTCCATCAACATGGCTGCCCATTTAGGTCTTACAAGGGCCTAGGGCAGCCCAAAATGGGCCACCCATATTATGCCTAAAGGGCCCCAAGAGGCGGCCCTATATATATATAAATATATATATATATATATATATATATATATTACGGCCCCAAGGGCGACCCGAACTGGGCCGCCCATCAAGGGTTCCCGCAGGGCCTTGGGCGGTCCGAAATCCCCTCCCCCCCCTCCTCCTCCCAATGGTTTTGCGGGGCCCCTGGGCGACCTGATATGGGCCACCCATTCGGGGTCCTGTAGGGCCCTTAGACAACCCATCTTGAGCCACCCATAAGGGCTCTCGTACGGGCCCCTTAAGCGGCCCTAAGTGGGCCACCCATACTGGGTCTCGCAGGGCCCTTTGGTGGCCCGACATGGGCCGATCATATTGGTTCCTGCAGGGCCTTTGGGTGGCCCAAATAGGGTCCTTAAGGCCCTTAGAGGTGGTGACTGCCTATAAAGTGCTCAACGCCTCAAGATGGTCAACCGCCTCAGGGCAGCCCCTGAGGCCCCTTGAGGCAGTCAACCACCTCAGGGATGCCCCTGAGGAATAAGGGGAAGAATGAAGCTCCGCCACCTCAGCTCGCATTTGTCACAACCGATGAGAGTTTTGTCATCATTCTAAAGGTGGAAGTACTATCCGACAAAAAATAAAATTCATATCATTGCATCATGTATTCCACATGATGACAATACAAATAAATATCGAATTCGATTGTACGATGAACCAGTTTTGCATGTTCATGCAACACGTACGATAAAACAAGTCTTCATCCCTAAGATCGTACACAAGTTGGCTCTGATTCCACAAACATGCACTCGTTAGTTATCACCGCAGTTTGCTACTTCCATTCGGGCTAGTGCAACCCCTCACAAAATCCACCACTAGAGAGCAGAATAGTGGTATTTGAATTTATTTGTATTGTTTTTAACTCTAAAAATCCCCAAATATTATTAAAAACCCTATATATCTTTTTTAGCTATTGATTTATTTATTTATTTTACATATTTTCAGCATATTTTCTCCCTTGAAACTATTAAAATCCCAAGAATATTTTTTATTAAAATATTCTTATATTTTAATAAAAAATTACTCTCCAGTAGTAACCTACTCCTTTTGTATGGTGAATGTCATGTGCCCTGGATTCCTCTTGTAGTCAATAATACAATATTCTTAATTTCTATGGCCTGGATTATGCCTAAGACATGGGAGTGAATTAGGTATTTTAAAATTTTCTCTTTTTTATAATTGAATTCTTGGATGATCATTTTCATATCTAGTGGGACAGAGATCAAGGGTCAATGATAAGTCCAAAATGAGTCATGTAATTATACATATTTTAAAGGCATTTTGGGATCAATCATGTGTATTTCATCCTATTTCATGAAATATTGCATGTTATGCACTAAATAGAACAAATGATGAAAATGATGCATTTTAATGTCATTTTTATGCACATTATACAATTTAAATATTTTTTAGTTGAAATATACATCTAATACCTATTTAATTTTCTCATGTTCTATTTAGTATCTTGTCTATGAAATTTTAGGGGAAAATTCTGTATTAAATTTGAAGAAAGAATGAGGGAAGTATTAATGAGGAAAAAAATAAAGATAAAAGCAGGGATTATATGGGACGGCTACGGAGCAACCCAAGGGCCAGGCCTCAAGCCGGCAGCCAGGTTCAGCAAGCGCAATGCTCTCAAGCACAATGCACTAGTAGCCCAAAGTACAGCAGACCCATATCCAAACCCGCACAGGCCCATAGCGATCACACAAGAGAGGTATATACTTCGGTTTAAGGCAATAACTAAAAGATACTGAAATTTATATACTGTTCGATATTTTCAAATTTTACAATATGGGATTGCAAAATCCCACTTGCAATCAGAATTGCATCGGGCCGGGCCGTCGGGGAGTATTGCTCGTGACCCAACGGGCCGCGATCTTAAAGAAAACAAGAAGAAAATGATACCGGGCTTCGAGCCAACCCAGCTCGAAACCCGTATCATTTCGGGCTTTTTTTTAAAGAGGATCTAGATCTTAGCCATCCAATCTTCCCAAGGAAAATCGGATGGTAGGATCAACCTCTTATTATCTAACCTTTTTATTTAGATGCCACAAGCCTCTGATTGGCCGCGTTAGCTGACGAGGATCGCGAGACCCCTCGGGAACGAATCAGAGAAGGCGACGTGGATAAACGTCTGACAGAGCTGGCTGATGGGGCGCTGACGAGGCCGGAGTAGGGGCACACCATAAGAATGGTCCACAACTGTGATTTAATCACAACCGTTGGACATATATAAAGAGGATCGGATGGCCAGGGGCAGTTCTATCCATTCGTGCCCCTGGCCATTGACGTCGGCGGCCGGAGCTCATTTTGGCCGGTGAAGGGGGGACCATCAGGCAACCCAATGGCCTGGGAGGATCCCCAGGGTCATCCCCCTCCATCGGACGGCCTATGGGACCCCTCCCAGGCCATTAAAGAGACCTCGAAGCCCCCAATTCGAGCCCTTTGAGGTGTGTCAATGGTGAGGCACCGTGACACACCTCAAAGGGCTCGAAGGACTCTCGAGAAGATCTCAAAGGTCAGAGCATCGCCGAGTCGCACCCAGACGGAGGAGGAGAGCAAGTGAACGACCAAACGGAAGCTTGACGACGGCGACCGGCGCCGCTATCCCGGTTCTCCGAATCAGGGTGTTCGGTGAGATTTGAACTTCGTAGATTATCCCTATACATCCGTTTTGATCTTAACGGGAAGTTTTATTCAACATTTCATCATATAATTGCGTTTACGATTCATTTTGATTCGTGGATTTCTTCGGGGGCATTTCATTGAACACCTAGTGTGTTTCGATCAACATTATTTGATTTAACTAAGTTGTATCCCACTCAACCTTTTAAAAACATCAAAAAAAAATATCCCGCCTTATTTTTAGCATTCTGTTGAACACCTCACGGGCGTTCGACAGAAGCAACTCTCTTATCTTCTCTTTATCAGTATTCGGAGTCTATCGGGCATTCTGTCGAACACCTCACGGGCGTTCGACAGAAACACCCTCTCTTCTTTATAAAATATTTATAGAACATATAAAAAACTTACTACTAAGTAAATACCATATAAATAGCTCCTCGTCTACCCCTCCTCAGGGGCATTTGGTCAAACACCTCTCAGGTGTTCGACTAAATCTACCTGTATTTCACTAAATCAATTATAAGAAAACAATAAAAACTACATAAATCATACAAAACTACTAAAACTACATATATAATTCTGTGATAATGATCTTACTACTATAAGTAGTACTCTATAAGTCTAATCTATTATATAGTTATATAAAAACTTCTTAACTTCTATTATTGTCATCTACATCTTCCTAATTTCTCTCTACACTGCTTAAGTTCTTAGTTAGCATATTAAAGTTAAATACTATTACATACCTACTTATTCATCATCTTACTAATATATAAACCCTGCTCTATCCCCTCGGACATCTCTTAATATACATATGTACACATATATATACTCATGTACATAACTCTTCTTCATTCAGCTATTCACTCATTGCTAATTACTTTTCTTAAGTACTTAATATTTCTTAACTAGCTACCTTGTATCTTAATTCCTTCTCACTTAGAGTAGCTATAAAAGAGATCACCAGATATTTAATATTCTCCTTTCTATACCCATCTTATGAAAGTATTATCCTCTCTACCTATTAACTAGTTATCTCTTCCTATTAACATTATCTTTAGTATTATTACTATATCTTAATAAATAATAACTCAATTATTGAATCTACACCTAAAGGCCAGTCCCTATGGAGATGACCTTACTCTCATTTATACATATTTGAGTAAGTTTCTACTTTTTATAAATTTATTTGATTGAAGGCAAATTAATTACAACGACAATTAAAAATAACACCGCAATTTACCTCCGTCAGTCAATACAATGATTTTTATGTAAGCTATGGCTAGTCCTTCACTCCTGTACTGGGGATATCCTTGTCTGGAGTTCAATAGAGATCTATCATGAGTTCAAAACCCCAAAGTAAATGCTCAGAAATAGGGTTACACAAGGATATAAAATAAAATAAAATTTGGTGAAGACCCCTAGCCTTGTTCGATGCGAATCTCCTCTGCCTCCTCCAGTTTTAGATCACAAAGGTCATTCCACTTGGCCGCCTTAGCTGTGAATGATGCTACCAAACCTCAGTGTCAACCATAAGTCAATGAAGGTCGCCCATTCGTCAAGATGATATAATTAAAACAATAACAATCAAGATCCAATAAATAATGTCAATATGAAGCGCTTTTGAGATGTTTGGATTTTTTTCCTTTAGTCTATCTTTGAGTTTAACTTTTATCCATTTTGACTTTGTGTTGACCATATAATGTGTTTGAATATCCACATCAACTTAATAAAAAATTCACGCGTTCTAGTTCTCTTTCCAAAAGAACCCTTTGACTTCAAACTAGGTCCAATAATATTCCTTTATAGGGCTCAATAACTCTTTACTATGTCCACTATCTTGATCCAATAAGCCCACAATAATTATATCACATCTTGCTAAAAAATCACGCACAATATAATATGATTATGTCTTGAAATGTCTTCACTGAATCGTCTTCAAAGTATATCTTCTAAATTTCTCAATTTCTGTCAAGTGAGCTCCCTCTTTCTAGGATCAATAAAAATCCTCATGGGTTCGATTATAAAATCTCCAAAATGCTTAAAATCAAGCAACAAAATTCTCATACTAGATTCAATAGCGGTCTATTCCTTATGAAACAACTTCTCAGATAATCTTCCTAGAATCAACCCACAAATTTCTTCTTTCTCAAAATCAATGCCGTAATCTTCCCACAATAAAATTTCTTAGGTGGACTCTTCTATAAAAAAAAATTCATTTTTTCTCTTTCATTATTGCTACCAAAATTAACTTCTCTCAAATGATTGCTCCCTCAAGATTTTGGATGATAATTTCTCCCTTTTTCAAATACATAAAATTTCTTTTCTAATCTATGAAAATTTTGAGCAGATGGGTTAGGAACTGTGCAACTTGTAGACGTGTGCCTTGAATGATTGCCTCCTCTTCTCCTTCTTGTCTTGATCTTATCATCTTCTGACCTCACGTCTAACCTCCTCCTCTGACTTCCTGTAGATGAAACACTTCAAAAGGACAAAAGTGTGCATATCAAGAAGAAATAACCTCCTCAATTCTTCTTTCTCTTTGTTGCCTTGCACAATGGAAGTAGCGAGCAGCCTCCACTGAAACATGGGATTCTTTTCTTCACTGCTTCCTTCTCTTGGCAGGTTCAAGTTCTCGAATATCAGTAGTACCATGAAGAGAAATTAAGGAGATGTCCTATCTCATCCAAGGTAGGGCATAAATGGAAATGGTATTTTCTTTCTTTAAAAAAGGTGGGCAACAAAGAATAGTTTACTGAATGACTCATGGTTGACCCTATAACAAAACACCATGTGTTGGCCAAACGAGTTTGAATTGATTCGAAGTTTGGGACTCGGTTGCACATTTGGAGTCAAAATGCACCTGTTTGACCAATTGATCTTTTATGTCAAGTCAACTATGTCATGTCATTCCATAGTCATAGGCGATAAGTGCATGTATGATTGTGAGGTTCCAACTCATCTGAAACTCACTTAATGTGATTTAAATTTGTTCTATCATGTCTTTGAAAGAGATTGACCATGTAATGGTTGCTGGTTGACTGAGTGCATTGGTTGACCAAAATGTATGTGGACTTCATATGGTAAATTCATCAAAATCCATACATTGACTTAAGGTCAATGCCCTTCAATCTTCAAATCCATGATTCAATGAATCAATTAAGCATTGATCCTGCATGTAGAAAGAAAGATGTGACTGAGCATATCAAAGAGGGTTTCAAGAATCTTACATTGGTGCCCTTTCCTAACACTTCATTGAAAACTAGCTCATTTATTTAAGGAAGTTAATCACCGCAATCAAGCTAATGTTCAAACACGTTAACCTATGCCATAAATCACGTGGGGACCTCTTAATCTCAAACATAAATAATAAGAAATGGATTGGAATCCAAGGCGTGAAGAGAATAATAAGGCAGGCACAATATATGAATAATTCAAGGAGAGCTTTGTAACTCACAGCTTCAACAATAACACATGGCCATATGGATACCAAGACGAGCTTAGCTGCTCAAATTCCAGTCAACAAAAAACCAGAGATTTTAACAAATCTACTGCAGATGATATAAGGTCCAAGCACTTGATAAACAAGTCCAAGAGAACAAGAGAAAGAAACAAGGAATCCCAATATCACTTGTAAAGCCTCTCCAATAGATGCAATCACAAAAGCAATGCTATTCTAGATCTAATGGAGAGGACAAGAACCTGGATAACCTTTTGCTGTCCTCTCTCTCTGTCCTCTACTTGAGAAAAACCTTGCTAGATTCAATATGCCCCTTGAGAAACACAAGCTTGCTCCCTCCACAAGCTCCCCCTGCTCCACAAGCAATAGGATGGGCTCTTGAGCCCTCTGGAGCTTCACCTGGGTTGGGAGCTGCTGGCACCTCCTCCACCTGGTGGTGAGCTTCAACCCTCATCTCCCGCAGCAGCCTCCACCTGAGCACAATCAGAATCACACTAAAGAGGGCTAAAATGCCATAATAAACTATTCTAATCCAAGATAATGAGCAACGTTTGAAAAACGTGCCCTAATGGGCTGAAATATTTGTGGGTCACGTGCATGCTAAGTGGCTACGTGCCCAACAAGGTGTAATTTTACGTTTATAATGCTAATCGAAACCATCGAAAAGCAGCATGTGTTTCTTAAACTGGATGAAGATATCTTGAACACGTTGATGTAATGTTTCACAATTACAGATGAAGAGTTGTATTTTTTATTGCATTCATAAAGTTATTGGATCCTTTTAAAGGCCTAACAAAGGTTGTTTGCACCTCGAAGGCTGTCTCCACAAGAAAACTTATCCATAACGTTAAAGGATTGTACAATATTATGAAGGATAACACAAATTCACTTGATCAACATAGATAATTAGTGTCTCTAGAGTAGGCAATGGTGCTAATGCACGTGTATGATGTGATGATAGCAAAGTTATGGAAATATAAATAAATCATGCAATGCAATAGAACTAAAGTCATCAAAATTTTCAATTGACATAATTCCCTCTTTGTTTTTACATATTTATATGATTGACTTGTGCCACAACCACTCAATTTTAACATGGTACCAAGATGAACCCATGTAAATACTCCTCAAAATTAAGTAAACA
The DNA here is from genome assembly GCF_029677425.1 of Wolffia australiana. Lineage (NCBI taxonomy): Eukaryota > Viridiplantae > Streptophyta > Magnoliopsida > Alismatales > Araceae > Wolffia > Wolffia australiana. The sequence continues at coordinate 11,449,840 of NC_135851.1, read as the reverse complement.
ATATGCAAACTTATCAAATAGTTATCAGCCATGAAAAAGTCATATGAAGCTTCATGTCATCATATCGCTACACAAAGAATGTGGGATACAACAAAAGTCTCACATGAAATATGTTAAATTCAAAAGAACAACACTGCTGGTAGGAGAAACGGGCATAGGGGACCTTTGAAGAGGGAATCCACCACCTATATTACTGTTATAGCGGGGGAGACTGGTTAGAACAAAGTGGGATTTATTTCCCCAAAATACAAAGAAACTAAATCCCCCATTTGCAACGCATGAAACTAAAACAAGGACTCAATCAACCTTTTCAGTCAGCTCGTATTTTCACCATCCTAAGTTCCTTTAGCCCCAAATTTACAAGAATCCCTACCCATTTAAAAAACAATCGTAAAAAAAAAACATGATCTGAATGAGCCTTTCGGTAGGTAATCAGAACCCTCACTACATCGGTTGTCGAGCACAAAAACAGAATGTTAAATTATTAATCTCTTACACAGCTTGTGGGAATTGATCAAATTTTTAGGAGTGAATTTTTGTAAGAGTTTAAGATAAAATTTGAGTCAAACTTTGAACTTCAAACATAACACTTTCATTGAAGCATATTAAGAAAATGGCAAATACTACGAAAGAGCATGAACTTCCGTTTTTGTCAGCCGGGCAGCATGAACTTTTGTAAGAGTTTAAGATAAAATTTGAGTCAAACTTTGAACTTCAAACATAACACTTTCATTGAAGCATATTAAGAAAATGGCAAATACTACGAAAGAGCATGAACTTCCGTTTTCGTCAGCCAGGAACCAATAAGAAGACGCCAAGTGGCGTCTTCTTTTTTGTCAGTGACGGTCAACTGCTGACGTGGCTTCCACCGTGGCAGCCAGGTGGACTCCACGGTGGCATCCACGTCTCCGCCGTGGACTCCACTGCTGCTGCTGTGCGTCTCTGGCCGCCGCTGCCGCGCGTCTCCGGCTGCCGACGCCCCCCTTCCCCGGCCATTGACGCCGCCCGTATCCGGCCGCCGACGCCGCCCGTCCAAGAACCCATCCCCCTCCAAGAACCCATCTTCAAACCTTGGGGGAAGAAGGGCTCCTCCGCCATGAACGCCGCCGCGCTGATGCTAAGGCAGGGCCTGTGGCTGAACCGCGAGGTCCGCGTGGTCGGACCCATCTTGGGGACCCGGGTCGGCAATGTGTTCTTCTTCCGGATCGAGCTCTGCGTGGTGGGTCTGCACGGGCAGGTCCAGGTCGGGATCGACCACGTCACGGCCGGAGACGCGGGGCCGGGTTGAAAACCATGCTCAGTCCCTCCGGCAGGCTCTACGTCTACGACGGCGTCTACCGGGTGAACCGCTGCTGGTCCGAGCCGGGCAAGTCCGGATTCATCGTCTTCAAATTCGAGCTCTTCGGGATCGAAAACCAGCCCAAGCTCGGCTCCATCGCCATCAAGCTCGCCGAGGAGCTCAAATTCAACATGCTCAGGGCCAGGCCCAGAGGAATTCTCACCCTGGACCTCTCCTCTAGCAGCGCTCCCCCCCCCGGAGTCCCTTGATCCGACCGCTCAAGCACTTACGGACAAAGTCCGGACCGTTCCTGGATTGATTGCAGTGAACGGATGTCGCGATCCGAGCGCACGCGCCGAGATCATGTCAGCCAACGAGTTCTGCTTGTTCTTCCACGCCTACGGCGCCGATTTCCCGATCGGCGAGGCGATGAAGGCGAGATGCGTGCCGATCGTCGTCTCCGACCGTCCGATCTTGGATCTGCCGTTCAGCGATGTGGTGGACTGGTCAGAAATCGCGCTGTTCGTGGCCTTGCAGGAAGAAGGGGGATTCGTTTGGCGAGCAATCGATTGACGAGGAGGGGGATCGACGAGGAGAAGCACGCGAGGATGAGGGCATCGGCTGCTCAGGTGAGTTTGCTGTTCAGGTTTGAAGATGGGTTCTTGGAGGGGGATCAGGAGCCGAGGGATGCGCCGTCAGGGGCGGCGGCGGCGGCCGGAGACGGGCGGCGTCGGTGGCAGCCGGAGACGTGGATGCCACCGTGGAGTCCACCTGGCTGCCACGGTGGAAGCCACATCAGCAGTAGACAAAAAAAAGAAGACACTACTTGGCGTCTTCTTATTGGTTCATGCTATTTTTTGAACAAGCATGAAAGTTCATGCTGCCCGGCTGACAAAAACGAAAGTTCATGCTCTTTCGTACTATTTGCCCTTAAGAAAATATAAAATTAAGATTCACTATGTTTATGCACGAATAATGATAATATTTATAAAATAACTGTTAACATGCATTATTGAATTGATTCACATGCATAAACATAATAGTAGTGAGACAAAAATGCCTGATAAATATGAATGCTTTCACCATTACAAACTGCCCCATATAGAGCCATCTGGTCTAGATCAATTCTAAGGGGACACCATCTCATAGAGAGATGTCATATGCATAAGTGTCTTGTGCTTTTTTTGATTAAGTCAAGGGTCGAGATGCTTGGTGAGACTTAAAAACCACAAGCTGGTACCTGAAAAGAGCTGCCAAGGGAGCCTCGCCTTGTAACCTCCCTTCCTCTCCATCTTCCTCTTGCTCAATTTTTGCTCGCTATTTTTATCGATTTGTGTAATCACAAATTAGATAATTTTTATCTTGATCCCTCTCTATATCTCTTTTCATTCCGTCCTATCCGTTTTTTTCTGTCTCTCTTATTCTCTCTCTATCTCTATTTCTATATTTAATCTTTGTAGTTTTATCTCCAAAACACCTTTCTAATCCCGTTTGACACAATTTCCCTCATCCTTGATTATTCCAACATAATTTTGTTTTATATCAAACTGTTCAATCTGTTCAAACATGTTTAATAAATTTTTTATCGATAAATATTGAACAAATGAGCTAAATTGAAAAATCTTGATCTAGCTTGAACAACATATTGTTTGATCACATGATTTGATCTGTTTAGATTGCGTATCCTTCTGATTGATCAAACCATTCAATCAACATTAGATCAATTCCAATCTATCCAATCCCCAATCCCTTCTCTATCCTATCCTCAGTCCTCACACTCTATCTCCCTATATCGACATCTCTAATGTATGATCTTTTTAAAAAAAATAAGAGGCATTGATCTACGACAATAACATGTGGATGAAGGCACTTTATAAAGTTATTAATAAAACAAGAGACCATTTAATTTCGGTAGTATCCATTTATGAATAAAAATGTGAATATGTTGTGCATAAAAATGTGTGTTGAAATTTATAAGATGTTGAATTATAAATCTGAAGTGGAGTAAGAAAATAAAGACAAGGCTCGTCTATTGTTGCTTTATTGTAATTTTGAACGGGATGGTTTTCTTCCACTGGACAGCAGAACCGTCAATTACATTTATTTTTATAAGAAGCATCCATCTCGTGCATTGTCAATTACGTTTATTTTTATAAGATGTTGAATTTATTTTTAATTTTGCAACATTTCTTCAAAATTTTAGAGCAAGCGTACTACTGATTTTGTAACCTTTCGAAACTCAAAAGTAGTGAAAAAATAAACACAAGAAAATGGGCCTATCTAAGTCACTGTTTAAGGTTTGGAAATGAGCCACCATTTATTTTCGGAACATATCTTTGAACTTTGATAGCAAGCCTAAAACTGATCTTTCTAACCTTGAAAGACTAAAATAAACTAAAGATAAGAAAATGAGCATATCCAAGTCACTGATTAGTGTTATGAAATGAGCCATAATTTATTTTTGTAGTATTTCTTCAGAGCTTTTGTAGCACATAGTGGGCTTGTTGGGCCTTTTGTAATTGTTATTGGGCTTTAAAGGGGATACGGTCCAAGAATTAATGAGAATAACGCGTCGTCTCTGAAATTCGACGATGAACTAGGGTTTTCTCATCTCTCTTCAAGCTCGGTGCGAGGTCGTCGAAGGGGAAGGAGGCCGTCGGAGAGAGAAGCGTAGATCGGCAGGAGGCAGAGATGAGGCCAATTTTGATGAAGGGGCACGAGAGGCCCTTGACGTTTCTCAAGTACAGCAGAGAGGGAGACTTGCTCTTCTCCTGCGCCAAGGATAGCACGCCCACCGTCTGGTTCGCCGACAACGGAGAGCGTCTTGGAACTTACAAGGGTCACAACGGGGCGGTCTGGTGCTGTGACATCTCTCGTGGGTTTTCTTGATTTTTCTGCTTTTTTTTAACCTTGCGATCAACCTATTTTCCGAGTGAGAATCGCGGGTATCGCCCCGTTTAGCTGATTGATGTCGTTTTACGCTGATTTTCAGGTGATTCTACCCACCTCATTACCGGTTGCGCCGATCAGACGGCGAAATTGTGGGACGTTCAGACGGGAACGCAGTTGTACTCGTTTAATTTCGAGTCTCCTGTCCGAGCTGTGGACTTCTCCATTGGGGACAAGTTTACGGTGGTGACCACGGATCCCTTCATGGGTCACCCTTCCTCAATTCAAGTGAAGAGGATCGCGTCGGATATTGATGAACGTATGGATCTCTTTCAATTTCTTCAATTTATGATTCCTTATGAGTTCTTATCTCTTTGATATCTTGGAATGTTCGAGTAAAACCCTTAGAATTCAATGGGTTGTGATTTATTCATTTCGCTAACTAATTATTTTTTTAAGCTTTTTAATGATTGATCCTTCTCTGGACTTGCAGATCTCTGATGTTCAATTCTTTTCTTTTTTATCTCTATTTTTACTCAGAAACGTCAGATTCGGTGCTTACGATCACTGGACCTCAAGGAAGAATCAACAGAGCTGTCTGGGGTCCTTTGAATAGGACTATCATCAGTGCCGGCGAAGATTGTGTTATTAGAATATGGGATTCTGAGGTAGGTTGACAGGAATGACTTTGAATTTACAAAATTTTACCTTGTTTGTAGGAAATGAAACTTATCGGGTAAGCTGGGTTGGAAATTTCTTATGTTCTAACGAATGAAAGCTTTCAGACGGGGAAGTTGCTCAAGGAATCCGACAAAGAAACTGGACACACTAAGCAAATCACTTCGTTGTCGAAATCTGCCGACGGATCTCACTTTATAACTGGATCTTCAGACAAATCTGCGAGGGTGAGTCTCACTTACCCTTCACGATTAAACCATCTCTCACTCTCAACATACCTCTTAATGATTTTACGGGTGATTTTTTTCGCAGCTTTGGGACATAAGGACGTTGACTCTGCTCAAAACATATGTGACAGAACGTCCGGTCAACGCATGTGCTATTTCCCCTCTCCTTGATCATGTATGCAACAGTTTTCTTGAACATTCGGTTATTTATATATATATATATTTTTAATTGGAGGATCTTTGAATGCCGATTCAATTTTCTTCAAAAAAAGAGAACGCTGATTCAATTTTCTTCAAAAAAAAGAATGCTGATTCAATGACGATGCTTCTTCAATTTAGGTGGTGATTGGCGGTGGGCAGGAGGCTACCCAGGTTACCATGACGAGCCATCGTGCGGGGAAGTTCGAAGCAAAGTTCTTCCACAAGGTGGGTTAATCCTTAGTCGGGGTAATGTGGTATTTTTTAACTAAGCATGTCACATTTTTGGTGAATTTCCGAGTCTTATTTATTTTTGAATTTGCTGCAGATTCTGCAGGAGGAAATCGGTGGGGTGAAGGGACATTTCGGACCCATCAATGCGCTTGCGTTCAACCCTGATGGAAGAAGGTGAAATTTTATTTATCTTCGGTTTCTTTGTTGTTGTTTGTGTCTCGTAACCTATCATCTTAATTATAACAAATTTTGGTTTATGTCGGTTGTTCATTTCTTTTATTATTTGACTCTGCAGCTTCTCTAGTGGAGGTGAAGACGGGTATGTGCGATTGCATCACTTCGACCCAGACTACTTCAACATCAAGATGTGAGTGTATCATTAAGTCTCATCTCTCTCTTCTTTTCCTCGTGGGTCTCTTCTTCTTGGGCCTTGTTAGCTTTCTCATTGCAGTAAAGTATCACCGAATTTTGGGGCCTTTATTTTTCTCAATGTTGCAATTATTCAAGAAACGTACACGTCTATGTCATCTTGTTCGCGGAATTCAACCTGGAGGGAGAGTGAGGGATATTTGGATTTCTTATTTCTAATGCTTAATGGGATTCTCTTAAACGCTAGTATGTAATTGTGTTGGGTTGATTCGCATGAGTTTACTGTTTTCAGAAATGTAGTTGACGCGTTCAATGCATATTGAGCTATGCATATTAAAAAGAATTTCTTCTTATTTCAAAAGTGTGGGGACCTATAAAGATCTCTTTAGTTCGGAGAGAGAGAATAAATTCTTTTTAATCAACACACAACGTCATATTATCACAAAACGTCATAAGATCTCTTTAGTTCACCCCTCGACCAATCTTTTTCAGCAGTCAAAATATCCCACTCAAGCCTTACCAAAGCTCCACATTTAATTCATAACTTGTTTGATAAAGGAATGGTTAATTTCTCATATAGTTTTCGTGAATTATCATCTTTATTTTCCAGACTGGAAGCTCTAACTGCTTCATGCTACTGTAAACCTTCTCTTGGTAACTTCAGGGCGTTGAAGATAATATGTTTTTTAAGAGAATTTGTTCTGTTTGCTGGCTAAAATGTTTACAAGTTTACTAAGTGGCAGTCATTTAGGAACTTAATTTGCTTAATTTTCCTCTGATGGTGCTAGCTTATTTTCAGCATAAAGCCCATGAGAAGGTTGAATGATAACACGTAAATCGAACTCAAACTAATTTCTCTCGAGCATTTGATTTTTATCTTCAACAAAAGTGATTATAATCAACTCCCATTCTTAGGGTGCACTGACAAATACCCTAAAGATACTCAAAGAAATCCACAATGTAATCTTCTTAGGCTTACCAAGATCAAATCTGTGTAGTTATGTAACAAGTCGATTATTTCTGCATTCTATTTATTTTTGAACTATTACATTCTCATGAATCCTCCTCCGATGGTAAATAACTCCAGGAGCGGAAACGTAAAAACATAACACTATCATTTTTATTAGAATCGATGTTTGTATTTATCCTGAATGTAATATCATTCTTTTGTTACATCATCAAATGTAACAAAAGTCCTAGGGAAGCATCTATTCAAAGATCACGAATTTGATGGCTCTAAGTCCCTTTCTCGAATTCAATACTTAAATTTAAATCTATAAATTGAAGGTAATACTTTCTCGAGTTTTCACTTAATCATGCGGGAAAATATTTATTTTGAATACCAATAGACTCCATAAAACTTGTGACACAATTCTGGGATAATGACAGTTAAAATTTCGAAGTAATTCTCCAACGATTTTAAAGGAAACTATTAAGAAATCACAAGAACTGAAGTCATGGGAAGTCAATAAATAGGGTTTTGTCCATAAATTACTGTGGATGAGATTGAGAGCCACTCAGTTAATGACATCTCTATTAAAATGTTTAATTGAATCACAATCAATTGAATAATCTGTCTATCTACAAAATTTAAAAAATTATACTTAAAAGATCGAGTTAAAGAAGACTTAGGGTACGTGGTTGCACTTAGGGAATGTGGTGGTATCCTCCAGAATATCTGATGCAGTTGGTTCAAGAGAGATGGCAGCTACTCTTAGTGAATCTAGTTCTCTGGTCAGAGATGTACTACTAGATTGACTCATTGACCATTGACTGCCTTCTCCTGAAGGAGATGACTCACATTTATTGCCTTCGTACTTTGGGTTGTCATGATCTAAACGTATCGCCAGTGCTGCTTTGGAAATAAAACCACAAATCAAACATAGCTATGATCAACCAAAACACCATTTCTCATTGATTTTTCTTTGAGAATCCAGAAAGGTATTATTCATGTTTTTTTTTTTTTTTTTTGATTTTTAAAAATGTTCCTTAATTTATTGTGATCCATCCTTTGAATGTGACTTTTTCTAAGTTGAATATGTTAGTTTCCAGAATCAATAGACCATAAAGATACTGAAAATCATTGTAGCATAGTCCTCTCAATTATGATCTGACTCTAGAATCCTAGTGTTCGCCATCCTGATATCCATCCGATATCCGGTATCGGACAACCGATATCCGATATCCGGGGAAAAATGGGACGGTTCCGGATATCAGATATCGGATATCAGGCGATATCCATCTATCAGTGGTTAGACAGATATCGGTACCGGATATCGGGGGGGGGGGGGGGGGGACGAGGGGGATATCCGATGCCGGATATTGGTTTTTGATATCCGGATATCGAAAACCGATATCCGGAAATTTTTGTTCAGTTGTCTGCAATCCCATATTGAAAAATTCCAATTTCCGTGGGACTATATATTCTCTCCACCCATCTTTCAGTTAATTCTCATCTTCGCCAGCCCGCCGCCCACAGATACCTTATGTAATTTTATAAATTTAAAATATCATGATAACGAGATTAGAGTTGCATAATAGAGCTAATAAAAATAACAATAAATTTAATATTACATACCATCTAGTGTTATTGAGAAATGAGTATAATGTTATTCGAAGAGAATAAATTGCGTTTTATAGTTATTAAATTAAATAATAAAGTTAATATGACCTAACAACTAATGGTATTAAGAAATAAGTATATTTTTATTTTAGGAAAACAAAATTGCATTATATAGTTAGTAAACGGAATAATATGTTTAATATGACCTAACAACTAATGCTACTAGGTATTTAATATATAGTCATTTTGAGGAAATAAAGTTGCTAATATAGTAAGTAAAAATAACAATAAATTTAATCTTACATAACAACTATTGGTATTAAGAAATAAGTATATTGTTATTTTAGGAAAACAAAATTGCGTTATATAGTTAGTAAACGGAATAATATGTTTAATATGACCTAACAACTAATGCCACTAGGTAATTAATATATAGTCATTTTGAGGAAATAAAGTTGCTAATATAGTAAGTAAAAATACCAATAAATTTAATCTTACATAACAACTATTGGTATTAAGCAATAAGTATATTGTTATTTTAGGAAAACAAAATTGCGTTATATAGTTACTAAACGGAATAATATGTTTAATATGACCTAACAACTAATGCCACTAGGTAATTAATATATAGTCATTTTGAGGAAATAAAGTTGCTAATATAGTAAGTAAAAATACCAATAAATTTAATCTTACATAACACCTATTGGTATTAAGAAATATTTATATTGTTATTTTAGGAAAACAAAATTGCGTTGTATAGTTACTAAACGGAATAATATGTTTAATATGACCTAACAACTAATGCTACTAGGTAATTAATATATAGTCATTTTGAGGAAATAAAGTGATGGCGAGGACGCCAATGCATCAGCCTGGGACACGTCACCGCAGGCAGTCGGGGTCAACACAGACGTTACGGATCCAAAGATGAAGTCAACAGAAGTCAACCCACCTCGGTCAACAGGAGTCAACGAAGAAGTCAACACGCCACAACCGTCGTCCGCCACGTCACCACCCGCGCACGTCTCCACGCGCGTCATGACACGACGCCAAAGGCAGATCCACAACTGCCCTTTGGCGTGACGTGATGCACGTTTTCTGCGTCTTATTTTCTAGTTATTTTCTTTCCTCCAAGGCCTATATAAGGTCATTTGTTTCAAGAACTCATTAGGCAATCATAATTCAAGAATTGAGTTTTCTTTCTAACTCTTCTTGGAGGATTGCCCTACCCTCATCTTGCCCTAACCTTCCTCGCCGCCGCCGCCGCCGCCGTCATCACCGCCGCCGCCGCCTCCACCACCGCCGCCGCTGCTGCCGCCGTCGCCATCACCGCGCGCGGCAGCGCGGTCACGCCACGCGACGCCACGCACGCCATCCCGCGCCGCCGCGGCGCCTCGCGACGCTGCGTCGCGCGGGCGCTGCGCGCTGCCGGCGGCGCGCCGCTACGCGCGCAAGGCTGGTGCGCCTGCGCACTCGCACCTCGCGCAGCGCGCGCTCGCGCTCGCGCTCCGCGCGGCGCGCGCTCGCGCGCTCCGCGCTCGCGCTCGCGCCGCGCTGCTCCGCGGCGCTCGCGCGCTCCGCGCGCCGCGCGCCGCTGGAGTTCGCCGCGCCACCCGGCCCCCGCTTCATAACGCCCACCAGGGCGGACAACGCCCGAGCGCCCGTTTCCAGTATCACGCCGCCGCCGCCACGAGCAGAATTACCTGCAGCCTCTACACGCACCACGGTGCTGAGGTATACCTGAACCCTGTGGTGTCGACGTGTTCTCCGCTCAGTATTTTCTCGGGAAGTTTCCACCGCCGTCAGAATTAGACTTGGATTTCCTCTTCTTCTCTCCTTTTCTCGAGTGTTTCTTCGCGACGTGAATTCGAGGTATTGATTTCGGTGCTTAGGCATCGTCGCGGTGGGGGAATACAGTACTCCCGATAAGGGTCGGAGCTGCACCACCAGATTTCATCGGTTTTAAGTCCGAGAATCGACCGTGATTTCTGTGGATTGTTTTATCCCTTAACCCATTCCTACCCATAGCCTCGTCATCCGCCCTAAATCGTCCATCCCATAGTCGTCCTACGTCATAAAGTTGCTGATATAGTAAGTAAAAATACCAATAAATTTAATCTTACATAACAACTATTGGTATTAAGAAATATTTATATTGTTATTTTAGGAAAACAAAATTGCGTTATATAGTTACTAAACGGAATAATATGTTTAATATGACCTAACAACTAAAGTTGTTAAGAAATGGTTAAGAAATGGTTATTTTATGTAAAATTGCGTTATACAGTAAAGAAATGGAATAATTAATTTAATATTACCCAACAACTAATGTTACTAGGTATTTTTTATTTGAACTTAGTTATATAGTGAAATCAGTGAACTATATTTTTATGAGAATAAAACTGCAGAAAACACATAAAACCATAACTAGATTGTTGTAGAATCATTATTTTTAACTAACAAGTAATGTTATTAAAAAATTAATATACTGTTATTTTAAGAGAATGAAATTGTGTAATGTAGTTAATAAATATAATAGATGAGTAAGTATATTTCTTGGCAGTATATTTAATTACAGGGATTAATTTTTTTGATTGATACTAAGATTATTTATTGGACTGTTGGAGGAATATAGTAATTCCGGATATGACTTCGTAACAAGAACTGAAAGTGTCTATTTAAACCGATATAAAAGTTAATATTAAGCACTCATTTCAATTGTCATAGTAATTTAGGTATATTCAATTACATATTTGGAAAATGTATCAAAATTTAAATAAATTCAAAAGAATCCATACACGCCGTTAATTCGACATTTGTAGCAAAATTCACATGTACGCTATGACTGTGGCCCTGTAAAAAAAACATAGTTCCAACGGCTCTATCAGAGATTTGTGCTCACTTGATCATCACCTGCGTTGCAGAAGTAAGAGATCAGTAACGATAATTACGTAGAAATAAGAACATCTAGTTCAGTTATGTGATGTGTACCTCGAGCACATGCGACCACACCATCTTCCGCGTCGTCAACATCCTCATTTAGCTCAACGTCATTATACCATCGTTTGTTGTCCGCATGGAGCCAACACTTCATAGTGATTAGTGTTTCGATGCTTATTGGTGACAGACACGATCGCTTGTACATGACAATAGCATTGCCAACCGAGAACATGCGCTCGACAGGGGTGCTCGTTGCACATACGGATAATAGGTCCCTCGCAACGGTCGCAAGCAAGGGGAAACGCTTCGACCCCGTCGTGGCCCACAAAGATAATGGAGTGAACACACCCTCATTTGGCACAGTCTCTGCAAGGAACTGGTTGAACTCATCCCAGGCCTACCTCGTTGTCACCGGTGTCGGTTGCACGTGCTGCATCGTGCTGCCAAGCCAGTCGTCCAACTCTTCACCTCCTCGCTGCCCCTCCTCATCGGCCCCGCTCGGTCCACGGCTTGACTAGTCATCGGGTAACAATGACCGTACGCATGCGATGGTCTCCTCTCGGACGCCCGGGCGGAGCATTGCCCCTTTGTGGATTGGATCCATCAATGCTGCGGCCGTGATCACCTCATTCACCCACAATATTTCAGCGTACTGTGTAAGCTTGCAAAGCATCGCTCTACACGCCTGTGCCATGTTCGAATGATCTCTTTCGTGCAAGCGTCGAACGGATGTGAAGAATGTCCCGTCTTTGATTTGCTGGACCACTTCCTCCATGTGAACCTTGAGGCCGTTTATGAGATATAGGACATCGCAGATCGCCGTCGTCATTGTCTTGCAAACATGATTAGTCGAAATGGCGAAACGGCCAAGGATGCGGCAGAACTCTTTGACCAACTCCCACTCGTCCTTCGACAACTTCGACGATGTCGCCTTTCAGCCAAAAGCCGTCGAGACTTCGTCAAGTACATCATGCTTCTTCACGGCGGCCGCCAACATAGTGTACGTGCTGTTCCATCGGGTTGGACAGTCTAAGACAACCATGTTGGAGTCCCCGACTTCGGGGTCGTCTTCACAGGCCTGTGTGTCTAGAGTTCTCTCCATTGAGTAGAGCTCTGAATACTCCGCACTAGGGTGCGTACCTTTGCAACTGCATCAACCAAACATAACGGCTTGCGTGGTCCCTTGTTGTCATCATACACTGAGTATACATCACCGAGATCATTGTCGTGGTCGCTATCGTACTGCTCTACTGTCCGCGTCACGTTGCCTTCTTCGGGTTCCCCACCCTAGGCCGAAGGAATACCGAAGCTTTTTAACGCCGCTTGCACGACAATATTCAGTATGTGTGCCACACATGGGACGTGCCTCCTGGCGGTAAACGTCGGGTTTACGCTCTTCAACTTTCTCGCCATCAATGCCAACATCCTCTTATTTGTCGTGGCATTGTCGGTAGTAACGACGTAGACCTGCATAATTATGTTACACATATAAAGGCACAAGTTCAACTAATAAAATGAGATAGACGCTGAGTTCTGACCTTCGTCCGCAGAGAGAACTCATCTAGTGCTTGGAGAACAATGGACACCATGTTCTCCCCATCGTGCTTGCCAACAATTTCTCGAATGGCAAGTACCCGCTCTTTGTACGTCCATGTGTCGTCCACCTAGTGGACGATGATGCCTAGCAATACAGTCCCATTCTCCGCAGTCCACGCATCTACGGTGAGTGACACTCGGGCCACACTCTCCCAAAGCTTCCTCACACCAAGTTTCATTTGGCCGTGCATTTGGATAGTCCACCTCTTTATGACCTTCGCACTTGGAGGATCCAAGTCGATAAGCGTCGCGTAACGCCACATATCCTTGAAGGCGACATTGTCAACAATGCTCTAGGGTGAATCTGTCAGGCATACGAATCGTGCAATGAAGTTCTTCGTATCATCTAGAGTGTGCCCTTTAATCGGCCCCCCGTCGGCTGGGCTCTCCCTGTTGTTTGCTCTGCATTCTGTCAGTGATGGGTGTCTGACCAGGGTCTTTAGGGGATTTGCCCTTCAGTTCGGCGTGACGAGCTGGATGAAAGGATTTGAGGTGACGCCAAAATACGTTTGTGATTTTATTGGCTTGCCTCTTTATGGGTTTCCTCTTACTGTGCGGGTTCAACTCCCGGCACAGTAAGCATATATAGTATCCATCTTCCATCTGTTCGAAGTAGTCAATGATGACTGAATGATTTGAACGAGGTTGACTCTGCACGGCACGAGAAGTTCCCCCCTCTGTACGTTGAGTGCCTACAGCTCGTGACCCACATATTTCTTGAGATGGGTCATTGCCTCCGAGTGGGTTCATGTTTCTGAAGTCATAATTTTGGTGAGCTAAAATTCAACAGAACGGGATCACATGATGCCAAACTGCAATTTAAACTATGAGTTACGTAACGAGGGCAATGAATATGAGAGTTTAATAAATAGTGAATCAAAGGAGAATGGAAAATATAGATGAGGAAGAATGATAGATATACAAGCAAGAATTACTGAGTCAGAGAACATGAGACTGAAGTAGGAGAAGAAATTAAAGAAAATAAAGAAGACAGAAAAAAGGGAAGAAGAGGAAAAAATTAAAGAAGAAGGGGAGAAAAAAAGGGTAGAAGAGGAAGAAGACAAAAAAAACAAAGAAGGGAAGAAAGAGTGAGAGGAAAAGGAAGGGAATAAAACTGTGGAATAGGAAAATGAAGAAGATCAATTGAGAAAGAAGAAGAAGAAGAAGAAGAGAAAAACAAAGGATAGTAAAAAGAAGAAAATAATAAGGACGTTGAATAGGAAAACAAAGAAGAAGAAGAAGAGAAAACAACAGAAAAGAAGAAAAAAACAGGGAAGAGAATAACGAGGAAGGGAAAGAGGGAGAGAATAAATCGGCAGAATATGAAATTAAACGATAAAGAAGAAGGGCAAAAAAGGTCTGAAGAGGAACAAGACAAAAAGAAGCAAGGAAGGCGAAAAAGAGTGAGAGTAAAAAGAAGAGAATACAACTGTAGAATAGGAAAATGAGGAAGATGAAGAAGAGAAAAAAAAGAAGAAGAATATGTAGAAGACGGGAAGAAACAAGTAGAAGAAGAGATTAAAGGAGTAGAAGAAGAGAAAAACGAAGGATAGTAAAAAGAAGAAAATAATAAGGACGTTGAATAGGAAAACAAAGAAGAAGAAGAAGAGAAAACAACAGAAAAGAAGAAAAAAAACAGGGAAGAGAATAACGAGGAAGGGAAAGAGGGAGAGAATAAATCGGCAGAATATGAAATTAAATGATGAAGAAGAAGGGCAAAAAAGGTCTGAAGAGGAAGAAGACAAAAAGAAGCAAGGAAGGCGAAAAAGAGAGAGAGTAAAAAGAGACAAAGCTTACATTAAATGAAGAAATTTTACCTCGACAGTGTTAATTCTGGGAACAGGGCTGATTGGTCAATCGTTCTTGTTTGTTTCAACTTCACCGATTCTCAGAAGGATGAAAATGGAATCTCCAGTGACCTTCCAAAGGGGAAATCATAGGAATCAGACCGAAATGCTAGATATTCACAAAGCGAGCGAGGAACCCATAAGAATGAATTGAATTCCTCTCTAGGGTTGAGAGAGAAGAAAGAATTGGAGACTACGGTCGAGAGAGAAGAGAGGGGCGAGGGAGAATTGGAGACTGGAGAGTGGAAAATGGAGAATGAGAAGAGAGATGTGGAAAAGCCGAAATTACAAAACTTACAAAAATGTACCTGCGACTCTGCCGTCCGCCGATTCCACCGCTGTCGTCGTCCACCGACACCGCCGTCCGCCTACTCCGCCGGCCACTCGCTATTGCCCGCTGCGTTCAGCTCTCCCTTTTGATTCAAAGCTTCAAAAAAAAATAGAGGGAGATTTCATAAGTCATAAGTCATGACTTATGAAATTCGATGCGGATATCGAAAACCGATATCCACATCCGATATCCGGCACCGTCATCTGTCCCCCTAAGATGGGAGACGGATGCCGGTATCGGACAGATACCGGTATCGGATATCGGCACAGTAGCAACCGATATCCGATACCGATATCCGGTATCCAGATATCGGAAAAAACGGATACCGGAAAATTCATTTGCGGTATCTGGTTCAGCATCCGTCCCGATACCGGCATCCGATACTGGCATCGGGACGGGCGAACACTACTAGAAACTAATGTTTCCCCTTGTGTTTGTCCTTTATTTGAGAAACAAATGTTTTCCCTCATTCTCTGTATTTATTTGGATGAGAAATATATGATCTCGGATAAAACAATTCATAACGAAAGTCCAACATATCAATTGGGCTATATTCTTATCGAAGTAAACAATTCCGATGAACCACCCCTTGAGCGTGGGTGGACCCAACACTGAGTTATTGGGAGTTCTAATAGTTGCCTCATTGATGATAACAAACTATGATTTATCTTTTAAAAAAAAAATCTATCATGTGGCCCTTGATGCCTTCTTGGAACTTTTGGATTCAACATTTTATCCTCTTATACTATTTTTTTCAGTTTTATTAAAAAATAAATTTAACCATAGATTTTTTTTAAACTAACCCAAATTTACATTTAAGTACCAAAGTTTATATTCATTAATTTAATACAATAGCGCATAAAATCTGATCATCCATCAAAGTACAGATTTATTGTTTTTTACACATCTTGGGAAGTCCCAACATGGATTGTGATGATCTTAATTCACATTAAATTAGTGAGAAATTGCAATCATATGTGAAATGATTAGTGAGTTATGATGATATCATAATCGAGCGATCACTTACCTTGAAACTATGGGAAATATATCTGGCACGTATGACAATTTCACATTCCACATCTTGTTCCATATTCATTGATACAATACATATTCATTATAATGCACAAACAATACTTATAATTGAAGTCCATAAATACATGCAATGGTAGAGTAAATTATGATGAGACCATAATACGATGATTTCATCGTATTATGCCAATATGTTCAAAACATTTCTATTCAAATGATACTTGGGAAGGACATTAACATATCAGGGTGGAATAACACTATCTTATCCCATTCATATGATGACTATGGCTGATCCCATAGCCATTAGTGTGGAGACATTAAGGACATGTTATGGGCGCTATTAATGGAAATATACATGGCCGGGAAGCCAATCACACGTTCCATATCTTATTCCATGTTCATTAATAGAACATATTCATTATCGCGCACATGTGATGCTTATAGTGAAGTCCATGAATACATGATCGGAGTAAGTAAATTATGATCAGAACGTAATACAAGATCACTAGTTTTTAAGCATGTGTTCTAAATATTCCTATTCGAAGGATAGTCGAGAAGGAAATCAAAGTATCTGGATAGAATAACACTATCTAGCCTCACTCATATGATGAGTATGGCCGTTCCCATAGCCACTAGTGTGGAGACACTAAGGATACGTAGTGGGTGCTTTTTGACAGAGCGAGTCCACTGAATTGATCCGTAAGGATCCCTGAATGATATTATACAAACTGTTTATCTGGTTGATTCACGTCACGGTTGTGTAAGTGGTCCTTAGACCTGAGACACCAAAGTAGTAATCAGCCGCCTGATATCCATCTGATATCCGATATCCGGTAAATGACAAGACGGATTCTGATACCGGATATCGGATATCGAACGGATATTGACAGTCCTATCTATAACGGATATTGAGACATATATTGACCAGGCTAGGGACGAGGCGGATCTCAGATACCGGATATTGAAATCTGATATTTGAATATCGAGACCGATATCCCGATATCGATATCTGGCATTAAGATAAAAAAACACACTTTAAAGATGCTATACGTAAACTAAACAACGCCCAAAATTTTTCATATAATAAGTATTCATATTATATATACGCTTGAAAACTTTTGTTTTCTTCCATATGGGATAATAGGATTCAAATACAAGAGAAAAAGCCATCAATGTACAAATGTACATGAATTTTGATGTTAAACATTTATAATGCCCAAGTTTTTGAAATATAAAATACTTCATATTGTATATACGCTTCAAAATTTTTGTTTTCTTCCATATGAGATTATAGGATTCAGATATGTAAATGTAACTTTAAAGTCCAAATCCTATTATCCCATATGGAAAATAACAGAAATTTTGAAGCGTATATATTTTATGAGGTAATAATATATTTTAAAAATACTCTAGTTACGTGTTGGCTGAAGGATTTTCTTTCCAACCCATTGTAACTTGAAAGTTTCAACTGAATATACCTATTTTTACAAGGCTTAATTGGTTGGACGTCAAAATCCAATATCTATCTCCGAGATTCGATATCGTCATCCATTCTAAGGATATCGGATAACGATATCCTTAGAATGGATGACGACATCGAAACAGATAACGATATTGGATATTGTTAGTGTAGCAACCGATATCCAATATCGTCATCGAATATATGGATATCGGTAAAAATGGATATCAGAATAATGTTTTCCGATATCCAATTCGGCACCCGTCCTGATACTGACATCCGATTCTCAGTATGGGATGGGCGAACACTAGACGAAAGACGTATTATGGACAGAAAATTGTACTTTGACTATAACGTATGAGTCTCTAATCATGGGATTCTGATTTGGGTGCATAAAGAAGTTTGCAAAGACAATTGAGTGGTCAAAATGGGATCGTTCACCCTCAATATAAGAGGGGACAGGTCAAGAAAGATGATGCGATGAACTATTGATAAAGGAAGTGAAATATTGGAGAAGAGTTCTCCGATGATTTTTGAACGCATCATTACCTATTCGGATGAACGATTAGGGGTTGATAGTTGAACATACCCTAAGTCATCTAGGAGCGTCAAGTGGATGATAAACTATATGTACACGGAAACCGATTATGAACATGTCCCATAAGTGAGTCGATACACACTCCTTTGTATCTTTTAGAGTACGAAGTATACCTTGGTACCCACATGTTGGAGACTCAACTTATCGATTGGGATACTTTGATCTAACATTAAATAATCTCTATGACGATATAATTAATTAATTTGGAAGGCCAACAAAGATTATTGGGCTGTTGGAGTCGTTTACTAGACTGATACATGGGCCTAAAGGATCAAGGAAAATGGTCTTTGAACGTTGAAAGATATACTTGAGTTTCAGACTTTTTATGAAAAATACTCACTCAGTATAAATAGGGGAAGACCTTGAACAAAATTCGCCTAGGAGAAAACTTTTCAGGGGCCTTCCCCTTCTTCTCCCTTCTCTCCACTCCGATGCGATCAGGACATTATGATGACGACAACGGATAGTGAACAGAGTTGGCAAGGGTGAAGGAGGAGATTCGACGTGTCGAGGACTACATGGATACTTCTAGAGGCTGCACACTTGAGAAGCTCCATACGACTTGTTCGAGGATTGATGGAATCATGGATAGAAAGCATGCTAAGGTGATTTGTTTCATGATTTTTGTTGATGCCGTTACGACTTATTAAAGTCGTTCAATACAAATCATTTTGAGTTGTTCATCTAAATCAAGGCCTCTAGAACCCATCAACTATTTGGGGAAAGAGTTCACTGAATTGATTAATATGAATCTATGAGTTGTACTTTAGATATCATTAATCAGGTTTATTCATGTTATAGTTGTGTGAGTGGTCCTTAAACCAGAGATGCCAAAGATGCCTGTGGATAGATGGTTGTAATTTGATTATGACCAACGAGTCCCTAATCATGAGATTTTAAACTGTCCTAGTTATGAGCATCAATAAGTCCATGACCAATATGGATTTGTCAATTAACTATACCCTAAGTCATGTGGGAGTCTCATGCAGATGTAGGATTATACATACACGACAATTGATGATGGTATAGGTTATATGAGAGAGTTGACATACTCCTTGGCATCTTCTCGGGCACGAGGTATAGCTTAGCACTACACAGGCAGGCAAAATAACCAATCATTGGCTTAAATTGGTCCTTACCTAATTAATCAATATGACATATAGCAAATTAAGAAGGTCGGCCTAACAAAGGTTTATGTGACATTGAAGTTATTAGCAAGACTAAGGTTAATGAGACACGGACATAGAGGGTCACACACCCAAGGTTTTTGGACATTGGTGGATATAATCTATGTTTAGAGACTTTTATTAATTGTTCTTGAGGATGGAGACTTTTTGCCCAACTCACCCTCATTTGATACCAATGCTAGTCAATTTGAGTGCCCCACTCTTTCTTATATTCTTCTTCCTTGAGTGCAGGTTCCAATGGAGATTGGAAGGAGAGGATATCAGATTTCCAAAAACAGAGTTCACTTAAAGAAGAGAAGATCATGTGCTCAAAAGACTTGCATGGATACATTTTTATGCCGAAGATCTGAACACTTGAAAATACTCATTCAAGGAACCAAGAGATCAAGAGTTCGATGGGTGCAAAGGTGATGTTTTGGTTTTTAGATCCGTGTTCAATTTGATATTCTACACTGCAATTGAGTTCTGATCGTGTCGGTTGAAGCGCCGAAATTCAGCCTATAAACAAGTAACCTCACCATATATAACATATTCAAAAATGAAATAAAAATAGCGAGCATGGCCCATTGAACGTATGTGAAGATGCTAAAGGGAGATAATGGGTGCTCTTTAGACATAAGTTAACTAAATTGATCTATTTCATCACCCTAATGGGTTTACACCAAACTACCAGTCAGTGATTTATGTCATGGCTGTGTAAGTCGTCTTCAAGAGACATAAGCACACTTATTGAATCAATTTATTAGCTTTTTTTTACTTTGATCTATGAGGCTTTAACCACAAGATTCGAATCAGTCATATCTTGCATTTAACAAGACACTCACGAAGGTGATTGAGTGGTCTAGATGGGATCATTTGTCCTCAGTATTAGCATGGACAACTCGAGGAAGATGATGCGATGAAATAGGGAATGGCACATCCCAAAGTTGGTTAGAGACCCACCACGTCACATCTTAGATGTGACAAGATATATAATGGGTGGTGGCTGATATTATTTGAGTTCATTAGTGACATACCAGATTGTGACATCTATTTTGTCATATCTCTCATCTTGTCATGTGTCCCTGGTTTTTTTCCATACCCATCACTGTTTCATCACACATCATTGGTCTGCATGTCTCATCCTTGTCCCATCGACAAATGACATTCCCATCGTAGGGAACATAATGGCATATCAACAAATAAAACTTTCACAAGTGTAGTATTATAAGTTAGGTTGAATTATCACAATTCTCACTTTGTTAAACAAAAAACACATTGTGGCTCTTGGTGACTTCTTCTCCGGCCACTACACTGCCTCTTCCTTCTCTCTTGCTATCGCTCGGCAAGTCTGCAAATATGTCTTTGAGTAAGATACTTCTTTAATTCTAACATTTTTTCTCTTCTGTCTATAAGTATCTAACTCTCACTCTCGCTCTGGTGCTCCTCTCACTCTCTCAGTCTCTCTCTAACTATCTTTATCTTTCTCTCTTGGTTTCTCTCCCTCTTCTTCTTGCTCCCCCTCCCTCTCTCATTATCTCTATGATCTCTCTCTCTCTCTCTCTCTCGGTATCACTTTTTCTCTTGGTCTCTTTCTGACTTCTTTTCTTGAGTCTATCTCCCTTTCTCTCTTTCTCGGTCCCCCTCCCTCCCTCTCTCTCTCTCTCTCGGTCTCTTTCTGACTTCCTCTTTCTCAGGTCTATCTCCCTCTCTCTCTTTCTCGGTCCCTCTCCCTCTCTCTCTCGGTCTCTTTCTGACTTCCTCTTTCTTGAGTCCATCTTCCTCTCTCTCTATCTTGGTCTATCTCCCTCTTTCTCTCGCTCTCTCTCATACTCTTCTCTCTTGGTCTCTCTCTGACTCTCTCTTGGTCTCTTTTTTGACCTTTTCTCTCAGTCTCCCTTTGACTCTTTGTTAGTCTCTCTCCCTCCCTCTCTCAATCTATGTCAGATTATCTCTCTACCAGTCACCCTCTATCTCTTGGTCTATATATATATCTCTCTCTCATCTCTCTTGGTCTCTCTCTCTCTCTTGGGTTCTCTTTGAGAATAACTCTCTTTCTCTCTCACTCTATCTTTATCTATTTTTATCTTGGTCTCCCTCCCTCAGCCTCTCTCTTTGCACCATGGTATGTCTTTTGTCTCTCGTCTCCTCTTTCTCTATCTACTCATTTGTCTTTGGTGAAATTTTTTTAGTTTTTTTGGTTCACCACCATTGCAATTGTTACTCCTCATTCCTCTACCTATTAGTTGATAAAGTTGGTTGCCGACTTGTCATTTTAGTTGCAGCCTCAAGAGCTGCAGACCTGAGCTTAAGATGGTCACGTTCATTTGATAGTTGGGGTGTGAAGCAGTCATCCCATGATTTGGTTGGGTTCCCCAAGTGTTGGGGACGAGAGTGGGGGCTGATGGGTATTATGTGGCTGTCAAGCCAAATTGCATCTCCATGTTTTATTTAAGTTCATTCAATAAAATATCAGTTCATTATAATTCTATTGTGATATTTATAATGAAGTTCATGAATATGTGTAATGACATAGTGAATTATGATGAAATCATAATACAATGATCACTAGTCTTTAAATGTGTATTCTATATATTTATATTTGATGAATATTCAATATGGACATCAAATTATCCTGATAGAGTAATACTATCTGAGCATACTTATACGATAAATATAGTTGATCTTTGGACTGTTAGTGTGTTGACACTAAGGACAAATAGTGGGTGCTATTTGGAGAAAGAGTTCATTAAATTGATCTGAAGAATCCCTGAATGTTATTATACCTAAACATCAATCAGATTGATTCATGTCTCGGTTGTATAAGTGATCCCTTGCCTTGAGACACCAGGGACATCTTGTAGATGGATGAATATATTTTGACTATGACTTATGAGTCTCTAATGATGGGATTCAAACAAGTCATAACTCAGATGTAGGAAGAAGCCCACGGAGGTGGTTGAGTGGTCAAGACAAGATCATCTGCCCTTGATATAAGAGGAGATTGACTCAAGGAAGACGATCCAACAAATCCCTAACAAAGGTTGTGAGGATATTAGAGAAGACATTCTCCAATGATCCCCATTACACATGAGTACTAATTGAATGATCGATAAGGGTTTGACGATCAACCATACCCTTTACCATTCGTGAGTCTCGCTCGGATGAAGGATTATACATCTATAGTTGCCAATGACGATAAAGGTTTCATGAGAGAGTTTGAAGAGTACTCGGTACCTTCTAGAGCACGAGGTGTACCTTGAAGACCCATGGCCTGAATACTTAACCTGTCGATTGGGTTAAATCAATCCTTAGTTAATTAATATATCTGTTGATATAATTAATTAATAAGGTTGGCTAACAATTTTATTTGGCCAGTAAAAGTTTTCAACTAGAATGAGACATGAGCCTAGAGGGTCACACACATAAGATCATTGGGACATTGGAGAATGTATTTTCCTATAGGGGGTTTTTGAGAAAAAAATTAAGTAAAATATAATTAGGGAAGGGGCACTCATTTCAAGCACCTAGGCCAGAAAAAATTGAGAGCCCAACTTTCTTCCCTCTGCTCTCTTCTCGAGTCAACCAAGGAGAGTGTCTACATTATGAGAAGGTCTTCAATGAGAGTTGAAGAGGAAGAGGTGGATATCCAAGAGCAACTTGATCACATGGATACTTCTAGAGGGCCGGGCATGTGAACAACTTCAAAATAATTTATAGTGGAAAGTCAAGGGTGGAACAAGTTCCCCATAAGGTACATGTGATGTATGATTATATAGATCGATTGTGAATCCATACTACGCTTTTGTATCCTAGAAACCATGTTTTCCATTGTTGAACCAAGGCACATAACCCACCAGGGGCATCACAGATGGGTGAGGGGTTGTCAGAGTCAAGTGAGGGTGTCATAGACAAGTGGTGTGTGTAACGGTCATGCAATGAAGCTTCAGTTCTCGAGGTTCTTGAGAGGAGGGTGGGGGTGTCGGAAATGATGTTCAAGAAATCAGATGGAGGATGACTTGCACATTGAGTGGGATTGAGATTCATCGCCAAATCATGTTCAAGAAATCCCTATCAAATTGTCTAATATGCCTCATAACAAGTGTAAAGGGATGGCATAAAGACTGAAGTATTTTATAGAGGTTGCAATTGATATGTTTGTAGAATAGGTTGAAGAGGCATGAAGACAGATCTATAAACATATTCTACATGCATATCCAGTTAAATCATTAGAATCCATGATAATTTGAAGGGTATTGGCATCATGGTGCGGTGACAAAGTCTCGAGAGAAAATGAAGGATATTATAACACACTTTTTTTGTCTCACAAACTCACCATGGACCATTGTCAACAATGTGGGGTTCAAGATCATTTGAAAGTACATGATTGAGACAGCTGCTGACTGGCCACGCGTGAAGGCAATATATAAAGGGAGAGGCTCGTAGGTTTCCTGATAAATGTTCCCAAGGTGTCTTTGATGGTGGATGCATGGGCTGTCCAAAATTCAGGCGGCCTACTTGGCATTACAATTCATTGGGTGAATAGTCTGCGGGAAGTATGTGAGTGTGTGCTTGCAATTTGAGAGTTTATGGGAAAGCATGATAGAAATAATTAAAGCACAATAGTGATCTAAGCATTGGATGATTTTGGGATAAAACCAAAAGTTGGTAACAACCCAATCCATCCTTATTTTTTGATATATATTTTTCTTACGAAGGTAACCATTTTTCAATGTAGGTTGATGATATCACCAAAGAAAATCCCTCAATCGACTAGTATTTAAAGAACTATTTCCGAAAGAGCTTTGGGAGGGGACTGAGCATTTCATAGTGGATTGACATGTCCTATGTGCTGCCCATGTGCTGAACATTGTTGTTCAAGTTGTCTTAAAGTCCACACATGTCATAGTGACTCTACCTCTCCCTTCAGTTGTGGATGTCACTTTAGTTTGTGATGGAGATTACAACAATGACATATATGATTTGGAAGTTCCTGACTTGTCTTAGGGGATGCTATTACTTGTTTGAAAGCCTTAGTCACAGGCATTTGAGAATTCACCCAGGGATGCCGAAAATACATGAAGACATGTAAAGATAACAATAATCATAACCAGATCCC
Source organism: Wolffia australiana (assembly GCF_029677425.1). Lineage (NCBI taxonomy): Eukaryota > Viridiplantae > Streptophyta > Magnoliopsida > Alismatales > Araceae > Wolffia > Wolffia australiana. Next base: position 11,425,318 of record NC_135851.1, on the reverse strand, counting down.
ATTGGACTGTCCAACACGGTGAAAAAAGTATACACGATATGTTAAATGCTACATTAGATAGAAGCATGAGAGTGTCGATTTCATGGCTTTACAAATCTTGGCTACAATAGATAGAAACATGAGAGTGTCATGTTGAGTGGGAAATGTAGGCTGACTTGTGCGACAACTAGTACCCCTTCACGAGGACCTAGATCTAGCCACAAATGACTGCAAAGACAAAGACTAGATCACTGAACTCATCCAAGAGCACCCCCCCCCTAGAGAAAGGGAATGATGAGTACTCATCCAAAATCATGAATCCAGAACTTATCTCAAAGCATCAGATTGGATGAACACTTGTATGGTGGGCATGCATAGGCACAATAAAGTTATTCTCGACTAGCTATACTTGTACAATATTTTTGTTTCGTATGTAATTAGTGGCCTAGAGGAGCGCTTGTTTTTTATGGACGTGCAGTCATCACCTTCAAAAGAGCACACCTTATTACATAAGAAATTGATCTTCTTGTCATTCTAAAGTGTTGGTTGCACATCAAAGTTGCTCAACCTCATGATGTCGATAGTGATAATGGGTTTTTTGATGATGACAAGTAGTGTGAGGTAACAATTCTCATCTTTAACTTTCACATCTCTGCATAATTTTTTTTTGTTTTTCTATTCACCCATTATTTATTTTCAGAGAATAATATGTGCCTCATGTCACAATTAGGAGGGAGTACCTAGCTAGGGTGAGCACTTGTACAATTTGATGGTTTTTGTTCTGGAGTTTGAATGACGTGATCAGATTTTCCATTAGAATAATCCATACACATGTGAAGTCTTCTTGTATTTCAGAACACATCTTTTAATTGATTAATGTGATCAATGTTCTTTTTTCAAGGCGGTACACTAATTTAATGTTGAGTTAAATAATTGAGTAGTACATGAATAAGATATAGTAGCTAAATGAATAAATTTCAAAAATGTTCCAAAGATATGGCAAAGATCCACTTGTCTGCTATAACTATGTGGTATCATTTAGTTTCACTCTATCCTTTAAGAAAATACTTAATCATTTCATTATTATATATGCATTACACAAGAGGATCAATACATAGAATAACGTTTAACTCTATGGATTTTATTTTATATCAATATTAAGTTGTATCATTTTTCTAATAAATTTGACTTTAGATTTACTTTAACCAAAACATTTCTAAGTATAATTCTCTATTTCTGAAATTTAAACTCTGATTACATTATATACACGTCATAGGCTCTTATCCTTGTCCCAAATTTTTTATTATAGACAACAACTTAATATTTATTTTGGCATAATCCTATACTCAATACGACCAATACAATTATTTATTTAGTTTTTCCTCTTCCATACTATATTTATAAATCTATTGTATCAATTTTAATTTTTTATTTTCACCATCATAGAGCTCCTTTTATTCAAGACATAAAAAATATTTCCCCCTTTTTTATCCTTTAAAATTTTAAATATGTCATAGGCTCTAATCCTCGTCTCATAATTTTATTACGAAAGGATACTCCATATTCATTTTGGCATCATTCTATACTAAATATAAAGAATATTATTAATAATCAGTCATTATTTATTTTTCCTCTTCCAAAAATATTATAATGTACTAGTAAATATTTTTTATTCGACCATCATATTTTTCCTTTTATTGTAAGTATAAGAGAATTTCATTTCTCCTTTTTTATCATTTAGAATTTATATACTCCATTGGCTCATAGCCTGTCATCTCCATTGTATAGTTATATTATAGAAAAATAATTTATATTTTTTTCATCACACAAGAGGGTCAATACATCAAGCAATTGTTTAATCTATGGGGTTATAATGAATCATCCTTAACTTTTATCATTTTCTAATTAATTTGTATTTATTTTTAGGTTCACTAAATCAATGATAAATATACTTATTTTAAAAATTCAAACTATGAAAAAAACTCATTGTCTATTTTCACTCCTCCATAAATATTTTCCACAAATCCAATTTATAATTACAAAAGGTATTATACTATCCTGTGTCTCATTCTAGTGAAACACCAAAAATATGATGTGACATCCAAATACATTAAGTTTATCATCAGAATAATAAAAGCAATTATTAAATTTGTCTCAAAGTAATCCAACATACAAAACAAAGTAAAAAATGCAAAACTCAGTTAAACTTGAATCTATTAATTTAACAACCAAATTTGATGAAATAAGCATCAGTATTTAAATCATTTAAACATATTTTTTCATAGTTTTAGTTAAATGTTTTAAAGCTATTGGTAACGTCTAATAATCTAAGTCATCATACGAATCTCGTATACTTAGAGATAAAGTTGATAAATGCAGGGAAACAGAAGTTTTGACATTTCTATAAATATTTGAAAGTAGTAATCTCCATTATCTTTCCCCAAGTGTTTCCAAACCGCTTACTATTGATCTTCATAGACACTTATGTCAATATATAATAATATTGCGACTACATAAATTATTAGGTTTGATATTTTTTACAACAAGCTAAAATATCTAGTGTAAATATTATTGTCTAAATCCTTTCTGATCCCTATTTTTGTGTCCCTTTTTCATAAATTTAGGCTGAGTCTAAAAGGAGCATTTTCATTATCAATTCTCATTCTAAATGAACACTCCAGTATGTAATGGTAGAATCTTAGTGTGCATGTAGACTAAGGCTTATAGGAAAAAATTAAACACATAAATACTTATTAATTAGAAATTCAGAGCTTCCCATACAAAAATATTGAAAACAAATAAAACATAAAAGTGGGAAAAAGTATTTTACAAACTCGTTAATTAACTTCAAACTCAGAGATCTCACTTTGTCTAAGTTAAGAATATTCACTATTAAATATTTTCCAAAATGCAGAAGTGGAACTTATACGCTCATAATCTTGAAAAATTGAAGATAAAGCAAATCTATGGTAATGAGCAATTCTAAGGGTTCAATCACTATACATATTTGTGATAAGGTCCTCAAAGGGTTAGTTATGTGTAAATTGATAAAAATGATGAGTCTAATAGTTTTATAAATTATACAATTCCTGAACAGATGTAAAAATGATGGATTGAACCCAGAAAACAATATGTAACGACTTAATAACTAGTTATCTTTGATGAAGTCAAGAGGAGTCGCACTAGACATATATGTAAAACTGAAATTAAAGTTGTTTAAAGTATTGGTTCATGAACTATGAAAATGTTAAAAAAATAACATAACCCTGTAACTGATATGAATCGGTTACAAATGTACGTATATGATGGCACATTAGTAGTATGGAGCTTGGCCATAAGATCTCCAGTTGTGATCCTTTATGGCCTATTGACTTCTGATGGATGAATAAATATTAAGAAAACCTATTCCTTAAATCTCCTACTCCATCTTTCACATATTATGTATTTTTTACATGAATGTAACTTAAGTACTCAGAAAACTTCATCGGAAATATTTGTATCCCATTTGGCCTTAAAAGAAAAAAAATACTATAAGCAACTAATTATTCACATTATATTATAGTAAAATAAAGATTAATCTGTTAGGACTATAAGCAACTAATTGTTCACATTGGTTCCCCCATAGTTTTAAAATAAAAAATAAATAATTTCATTTTAGTACAAAATGGATAAGTATGCTGGCAGACATGAGAGCCATATCACATTGAGGAAAGGAAAACTATTATTTTTTAAGTAATATTTATAAACTGGGATTTGTTGTCCTTTTGCTTTATGAGTGAATATAGACTTGAAATTATATAAAATACAGTTTCCAGCTTTTCTTGAGAAAAAACTTTAATCAAACTAAAGACTTTCTTAGATATTTAAATGTAGACTGTTAGGATTTCACGACTTGTGCAGTGATTCTTGCTTTGTTTGATACTGAACATTAGATATTAATAAATCATAAATCTCATATAACTAAGATGATCATGTTGTTTGGCTTATACTTAAATCACCATTTTATCAGTAATGGAAATCGATGTTAGATTTGGATCCGTCGAGAAAAATATCTGGGGAAAGCTTAGGAATAGAGGTCAAGTTTCTGGGTTTTACTGTAGTTTGCCTTTTTAAGGTAAAAATGTTTCGCATCGAGAACAATGGACAAATCAAAATCCATTTCTCTATTTTCTGTAGAGTTTGCTTAGTTTCTGCATCTTCAGTTGGCAACTATAATCATTACTAGAGCACGCATTGACGTGTTTTTGTACCTTATACTAATATAATTTACTACATTTACAAATTCTAACAGAACTTGTAAAATCTTATGTCGAGAAATCATTCGATGCATGTATGTCTCCCAACATGAACGTACTAATTAAACAGTTAAAAGTGAAGACGAAGCACAGAGCAACAGAGGAAGCTCGCCAGCGGACCGATAGGAACCTTAACTAGCCAATAATAATGATACACATATCCCATACTCGTTAGAGATTAGATGAAATAGGAAACATATAAATTCAAACATAGATTAGGATTAAATATAGATAGGATCAAACATAGACTAGGATTAAATTTAGATTGGATCTCAACGATCAGGATTAGATCGGGACATAGCTGTTATACCAGTTATAGCGGCTATGATTTAAACAGATCAAACGACCTAGGCCGTTCGATCCATAGCCGTTATACTAGTTATAACGGCTATGATTTAAACAAACTTTCTATATTTAGTACAACTTAGTTTATATAAATACTAACCAATGTTTACGCTTTTAAATGTGGAATACAAGAGATCTAACTACTGTCTTGCGTCTCTTGCTCTCTCTCTCTCTCTCTCTCTCTCCTCTTTCTCCTCTCATCTTCTTCCCTCTCTTCTATCCTTCTCTCCATCTCCAAGCGAGTTCCGACTCTTTCAATAAGTACATACAATCATTAAGTCTTTGATCATGTCGCTGTGATGTTGGAATAAATATAACTAAACAGCTCTGTAGGGAGCCGTTTATTTCTAGAGAAGAAATTTGGTGATTTTACAAAAAACACGCACCTGGTTATGAACGCATTTATCGTTCATAAAACACACGCACTGGTTCTGGTAAACCATAGCGCCTGACAGTTTCAAGCATTCCGCGACACGTGGTTTACGAATGAACGTATTTCTCGTACATAGAAAACACGCTCCTGGTTCTGGTAAACCATAGCGCCTTACAGTTTCAAGCATTCCGCGACACCTGGTTTACGAATGAACGTATTTCTCGTACATAAAAAACACGCTTCTGGTTCTGGTAAACCATAGCGCCTTACAGTTTCAAGCATTCCGCGGCGCCCATTGGCAGAACTACATAATAATCATATTTCTGTTCGTAAAACTACCGAAGAAAATTGAACGGATAGCCTTCACCTTACATACTGCCTACAAAAGCGAGTGGAAATGTTGAATAAGTATCCACAACAGCCCTTGTAACGTACCTTTCGCTCTCGTTCAGCATCCGAAGAAGTGAAGGATTAGCTATGAATCGCTCCCCAGTCCTCCCCATCTATCTATCCATTATTGTCTTCCTTAGTACAGATATCCCGTCCCTTGCCGCCGGCCCCCTTGCACTGGACTGCAGTGGCGATAGGGAGGCTTCCCCCCAGGTCAAAGCGAGTATCGCAAAGGTACTATCAACGCTTCAATTAAAAACTCCCTCGCTAGGGTTCTTCGCTACATCTTACGGAGTAAGCAACCGTGATCGTGTTTATGGCCTTGCCCAATGTCGACGAGATATTAATCCTGAGGCATGTAGGATATGCCTCCGAGATGGTCCGTCGCAATCATCATGCCGCGGAAAAGAAGAATTATGGATGTGGTTTGACCACTGCTTCTTTCACTACGATACAAAGCCCATACCGGGGAAGTTTGAGTCTACCTACGGTATCTTCCACAATAGTGAGAATAACATAACGAACAGCCTGCAAGAACAATATAGGTTCTCCACGGTGAGACGATCGTTAATTCAGAAAGTTAAGGGGCAGGCGGTGGAACGAGGAAGTCTTGGAATGGGAAAGAGTCAGACCAGGTTCACGTCCTCGATATCTATCTATGCTCTTATGCAGTGCACGGACAACCTCCCTTCGCTGGAATGTTCAAAGTGTCTTTCATACTTGATTAGTAACGTTCCAGAGGTTTGCGCTTACAAGAGCGGATGCTGCGGGGTTACAAATGGATGCTACGTCCGCTACGACACGACTCCTTTCTTCCTTTCCTTCATCAACGAGTCTTTATAAATGGTGCGACAACTCTGTCTTCAACAAGAATAAAATCGGTATGTGCGGAATAAAGCTCATTTCTTTTTTAGTGAGATCTAAGGAAATGGCGTGATGCGGATGTTCCGGTTACATACGAACCCTGTAGTCAGTTTGAATATTCCAGTTATAATAAATTTTACAGTTGCCGTTTTTCCATCCAGGTTATAACATTCTTTACTTCGGGCCGCTATGTCTTCTTATATTTTCTCAGAAGGCGGATTTTTTACGAAAGGTATTCATAGCCCTAAAATCCCACTGTCTCTCTCCTGCGTTATCCCTAACCAACCTTCATCAAACTGAACCACCATGAATCTTATGTCAGAGGAAAACATGGGAATGTCTTGTCTGGAAACACACTTTCCCCAGAAATATTTCCCTGCCCAATTCTGATATGTGCTCAGCTGTTGAATTCTAAAGCCATCGTTCACACAATCCAAATAAGAATCACACAGTAAAAGATAAAACAAAATCAAAATGGTGCGTCTAAATTAACTCATAAAAATTAATTAACAAAGGATTGGTTAAGCCCAATAGTTAGGCTAGTTGCCAGTACATGGTGTGCCAAGCTACACCTCATGATCTAGAATATACAAAGGATTACATTGACTTTCTCAAAGAACATTAACTGTAACCAGTTGCTATGTTGATAACATCTTCTTAACTCTCCTAGGATAACTTAGGGTATGGTCAATGGTCAACCCCTAATCCGTTATCCGGCTTACTACTGACGCATTGAGAAGTCATCGGAGAATTATTCTCTAATTTTCCTCTACCTTATCCATGGACTTGATTGTATTGTCTTCCTTTAGATCTTTTGCCTTATGACAAGCTCAGACGATCCCATTTGGACACCTCAATCTAGGGAACTTCTTGTTCTATCTGAGCTAAGACATTTGAGAATTCCAGGATTAGAAATTTATAGATTATAATCAAAACACAACTGTTCGTCCACATCATGTCTTTGGTGTATTAAGTCTAAGCTCGTCTTTCATAAACATCACATGAACCAACCTAATTCACAGTTTGTAATAATACTATCGAGGAAATAATTTGCGTCAAATGAACTCTTTTAGTTAAAGAGCACCCACTATTTCTCCTTTGTGTATCCACCCTTGTGGCTAGGGGATCAGCTATACTTATCACCTGAGTGGGTCAAGATAATGTTATTATATTCATATGCTTTGATGTCCTCCTAGAGCATCCATTGAGTATCAATTATTAGAACAACCATTTCAACACTTCTGTTCTTTATATTATGATCACATCCTAACTCACTCAAAGCATGTATTCATGGATTTTACTATAATCATCACATCCAGAATATATGAAAAATATTATGTCAATGAACAATCAATGAGATAATAAATCTTTGCTTATCTTGTTGTCTATTTATATTTTCATCAATCTGCTTCTGGGTTCTTGAAGCCTGGATCTAGAGGAAGAACTCAAAATGATTCACAATGGAAGGCTTAAACATAATCATAATGGCATCATTAAAACATGAAATGACTAACATCATCATGGATCGCATCTGTGATTCCTTCAATCCTCGAGCGAGTCATGTCGAGCTGCTCATGTGTGCAGCCTGAAATGTATCCACGCGATCCTCAGCACGTCGAATCTACTTCTGCGCTTTAATGAGCTCAGTTCAACCTCTATCACTATCGTTATGCTGTCTTTCTCGCATCGGGAATGTAGTGGAGCTGGGGGGAGAAGGTAGAAGAAGGGAAGGCCTCTGAACAATTCTAGCCTGGATGAAGTTAGTTCAGGGCCTTTCCCTATTTATACTATATGGGTATTTTTCATAAAAATTCCTAAACTTTAAGTATATCTTCCAATATCCCGAAGACCATTTCCCTATGACCCTCTCGACCATTTCAGTGTGACCCTCTAGTTAACGACTCCACCGACCCAATAACCTTTATTGGCTTTCCAAGTTAAGTAACTATGTCATCATATAGATTAATTAATGTCGGATTGATTTAACCCGATCGATTGGTTGAGTCTCCAACTCGTGGGATGCCAAGGTACAACTCATGCTGTAGAACATTGATGAAGGACCATTTGAAAGATCGAACCTGAGCTCATCAACAACCACATCGTAGAGCTCGAGCCGACGTGAAGGACCTGAGCTTCAGGTATCCAAAAAAAAAAAAGTATCCAGCTTGACGGCAAGCCTCCAAAGTTCGTTTATTTTCTGCATGTTTCTTTTCATTATGGACTTTATCGAGAGGCCCCGTGTTTTGGCCTCTCGACATCTTTTTTTCGTATCTTTTTGGTTTTGTTCGGCCCATTAGGGGAAGTCCCCCATGTTGGACGTTCCCCTAATTGGGCCCATTAGGGTACCCCCCTACCCTATATAAGGGAAGGTACGCAAAAGAAACAATCAGACTTTGCTTGATGACAATTCGAGGTTTTTTCACTTGGAGTCCCATCATCTCTGCATAGATTATCTTATTTTTTTTGTTGAGTAGTTTGTGGACGATGCCTGCCAATCGACTGTTGTCACCGCTGCCATTTCACCGCTGCGAAGACATTACCACCGCCAGAAGAACAGCCGTTGCGTCGCTGTCGATGACCTCATCGTCCTTCATCAGTAGGATCCTTCTCGGTGCATGATGACTGTCCTGACGAGTCTTGTCGACGTCGTCTTTGTCGAGGCATCATCCTCCAACAAGTGCCAGCACTCCCACCACAGCCGCCACCACAGTGCCGCCAGTCGTTGCAATGCCTCGGTCGACGATCATCGCCATCGCGGCCACCAACCGTAACCAGTCCCGTGGTCGCAGCCCTAACGGCCTCAAGCCACGGCCAGGCCCGCGACTGCCGCTGTATCGGCTGTCAGCCATGACTAGGCCGCGGATGCCAACCGCGGCCACGACTGCAACCCTAGCGGCCGCCAGCCGCGGCCAGGCCCGTGGCCGCCAGTCACGGCCACAACTCTGGCTGTTGCCCTAGTGGCTGCCAGCCCTAGCGGCCACTACCCTAGCAGGCGCTAGCCGCGGCCACGACTCTGGCCGCCAGCCACCACCACGACTGAGGCCGCAGCCCAAGCAGGCGCCATCTGCGGTCATCGCCCTAGAGGCTGCCAGCCGTGGCCCAGTCCGAGGTCACCGCCTATAGTCGCCAGTCGCCTCGCTCGCGGTCCGCCCATTGGAGTGCCGCCACCGCACCAACTACGATGCCGCCGCTGCGCCCGTTGTCACTGACCTACGCCCCTATGTGCACCTTTGGCGTCGGCCGCTCATCCATCGCCGGGAAATTGTTGCCATCCCTTGCTGTCACTCACCAATTGATCGCGCTGTCATCGACAGATCTCGTGTTCCTTTTCACCATCGATGGTTATGCCCGCCCAAGCTCCGGACTCGGGTCCACAAGTTCCACATAGCTTCCCCTTATTTTTAGTATTATTATCTTCATCAGTGCCGTCCTCAACTGCTCCGCTGCCTAGAGTTTTTGAGTTTTAGGAATAGCCACCAAACTCATGTTGGGGACTTTTATTTTCGGTGTCGGATTTATATCGCTCTCGGCGAAGGTCGTGGACGGTCACAGACAGTGATTGTTCTCCTCTTGTCGGCCTTCGAGCTGATTACTCTGGTTATTGGGAGCCTGCTGCTGCCCTAGACCGCTCGTGTCGTTACTCTGGTCTTACCCCCCAAGATCCGTGACGTCTTCGTATATTATCATTGATTTTACTTCGCTTGCATCACGTGCGCATTGCTTCATATCTAATTGTACGCTCCTACATGTGGTGTAACACGAGTCGTTCGATCCTGGCATCCTTCGTGTTACATGAAACATACAGAGAGTGTATTGATTCGTTCGTGGCACATCTTCATTATCAGTAACCATGTATGTATAGTCCATGGTCCACTTGATGCTCCCATGATAAGCCAAAATAGGGGTTGAATTATTCAATTTTAATCCCTTACTGTTGTTGATTTCAGCTTATGCAATAAAATTTATAAAACCTTAACTTAAAATGTATACTGATAAGAATAGGCATCGTCCAAGGGAAGCTAGTAAGGTAATTCAATTAGTTATCCAATTGAGTTATCTGGCCCTAATTAGGTTTAATTAATCTTCAATGAAGTTCAAATTGCCCTAGTTATATGAAGAATTTAGAAAGAAGGGTAGAAGAGATGGGAAGAATAGAAGAATTAGGGATCTCTAAATTGATTTCTTTAATCCAATAAAAAGGATCAAAGGAGTCAAGTAGAGGGGTTTAAGAAGGATATTTAATTTTATCTTGTTCTTTTGAGGGACTTGGGAATCCACGCTAACTCACAAATTTTTCATACTTAACCTAATCTTACCTAGAAATTAAATTCTTTTCTTTCTATTAAGTTTTTTGTTCTTAATTTTCAAGTGGAATATTTAGATCAATTCAATATCCCTCCACTTAGTCCTAGTAAGGGCTTGTACATGCCGCGCAAGCCAAGCGATTAAGAATTTCACACTAAGATTAAGAAGAACAACCAAGAAATTCACTAACACATAACCCAAATTAGATTAAAATTCAAATACAAATATAATGAAGTAAAGAAATACCAAAATCAGATGATCTAGGCTGGTTATCCTTTCTGTCTTGCAGCCATGAAAGAAACCCTTCCAAAATGACCTCCTCAACTCGAATTTCTGTTTTTATACTTAGGTTAAATGGTAAATATTACCACTTTACCTCCTAATAATTAATTAATTTTTTTCCCTCGATGTAAGCTTGATTGGAATCATCCAACCATATAAATAGAAAGAGGAGGTTGAGAAGAGCAAGCCCAGAAATTTTGAGATCAATCGGACTTCAGGATTAAGAGTTATTAGTAAATGAATATTGGCCAATCATAGCCGTTGGCTCAATATTCAGTTATTAAATTAAAAATTTTCATTACACGCAATCTTGTGTCGCCTCCTGATTGGGTGGCAAATTTTAAAGTCCTTTTGGTGCCTCGTCGCTCAGTGCGCCACATACCCTAGTCCTGAAATTAAGAGAAAGAAAAAATATAACAGACATACATTTTAAAATGCACTTACCTTTGTGTTTTTACTACCACCACCCACTCAAAAGTTGCCACGTCACCTCACGTGCTTGCGCTTTGTATGCGCAGCACAGGAGGTGCACTTACCACCCAAAAGAGATATTTCTACCAATGTATGCAATCCATCGGATTCTTTTCCAATGGACGAGATCGTGCCACGTGTCCCCGCGAAATCAATTTCTTGAAGTTTTGTACAAAAGCCCCTGCTTTTATTTGCGTGTGCAACCTGAAGCCGCCCAAAAATAATTGTCCATATGCCCCTCCGGTTTCTCTCTCCTCCATATTTCCCTAAAAAAAAAGAAAAATCCAGATTAATTATATAAGACCCTGCAAATATTTTTATTGGATTTTTATGCCTGCAACGCATGAGCAAGAGCTATTTTAAGGGTATATGTGCAACCAAATTATCAAGAAAGTCCCTCCAACTTTAGAAATTGATTTAAACTACTATTTTCCTTATTATTATACCTTTTTTCTCTTTGAAAATTCATTTCTTCTTTGGATAGGCTCCCAAAAAATACAAAAAAATTCTAGAAAATTTAGTAATTCCTCCCCACATTAATTAGCATCAAATTCAATTTTTAAACCTGCCATTTCCATTTAAATAGAGTCATTCCAAGCCTAAATAAATTTCATATGATTCATAAATTAACATAAAATTAAGGTAAAATCAGACAAATATGATAACAACCCTATTTTAAACTCATTAAACGGATAAAGTTGTGCTAATTACTTGAATTAAACACCGAATTGAGGGTGTAATCATATACCGCCCTAATTAGACATTGCTAGTCCCTTAGCACCATCTAGGTATTTTGCTAAATTCTCATTTTTTATCTTATATATTTTTATAATTTATTATTTTTCATATCGACCATCAGATCTCACATTTTATTGTAACCATAAAACAATTTATTTCCACCTTTTTGTTCTTTTTTTATCGTTTAAAAATCCATCACTATCATCATTTGTGAGGTCTTCTTGTCACATCACCCATCTAAGACCCTCTGTCACCGTCATGTTATCCATCATAGATATTCCATCACATCATCAATCATCGTCATGAGGCTCCAAAACATCATCTGTCTCTATCACATCATCTATTGCGGATCTGTCACCATGATGAATGATGTAACAGATGACATTTGTCATTTCCTACGATGAAGTCCTTGGTGAAGGTAGCTGTATTTTGAAGAAGAGGTCTCCATGATTTCCTAATGCATAAATCCTAAGTAAGTTGATCAATTAGGGTTTCAGATTCGACCACTGCTTAAGTCATTCAAGAGTGTCTCTTGGGTGAATTATTGTTTTATTTACATGGTAGATGGTGAAATAAAGGTTCCACAAAAGATTCACAAACTCCCTTATGCCATTCAAAGTATATGGGTTTTCTTGCACCTCATGTGTTGGCGGATTGACCTATCGATTGGGTTAATTCAGTCTAAGATAAATTTATCTATATATTTGATATATTTTTAATTTATAGATGATAAAAAGTTATTGGGATTTTGGAGTTATTAAATAGAAAAGTTATTGAGGGTCACATGAATATGCTTTATCAAATATCAGAGGATATACTCAAAATTTTGGAGCTCTTATGCAAATTCATTTAAAAGGTTATTTTTTAAACATCAATTTCAGTTTCTATTGGGCTCCTACTTCAAAAAGAAGTCTCTCCCTTTGATTTTTGAATAGGGAACGAAATAGGCAAGATATTCAGGGAGATTGTAGAATGGAAAGAACTGGACTTACATTGATAAAATACATGACATGTACATTTATAGTGCACACGTACAACTTCTGAAATCAATTTGAGGTAAGAAATTTTTAAAATAAAATTTACAAACATGGAAGACTTACCTTTTGGAACTGTTGGAACATGTGCTGCTCTTCATTAGAAGCTTCTGTTTGTAAACTACCTCTTTTAAAAATTAGTATTAAATATTAATCCAACAGCTCCCATCTTTTATTTTCTCCTCTTGAGCGCCCTCCCCGTTTCCATGAGAGGATTGATGTGAAGATCTTCAAGTGTATATAAGAACAGTATTCAAGATGATAAATCTAGTGGTCATACAATTATGCAGCTCAAATAGACTCATTCAAGGAATCAATCATTTGTGGAATTAACTCAGCCCAGTGTGATCAGATCATAATTGAGTTTATGTTTTTCAAGGTTTGCTTCAATTCCTTTGATTCTTCAACACAAATCAATTCAGATAATTGATTATGGCTCAAAACACAATTCAATTACATCATGGGGAGTTAATTTAGTATACTTGGTCAAAAAATGAGGAAGTGAAATTTTTTATTGGTGTCCTAGACTCCTTGGAGATGAACTAAAAGTATTATGCCTATTACTTTTGAGTGAGTAAGCTTTACTTATAACTTGTGGATTTGATTTCCACAAGTGAAGTTACATAAAACCATTATTAAATTACTATAATTTACTTTATTTCATGTAATAAAATTTCAGATGTGCTATCCATAGCACAAAAATAAAAAAATTAGTTAATTTGTTAGAGTATTTGATTAATTATCAACAGGTTTCCAAAGTGTGGCCAACTAAAATCTACGTTTTAGTGGACAGAGATACCCTAGCTGTTTGTAAATAGGTTAGATAAATATTTGGAAAGTTGGATACATATGCATGCATTATTCATTAAATTATTTAATAACCCTAGGTTTAGGTTTTTTCATCAAAAAAGATAAATATATTTTTACCTCAATTAATGTTATAGAACATAGGAAAAGCAGCGGAAATTGGGAATGCTTTATTATAATTTTTAGGACCATAAATTATAATGAAAATAATGAAGAAAGGAGATAGATTGCAGTGTGCCTATAGGCAGATAAAGGATTCTGCAACATTTACGTGCATAGAGAGTGCATCTGGTGCTGCATATGGTTCCCCGATTGAATGATGTTTCTGGTTTCATGCGGGTGTATTGGTTGGTGCTGTGGTTTGCGAGAGTGCAATGTAGTGGCATGCATGACATGCAGGTTGTGCCAAGTCTAATGTTCATTGCTTCAAGTTTTTGATTTGTCTTGAGGCCAACCTTTGCAAGATCACTTCAACAACGACCAGAGAGTGGAAAATAATATTTACACATAGAGACCAATTACTAAATACTAAGATCCCCTCTGTTTCCAATTTTATCCCTGAAATTTCTCCACTTTTCATCTAGAATCGAAGATGAAAGATAATTTCTGTGAGAAGTTTGCTTCCTTTAACACAATGGCCTCCAAATGGATATCCCAAGGTGCATATTTGATACTCCTTTTCCCATGTCACTCCGATGGTCCATTCTCCATGCCCAAAAGCTCTTATCATATCCATGTACAAATTCATAATTAAATGCATTTGTATACAACCCATCTATTACTACAAATGTCCATTAACAATAATAACATTTAACTTGTATGAAATCATGCAAGTTTAGTTCATGAAATCCTTTAGAATTTGATCATGTGGGAATACATATTTGCGAGATAATTGGACCTGGTGAAAGTGGAATTGTTCAGTTATTATTCATATCTTACTAATAATGAATATTACATGAAACTAATTTTCAGGACTGGTTGTTAATAACACAATCCAAGTATAGTTAGAAAGCGTGAAGAGACATGAAATACATGATAATATGGCAACTATCACCTTGTCGGTTTTTGAAAATTCAATGGATTAAAAACTTCAATGATCTAGTGTCTTTTGCCTGCCTTTAGTCATTCTTTCAAAGGTGAAGCAATTCTAGAGTTAAACGTCCTAAACACACTCTATTGTAGTTCGTTAAATTTTAAATCTTCGGTAGTTGCTTAAATTTCAAAAAATCTGATTCATTATTGAATTAGAAATTCAAATTTCTTTAAATAATTATACAAAATTTATGATCAAGAACCCAACTTAAAGTACTTATTAGGCTTAGTTCAATCTGTAACGCCTGAAAAAAGATTCAACTCAGTTGAAAAAAATTAAACCTCATATTTCAATAATTAAAAAACCATTTCAACGTTATATGCTATACTGATATTTTTTGAAAAAATAAAGTCTAGTTATTTGAATATTCGTGATCTTTAACTGTTTGATCTAGAACATTGCGTGAAATGTGAAATAATAGGTATAGATTTACAATAAAATTAAATCATACACATTTATACCTTTATATGTTTTTGGTTAGCTGGTTTATTTTTCAGTTCACTTAATGGTTTGGCTCATGCCAAAGGTAAAAAAATATCACCATTACTTGTTCAGTCCAATGGTCTCCTTGATTAATAATTTAGTCCATTTTACATAATTTTTTTAAAATATGAAAAGTAAGAACAAAACATACACAATAATTTATTTGGAGTTAAATTGTTTGAAGCAGGTTAGTATATCTCCCTTGATCTACATTCACAGGCAATGCGATACTTCCTTTTCTTCTTCACTTTTGTCGATCATCATGAATTCAGCTATATCATTTCCGATTTTATTCTATATGATAGTAAAGCTGATTCAACACTCAACCAGTTAAATATAAATAAAATAATCCCAAAAATAAGAATCTCTATTGAAAGTTGCATCTAAGAGAAAGTACAACACTAAAATACAACACATGTTAAAGATTCTGAATTAAATAATCAAATTAAAGAACATACTTATATTAGGAAAATACCCTAATCAGTTGAACAAGAGGTCATCTTCACGCTAATTGACGAAGCATCACAAGTTTTCGTGCAATGGGGACTTTGAACATTCATATACTTTGATCTGGGCAATCAGTGTGAGGGTTGGCAGAGGATGATGAATATGTCATGTCATGATCATCATAGACGTCATCCGTCTTTGTTACAAGACATAAGTTAAGATGATGATGAGTTTGTATTCAGATAATTTGGATGTATGACAACACAATGGCGATTTGTCATCATTGTCATCATCTACTAGTCATCGCCATCCTGGACATAAAACCCTAATCATCATCACTTTTTACATAACCAGGCGAAGTGACTTCACTTGATCTACTTAATCATAATTGTTTTACTACGACATCTAGATCTTTACCTCATGCTATCAGGTCGTACAATGATGCCTCACGTCGAAAATGATGCCTCAGGCCAAACAATAACCTTCCAAAATAAGGCACAAAAGTGAGACATAAATTATGAGATTAGGCCAAAATTTGATTTTATTCGAGGGGAGGATAAAGCGAGAGAGAGAAATGAGATGGGTACCTATGTAACTGTTATGCAAAAAAAAAAGGGAAGTAGTTAGTTGCTCATCCAAGACCACTGAAGCTGTTGATTTCTCCAAGGGTTGCCTCTTCCATCTCCACAAGGAGATTGCAGAATGCCTCCACGTCGGGGACCTCGTCTTTGAAGGCAATCCGAACCTCCCTCCACTCGGCATCTCCGGCAATCTCTTTGCTCGGCACTTTTGCCAAGACGTCGATTCCTTTATGATCCACAGAGAGCAAGAACGCATCCTATTTTAAAATGAAAAAAATCCACTTTTAGATTACTACATTTTATCTTCGTATTCTGCAGTTAATTTGGGGCAGGAGAAGTAATGAATTCTAAATGTTCATGCAATTATTTCCCACTTAGCACTTTTTTCAAGACGTGGAACGGTTTTGATCCGCAGATAGTAAGAATGCATCCTATTTTAAGATTAAAAAATGAAAATTTAAATATTTACAATCGTATTCAGCTTATTTTGAGGGCAGGAGTCACGAATTCTAAATGTTCCTGTAATTATTTTCTGCTGCATGATCTAATCCACATCAATCTAGTTCGACATACTTATTGGGAAAGCAAAATTCTAGAAATTGAAAAGATTTTCACACTCACCCGCACACTGATGTTTAGATAGACAAGGCAAAAAAATATCAAGGCTCGCCTCCTAGCCTCACTATGATTAATTCCATCGATGATCTTCTCTGAAAAAGGCACTGAGAAGACAACGGAACATACATTATAATCAGATGAATTATCCCACACCAGTTACCTGAATGAGTCAATTCATCGTACATAACAGATCTTGTTTTGATGATCGAAGGGTATCCAGGTCCTCCACTTCCCAAGTACCCCCAGAAGAATCAATGAACGTGCACGATCTGTCGAGGGCAGAGAACATTTCAAATAAAATCTAATCAATGAGCCAGGAAAATGGTCCGTTATTGAGGATAAGGCGCCCTGGGAATTTTATTTACCGGATAGAGAACTTGTATATAACAAAATCGTCTTTCCTGTTCACGATCTCCTCAAAATTGTGACACCTGGCTCTGCAACTCGCATTGGCCGAACTCAGAATACCTGTTACTGAGTAGCTAGCATGGTCGATTGCTCTGTTCTCAATTTCTATGGCTCTTCTAAGAGCCTCAAATGCTACCTCTGCCTGTAACAAATTATGTTAGGCTATGTTAGACACGTAAGTAAATAGTGGAGAAGAGGACATGGAGAAAGATAACATATTTTTTATGAGATTTGTGCCATGGGTTAATTGGAGTCAATGGAAGATCAAGAACGAGCGGTCACCGTTTACCTTGGCCTCCCTTAGTGGTAAGACATCACCAGTAAAAGCTACGCGAGCTGGAAACTGGAACATGAAAGAACATATGAGAGCTAAACATGGGCAGAATAAATGCCGAAGAAGCCATAAATAATATCAATTCGAAATGCGGGCACACGTTAGAAGCAAAAATTTTACTGAGAAACCCAAAGAAATGTGCAATTACTTGTGATGGATGAGGGAAATAAAGATGAGAGCTATTATGCAGCAATACTGTGAGATCTGATTTTTCTATTAGATGCATTCCAGTTAGAATAAACCCAACTCAAAAATTTTCATGAAAGCAATGGAGTGTCAGAACCGACCTTCTTAACTGATCGTAGCAAGCTCATAAGAGGGCCGGGGATCGGAGAGCTCACAGAGAGGGAGCCCCGCTCATCAATCAACGTGTTCTAGCAAAGCAACATAACAATATTTACCAAACAGAAACGACATAGCAACTTAAGATTTGTGCAGGATGCTAAAAATGATGAATAACAGAGGGTAATTTTGAAGCTAAGCCGTCGCGATAGATTAAAATTGTAATTCCCATTAGCCAGTTGTCTGAACAATGAAAGAGACAAATATTTGGTCTAAACGCGCGAGTGATAAGATAGCTACCACATTGTGCATATCTCCTTCTGGTACCCACAGATAGGGATTTCCACGCTTCAAGATGTACTTGACCTTTGAAGAGTAAACATCATCCTTACTGTAATGGAACTTTAGAAATCAGGAGAAGAACAGATATTTTTAACAAGAGAAAGAGCGACACAGAGCCTAATCCACGACGAACGACCGACAGATCAATTCGACAAAGAAAAAAACAAATTGGTTAATTTTGAAATCGCGGAATCTACCTTCCCTTGCTGTCAGCTTTCACCGTGTACAACTGAGCCAGCCAATTGGCTCCCAAAATATTCTGCAAAGGAAAAAAAACTGTAAGCAGAGCAGATTCAAAAACTCTAAATATATACAACGAGAATCATCTATAAATAGAGATTCTAGTCTTTAGCTGGAAAACGAGTAACGTATGATGGCCAACCTTGCAGCGCTCCCCAAAGGCCAGCGCCGTCGCCTGACAAGCCTTGCCCTTGATCATACCTTCAAAGAGAACCAACTCTTCTCTCTCTCGAATCTCCACGCAGTCTGCACTACACCTGCTCGAGAACAGACGATCATCTCTGAGAGAAGAAAATCAGACCAAAGGAGTCTGGAGGGCCTATTTATAGGGTTTTTCTCAGTCTCGGTCGTCAGGAAAATGGGCCTAAACGGGCCCAATATTTATCACTAATGGGCCATGCTCTCTTTTTAAAACCGGCCCATTAAAAAGCGCGCCAAGTAGAATGTGCCGAGCAACTGCACTGCACACTGCATGGCCTCTGTGCGGTTTTGTGCAATTTTTTGTAAAAATAAATTGAAAAAAACAGTAAAATATCACTGACTATCTACGATTCCAGCGAGGGCGACTGCGACCCCCTTGATGAATTCATGGCAGTCCTCACAAATGTGAAGGTTCTTAAAGATAAGAAGCACTATCACAATGACAATAGCCAGCCTCTCAGCCGTCTCGTCCTTGTCCAAGTCATTCAAGACGTGCATGTTAGAGACAGACCCCGTCTTCTTCAATGGCCCATTAAGAACACCGAGCCGCACACCAAGGTCTTCTTCAGCTCTCTCTCCACCATCATCATCCTCATCCTCGCAATTCCTTCCCAGTTCCCTGCAACAGACTACAGGTTTTAGAGGATGCCACAATTTAATTTTTTTTAAAACATTTTAAATTTGAATTATTCCCCCCAAAATGCAATTGTTAAACACTCTAAGTCGTGAATTGAGATATCGGCCCTAGAAGTATAGTGCAGGGACGCGGATGGGACGATTTTTTCGTCCCGGAACGAAAAAATCGTCCCGTCCAAGGGTTTGGACGAAATTCGTCCCGTGGACCACTGGATGGGATGGTTTTCGTCCCGTGAAACGAAAAAACCATCGTCCGTGAGTTTCGGATGATGGACGGACAAATCTGGACGAAAAATCACCAGATTCACATTGGGCAGTTGATATATAGCCGCGTGGCCTCGCTATGACAATTTGCATTAAAGTCCATATATTTTTAAGCACGTGCAAACTGACAACGCTCAGAAATAATTATACATATGTCCCTTTGCATTCTCTCTCCTCTGTATTTTCCTAAAAAACGTAGAAAAATCTATATTAATATTTTAAAAATATAAAACAGGTTTTGTTTCGTCCAGAACAAAGGACGGGACGGTTTTTTCTCCATAGGGGATGAAAATTCATTCTGGGAGGACTGGATGGGACGGTTTTCGTACTGTCGGACAAAAAATTCATCCCATCCTTCATCCCTGCACTGAATCAGGATGTCAGTTGTAACAACATTCGTCCCGTCCTGTCCATCGTCCAAGTCCGAGACGATCCAGAACTATAATTATACATATGTCCCTTTGCATTCTCTCTCCTCAGTATTTTCCTAAAAAACTTAGAAAAATATATATTAATATATTAAAAATATAAAACAGGTTTCTTTTGTCTGCAACGATGGACGTGACCCTAGGATGGGATGAAAATTCATTCTCAAAGGACTGGACGGGACGGTTTTCATATCGTTGGACAAAAAAATCATCCCATCCTTCGTCCCTGCACTGAATCAGGACGTCAAACATGACAAAGGGACGATCCATCGTCCATGTCGGGGACGATCCGGAACTAAAATTAAATATTTACTATTCCCACCAGGAAGGAACGCGTCCCTCATTTGACGTCCCGTCCCGTCCCGTCCCGTCTTGTCTGCCGTTAGGAACGGGACGGGACGCGCAACGAACTGGCGCGCCAAAAAGGGCCACCGATCGTCTTTGAATCTTCTTCTTCTTCTTCTCCTGTAATTAAAGGCTCGAAAAGGTAGTTTACACAGACGAATTACAAGCGATGCCCATCCAATCATGGCGATTCATGGCGTCGCCTTGTTCGTGCGTCTCTCCTCTTTTCTCTCTCTTTCTCTCTCTCTCTCTGTCTCTGTCTGGATTTGTGTACAAATCTCTCTCCGCCAAGGGCTTCGCCTGGTTCGATTTGCAAAGGGAAGGAATGGAGCAAGTCAGGGAGCGGCGAGCTTGCGGAGATCTTCTTCGGGAGCGAAGGAAGAGGGGATCAGCTTCGCGGCGTGCGGATGAAGATCCTTGTACGCCTTCTTGATCGTGCCCTCCGCGACGCCCGTGGCAAGCGAGATGTCTGCTCCAGCCGCGAAGATTTGATCATGGCAAAAGAAATCGCGAGGATGAACACAAAAGAAACCCTAACCTCTGAGCTGCTTCTTCTCGTCCGACAGTTGCGTGATCATGTAGATCACCGCCGCCGCAACCGACAACGGCGCTCGCCTGTAAGAGTTTGCAATTCGATTTTACTCATCTTCGCACCAGTCCGAGGATTCACCGGAGAATTATTTCTGCTCTTATAATGGCAAGTTTTTTTCCTGATGCTTTCTGATTTGTTTGTAAGATTGAGATTTATGATGAAGAAAATTACCTTGTGCCAGTTTTTTTCCTAGTTCGTTTTGATGATACTTGGATTTCAATTTTAAAAATTCAATTCAGCGGAATTGAGTGATTCGAGAAAATTACCTTATGTCGAGTTCTTCGGTGTTCTGAACAGCCTCTAGGGCTGCCTTCACGGTTTGATTTGACATGCCAAGATGGGAACAAAACCGCCTCTGCAGAGATGAAAGAACAAAGTCAAACACTTGTTAAAAAAAAAAACGCAACATCAGAAATTTTAAAATAATTGTTCGTACCATAAAATCCCCGGCACGCGCGGTTCCCATCTCCAGGGTTGAACCCATTTCTACTTCGATGATGTTTATAGCTTGACCGATCTTCTTCTTCGTTGCTCCATTGGCAACCGAAAAAATTTCTATTCGAAGAGGTATAAAATATATAAAAATCATGAGACCTAGATCTAGCATGAGAAATTTATGAAAAATAAAAATTACCATTTACGGTGCGTGGAGCATGCTCCAGACGACAAGCCACAAAGAGACAGGCAGCAAGGACTGCAGTCTGGGGTTTTCCCACTATGGATTTCCTATCTTTCAAGTTTTTGTAAATCTCCTGCGCTCGATGCTGCCAAAATGGAATTTACTGAACCCATTAGTAAAATTACATCGCAGAATTTCTTCATAAAAGTGTAAAATAAAGCAGCCTGAAAAATAGTTCCACGCGAGTATTATGGAGCATTATTGAGGTCTTTCTTCGGGAATCGATGTTTCTCCCAGATATGTCATTAAAAATGCAAACAAGGAAAAATAACATAATAAAAAAGACGAGACCAAGATGCTGCAAAAAGCGCATTTAGTACGCCTATAAAGCAGCAAAAGAATCACACCACTATTTTTTTTTAATTATTAGATTTGTGTAGAACCTTGAAGAAAAATAAGTCAATAAGCATATGACATGTGATTTAAGATGTCTTCATCCGTGTATCGATTGTCTTCTAAAGATATGCAACTAAATGGAATAGTCGATCAGAAAAAGGTTGAATCCCATAAAGAAGTGCTGTAAACATAATTTTACTGGCTCCCTCAGTCAAAATACACGGCATCTTTAGTTAATAAAAAGAATATTATGCATAATTTAAGAGGTTTACTTTGGAGCATCGATAATTTTTTCTCAGATATGAAACTAAACAACATTGTCAAATAAATAAAGAAGAAATACAATTAGGAAGAGCAAGCGATGCAGCAGAAAAAATTTCATTGACTTCATCAGTAATATTACACCCCAAAAATTGCTCATAGAAATAATAAAAAAATGAAGCAGTTTGAAAATTAATTTAGGGAGTTGCCCTTGGTAGTGAAACAATGAAAAGGATTTTTTTTTTGAAAACAATGAAAAGGAAATACTGCAAAAAGATCAAGAGGTTCTAATATTCACAAATTGATAAAAGATCATAAGCTGGATTGACAAATTCTAATGTGGGTAAAACCTTCGAACCATAAAATATAAGATTTTCATCCTTCAAATCGAGGTGTGAGTAGCACAACTAAACTTTATGTTCACGGAGAGCAAACGGCTGACAATTTTTCTCCAATATTCAGGCGACAGAGTAGTCAAATAATTAATCTACTAATAGGACTTTCCGTGCATGTCTCTTAAAACACCTGTCTGAAAATCCGAATAGAAGATTCAGGTGAGAGACCAATGGTTGAAACTAATACCACAGCCATTCAATTTCTAGAAAAAGAATTTTGAGATTGCAGAATTGCAGGCAGTTAGACTGCCCCTGACGAGAAGAACAAACACTACCTTGAATAATAGAAACATGAGTTAATACGTACCTCAATCTTAGAGACGAGGTGCAATCTGGATAAGAAAAAAATAGATACCATCAGAAAAAGCAAAGAGGTATTATCCATTCAAATTAATAAATCTTGGACTAGAAAATAAAAAAAATTGGCGTCATTCTGATACGGTATACTAAAAAACAATAGATGGTATCAGGGAAAACGTTGGGTCACAAAAAACTATTTGAGATTATTTTCATTTTCTTTCAACGACAGTATAAGAGCATAGGATATGCCTCAATGATCGGATATTACGAGACACAGGACACTTTCCACACGTATGTTCAAATGATAATAATTCTGAGAACAGGCATCATAGAGATGATCTCAGATTCATCCAAATGAAAAATTTAGACAACCAAATGGTCGTTCACATATTTTTCATGCCAAACGCAAAACCGAAATCGATTGTGATCTCGAGCCGTTCTGTAAACGACTAAGAATTCAAAGAAAAGCCTCTATAAAGGCGTGAAGAATATATTATGCCGCCGGTCATGGGAGAAAAAATGGAAATCACATTCGCTCCACAAAATTACACAGATACAGCGACGGTAATCCGAACTGGTCATGGGAGACATAGGGGATATAATCCGTACTTGTTTCGGAGTAGCTTCCGGCAAAATTATCGAAAGTTCTTAACCTCACGATTGAATAATTTCTCTATCTTTGAATCAACTATAATATCAGGCAATCCAATTGACACCAGGCAATCGATTCACATCCGTTAGTAAAACAATCGAACAGCGGCTACCGATGCCTAGGGTTTTTAAGATTGCAAACATCCGGATATCCATGAAGAGAACGGGACCTGCTGGCCATGGCCGATATGGTTCCGAAGGCCTGGATGAGGGCGCGATGCGGATCGTGCGCCTGCGCACGAGCCACGGAAAAGAATGCCGGCTTGCCGTTGGTCTTGGATATGAGCGTGGGAGCCAGACCGCCCTCGTCCCCAAGAAGGGGATTCGACGCGCCCCCGACCCTCACCTTGTCCTCTCCGTCTGTATCATCGGCGAACGTCCTCCACTCGGACGTCAGATCGACATAGTGATGATCGACGACCAGCGCGCACTCCGTGCAAACCGTGTCCCCCGTCGATCGATCGAGCACGGTCTGCGTAAACGCCTTGCATTCCTGGCAGAAGAAATCCGCGTCCATCTCAGATCGATCAATCGATTAACCAATCGATTAACCAATCGATGAACAAATCGATCACCGATCTTCCTCCTCTGCAAAGGGGGGATCGATCCCCCCTCTCTCCGCTTCCCGTTTCGACGCGCTTCTCCTTCACTTGACACCGCCCGAGCGAGCACGATCGTCGCGGCCTCGCGCCTCTATTTATAGCCGCCTCCCCAGGCCCGCCAGCGTGATGAAACCCCCCTACGTCGCAATTTCCACGTAATGCCACGTGGACTGTAGTTATCTCTGATTTGGGAGACTAACGCACGGTTTAGGTGCTTGTCGCTTTGTAGAGAGGAGGATTTTTACTTCTTCCTGCCTCGACGGCTTCCGCATGGGACGATGTTGGATAGCTAGGCCGAGATCGGACGGTCCGGTTGCTCTCTGATCGCTCCGGTGAATCCTGACCGTCCAGGCTCCGCTGAGGGGATCATGCCTTTTGTGGAGAGAGAAAATGCAGGGATTTTATCCAATTTCTGAAGCTCCATTTTTTCGGAACATCTCCATCGTATTTATAGGCCGGTTGCCAACTTATAAAATGAAAAAAAACGTTAATCATGGAAATAGGCTTTCTAAGCGCCTACCAATATACCCACATCATCAATTCGGCCGCGTTGAATGTTGACTTGGTGGAAACATCTACACCGTTGACCTGATGTGGGTATAAAAATATTTGGGTATATTAAAATCCAAGGCACCAAGCCCCCCTCCCACAGTATAAAGTTTATGCAACGAACATCCCCTTGATTTGGACCAATGGTTCTTCTCGAATGTGATAGAAATCCAGAATTATCAATGGGATTGATCTGATTGTGGAATTCGATTTGAGCACTATCCAATTTGATCATCAGTCAGCTTAGTTGATGATATAGTAAGAAGCAATCTGATCCTCTTTTCCCAGGTTGATCGATCCACTTGATCAATGACGTATATTAAAAAGGATTACCCTCCCTTTCTCTCTCTCTCAATATTTATATATATCTCTTTCCTCTCTCTCTCTCTCTGATGGGAAATGTCTAGACCCATTTTCCCTTCTCCCTTGCTCCCTGTCTCTCAATTTTTCTCTCTCCTCACTCAACCACACTTTCCTTCACTAATCTCTTCTGTTCATTCTCTTTTCTGTATGGGCTCTTTCATTCTCTCAATTGCCCACCACCTTTGACTATTGCACCATTATTTTCCTTTGAATTCTCTCCCATCCTTTTTTTTCTGCAACCACCATATCTGACTTTTCTCCCTCTCCCAAATGTCTCTCTTCTCCTAAAATCCCCCAAGATCCATTTGACGGTTTCTATGCACACTGCTCTCCACCACTCTCTCTTGGCCCTCCGCATTTCATTGTTTTCTTTTTTATAATTGAATATTTTTCCCATTAAAAAGGTCATGAGCCTATTATAAATTATAAAGTATTGTTTCAAGTCCAGTATAAAATATTGTTTATCTGAAGGAGAGATATTCTCGCAATAACAACAAAAGCAACCATGGCGACATCGACAATCGACACTTGTCTTCTACAATAATCAGCCCCTCTTGGTTCCATCTCACCTTTTCTTCAATACTTTGTCTTTTCCCCTCATCATCTTCAACATTTGAACCTTACCATCATCGACCTCTTATCCACATCTCACCCTCACTAGTCCATTCCTCCTCTCATTTTTCTTTTGCATCTTGATATCTTTATCCCTTCTCTTTCCTTATCCTATCTTAATACATCACATTCATTCCTTCTCTTCCACCCTCTCCACACTACCGATGAACCTCTTTGCTCACTAATCTTATTCTTTCACTTCATATCCTGACTGAAACCACCAGTCCTTTTCATTTTCTTGGCATCCTCACTATCACCTTCCCCATTTCCATGGACCTGCCACATTTTAGACATTCAATGTGTGTACTGTCACATTTTATGTCACCGCAACATGCACACGAAAGCACCATATCCACAACTTTCACATGCCACCCCCATTTTATGCACTGAGTGATTGCATGTAGGCCCACCTAAGTATGCATTTCACAAGTGTATCACTTGCATACACGAGTGCTAGCCAACCAAACATTACTATGCTCAACACCTCACCATTCTTGCATCCCACCACACCAACTACATTGTCAAGGCTCTCTCTCTCACACCCCCTTTTCTTATATATTTATTTACATAAATATGCATTCTGATATTTAGATTAATTATCATCTCTTTAACCTCACTTCAATATCCTGAATATTACAATAGAAAATGTAGTATATCTTATCCAGAACTCTTTTGTCATTCATTATCTTTATAATACTCAAACCTCAATACACCATCTCCTTGAGGTTCAAAATCCTTTTAAGTTCAGTAACTTAATTGACCACATTAAATAAGTGACATATTCAAATTCATGCATGCAATTTATCACTTTGAAGGTTATATGTTGTCTATATGATGAAATCAGCACACATTTATTCATATGTGATCAATAAAGTCCATTTCATGCATCAATTCACATATTATGTAAACTTTCCTATTTTATGAATTTATCACGATTATGACAATGAATATGATCTAAAGATAATGAAAATTGTTGATTGTTAACAAGAAAGAAAAAAAAGAAGCAAGGGAAAAAATGTGTTGGCCTTAGAGGAGACAATTGGCCAAGTTGCAGCCATGACTGCAACTGCAGTCTGATTGCTAAGGGCCACATTTGCAGCAACAGCTGTAGTCGTAGCCCGACTGCTAAGGGCTACATCTACAACCACAGGTGTAAGGGAGTACACTGAGAGAATGAACCACTAAAGGTAATCAGTCATAGCCTCGCGTAGGCACGCACGGGAAGTTCTTTCTCTGTTTCTTTACATTCAAATTCTATAAGATTTCAAAGTCTATATATTATCGATGGATTTTAATGTTTCTGATATGGGATTAAGAACTAAAGCTTTCAGAAACTTTTGGGCAGGGCAAGGGCAGATATAACACGTTTTCACCATGTCTAGGGGCTGCTACGAGAATAAGTCATAAAGAAGGCCAAATTTGGGCTTTGCATTGACCCAGCCCAAAGCCTGTGTTGGAATAGACTTTTCTTAAAGCCAATGTTTTAATCTTGACTGTTGATCTTCTCTAACAAGATCTAATTGTTACATTCAAGCTATGTAAGTTAATATATCTCTCTCTTTTATAGGTGACAAATCAACAACGAGCACTAACACGGACCAATGATAGATGACCAAGTGGTGAGCGGAGCTGATGTGAATAATGCTGACTGGGATAGGACCACCGAGACTCAAGAGGATCCACGGCTATGATTTATCCTAGTGGTTGAACCCCGCATAATTTGGTTTGAATGGTCAAAGGACAAGATTGATAAACTCAAAATTAGGGGTGAAAATTACATCGTTGATAATTTGAGTTTAATCAATAAAATTTGTAAGCCTATACTCCTAAATAATTTAACTAGCTAGTGATGATTAAAGGTCGTTTCCATAGGGAATGGATGTTAGGGAAGAAACTTCTGTTTTTTGGCTGAAGTCGAGGAGATTAGGAAAATTATGTAGAGCATACAAGTGAGTGAATAGGGAGAGATAGTGGTTATGATAGAGTTAGGAGTCTAATTAGGGTTTTAGAAATTAGGTTTTATGATGGATGATGATGGAGCATGTAACGGGGTCGCGACAATGGCATGATAGGTAGTGGATATGGTGATGAAGATGGTGATATTGAGATTGGATGATGAGTGAAGTAAAGAGCTAGTTTTGTATGTTGTCTTAGGTGATAAAGACAGAGGTAGCTGATGCGATCATCACAGTGTAAGAGGGGATGTGAAATGGGTGAGAGTGGATGATACTGGATGATGATGGACTGGATGAAGGATGGTAAAGGAGAAGGTGATAGATGGGGAAGATGGTCAAACTAACTAAATGTATTGCAGTGGATTCAATATAAGGTGAAATACTAGCCTTATATCTCTATATTAGACTGGGATCATGGCATCTTCCTTCTGCGGATAAACCTCCCCACTTCTCTGTTGAACCTCTCCAAGGGCTGGAAACACCAACACTTGATGGACCTTCAAAACTTCACTTTCTTTTAATCTTCCTCTCTAGGAGGAAGGGGGCTTAAAGATGTTTTTCACAAAGATCCAACTATATGGATGGATAGAGGATGGAAAGACAAAACTACCCTTCAAATTTCAGCTCAATCCGAGTTTTGGATTGTTGGATATCAAGCCTGGAAGTTGGATAACTCCTATATGTTGATTTAATTTAGTTGTTGTTGTCGTTAGATCTGTCACATCATTCTATTAGGGTTTTGTCTCATCCAAGTATTGAATGTGATCATTGGTTGAGATTCTTCCTGGTCATCCACGATCAAGGGTTCTCATTGTATCTCATATCACCATGGAGAAAAAGACATAATTGAGGACTATTAACATATAATTTAATTATATTTTTAAATGGCCAGGTCACAGTTGACGTGGCGCTGCATCAGCGCGTGCTGCGTCAAGTGGCCCTCTTAGAAAACCAATCATAAATCAACACTAATGCACCACGTGTACACATGCACATGACGTGGACAGGTGGCATTGTGTTTGTGTGACACGTAGGCGGGACCACAATCTTTGACTAGTCAGCTGAAATAATAAAAATAAAAACTCCAACTGGTGCGCCTCATTCGTCGTGCATCATTCGTAAAAAAGGAGCTCCTTTTTAATTCGTCCACATTGCCTTGTGCAGTAAAAAGACTAAAAACTGATTTGGTTATCAATTAAATGCCATTATGGCATCGGGATTAGGGTGACACCAATCATTAACTGGGTTGATGATTGGGAGTCACCAATCATTAAATCTTTCTTAAAAAATTATATTATTTCAGAATTTGATGTCAGGAAAACCTCCAAAAATATATGAAAATGCCAAAAATTCATAATATCCTTCTAAAAATAAATTTAATCATATTAAATTAGAGCAAATAAACATGAAAATATGGTTAGATTAAGCTTCTAAAATGAATGTTATCAAAGATTATCCTCTTGTACTTCTCGTTGTCTTCTCTGTCACCTATGATCAAATTCGGTCGAGGAGAAGGCAGATCTCCACCCAATTGCCACCGGAAAGTAGTGGGGAGTGGTTCGATAATGACCAGGAATGTCCTTTGGGCATTCTCATCATAGAAAATCCAAATTTTCCTGCCTTGAACATGATCTTTCTCACCGAGTGTGAATCTGAACATTGATGTATAAATGGTGGGTTATCCTCCTTTCTCTTTTCATTTTATCTTGATTCTTTTGGTTAGAGGTGGTAACAAGGCCATGAAATGAAGAGAGATCTTTGAGAGAATGATAAAACAAGAGAGAATTGAGTGACAAACCTGGAGGATGACACCGCCGATCGGTTGAGGTCTGAAGTTGACGATGACCACCCCATATGTCGATGAGTCCAGTAAGTCTCCAGTTATATTCATATAGGTTTAATATGAATAAAAAATGAAGAAAAAATAAAAATTTTTAGTAAGAATCAGATACACAATATTTTGGTCTATCAGGCATTTCATCAAACACTTTATACTCATTGTTTTTTTTCAAAAGATTATTTACAATTTTCTACTGTAAATCAACTTCTAAAAACATATATTAGCTTAATTCTCTAGACTACGTATATTCTCATAATAAAAAGTTCCAGAATCCAATATAATCAGTTGATAAAGTTCCCTTAATAAAAACATATGTAAGCTCACTCTTTCTACTAGTCATTTCCACAAACACCCAATGGTGTTCTTTATCTTCTTGAATTGAAATCTTGATTTTATTCATTTCTTGCTTATCTTCACCCCTTAGATCTCATTGTATCCACTTAACCATCTTAAGAGATATCTCCCAGGTTTTCCTAAGTGGAATTCAAATAAAAATAATCATAAAAATGATATTATTATCCTGGAAACTCGTATCCCTATGTTCTAGCTCATTAAGTAATTCTAACTCTCATAGCCAATCCCTAAGGAAACAACCTTACTCTATGCTGTACATCTTTGAGTGAGATTAAAATTTCATAAAGGGTATAAAATATATTCATACATTGGGATAATTACTGAGTTTCCCCTCTATTGTTCTCAAAATTATTAATGTAAAGTTCTCCCTTTCTTCCTAGGCTCTCCTAGAAAAGGTGAAAAATATAGGCTCTGTTCTTGGATAATAACTAGAACAAAGGATGAATAAATAATTAGAATCATACTAACATCCTCGTCATGTGCCAAATGGGTCGAAGGGTGATGTTTTGTCACTAATATTAAACAAAAAACCATTCAAATTTTGTTATTGAAATTAAAAAGGAGAGCCAAATGAGACTTTGAATGAGAAAATAGGTTGAGTGGTGATTTTTTGTCGCTAAGCCTAAACAAAAAACCAATCTAACATTGTTTTGTTGAAATTAAAGCAGAGACCCAAACAAGACTTTGAATTGAGAAAATAGGTTGAGAGGTGATTTTTTATCACTAATCCTGAAAAAAAACCACTCCAATATTGTTTTATTAAAATTCAAGTAGAGATAAAAAATCTGACATAGATGATCAGAGATATTCTACAGATTCTCAGAAGTTTAGAATCTATCAAGTGATACAGTGTAGCCCAAGAAGGTCCAAAGATGATAAAAAGATAATCTCCTCAAAAGGTGTAGCAGAGATAGTTTACAAATTTTTTACAAGTAGAAAATGTTCCAGGATTTTGTGTGTCTCCTAGTGATTATCTATGGATCTTGTTAGCTTCTAGAGTATTATACACCCTGGACCACTATCTGTTCATGTCCTTCACAATATTGGCTGCTGGGCTACATCAGATATAGAAGCCGAACATGTGAATGGCTTGAAGAAGCTTTTCTATGAAAGCAAGTGGGAGTAGAATCTACTCCACATAAGATGATATGATGATATTTTATAGTGTATCTGATTTTATTTTTCTATACGTACTCCACAATAATAATTTGCATTTAATCAAAGCCCAAACAATCCAATAAAGTCTAAATTAGCTGACGGGTTAAAAAGCTTTTGCCATATTCCATATTTCCCATTAAGGATTATAAATCCATGTCTTTTAAATCAGCAGGCTGAGTGATGAATCTACTATAGATTAAATTACAAGGGTGTGTGAAAGGACACAGCAGCAACACAACACAATCTTGATTGAGAAATCTAGTGATTTAATGTTATCTCTCCCTCTTGTTCCAACAGCAAGTCATTATCGATTGGATCACCTCAGTAGGCAGCCTGATGGTTGAGATTAAATGCCACAATTTGACTCATTTTCCCATCTCCTTTTTCTTGGCTGCTATCTCTTTTCCATGAGGGATTTAGTGATATCGGTTGGCACAGCACAGTAGTGTGGTGAAAATGAAATTTTTTTGTGAAGGCCAATGGTGGAAATGGACAAAAGTAGTTTTCATCTTGGATATCAGCCCTGGATGAAAAAGTTTGGCTTTGGCATGAATGGGACATCACAGCTTTTGCCAATGCCATATGATGATGCCACGATATGGTATGGTCAGCTAGGAGTGTGGGTAGTGGGTAACGAAAACAACACATTAAAATGGGTGACAGAAAAAATTATCATATGGTTACCCAATAATGACTTTAGAATAGGGATAGTAATCATCATCGGGTGAAGTTTATAATTTTATTTTAAAGAGTAATTAA
Source organism: Wolffia australiana (assembly GCF_029677425.1). NCBI lineage: Eukaryota > Viridiplantae > Streptophyta > Magnoliopsida > Alismatales > Araceae > Wolffia > Wolffia australiana. The sequence continues at coordinate 11,393,327 of NC_135851.1, read as the reverse complement.
ATCTCAAATTTAAAGTGAAGTACAGTTTCAAGTAATAAAAACTATATGATAGAAGGACAAGAGGAAATATATGAAGATAAAAATGGAAGATATATATGAATTTGAGTATAATTACAACATATATAACACTAGTTTCAAGTGATACTTATTAGTTTCATAATGGGGGTATTTTTTAGAAGATATAAGACTAAACATCAGAGTTTTTATTCAATAATTGGTACAGATATAAGACGGGAGAGTGATGGTAATATTAAGCAATAATGGATAGCTACAAATGTTTTTTCCCATTGTTGTATAACATATATATATATATATATATATATATATATTTCAAAGGATAAGAAACTGAACAAGGAATCAGAAGTTATTCTAAGGGAGACACACTCAATTCCTTTGTATTTGGCACCCCAGGAATGGAGTGCTACGATATATTGTGGAGAAAGTTTATGGCTGCCAAAACCCCTGGGTGGACATTGAAAAATAAAGGATTGGGTGTAAAGTTTGAGATCGTCCAGCACATGGATGGGACGACACGAAGTTCGTCCCGTTCAATGTCCCAATTTTAGAGTTTCGTCTAAATCATCCTGTACAGGATTTTTCCCATCCCATATTTTTTCATCCACATCCGGTCCCATCCCAAACTGTCTCACCCAAGAAATTCTCATCCCGACTGACGTCCCAGGATGAAACAGGGTGTGGGTCAGCATTAGACCACTCAGACATTGACACGTGGTGCAACACATGTGTTGGGCAGCTGGACCTGTCAGGTGCATACTTAACTCCCACAGGATGAAATAACCATCCCATACCCCATCCTAGGCCCCAGACGGGTCGGTTATTTCGTCCATGGACGAAGCAATCCTCCCATCCAGGGACGGCCAGATGATTCTCGTTCCGTCAATCATCCTAAGTCCTGGACGGGACAATTTCTTTGTCCACGGTTGTCCCGTCTGTGTCCCTGCACTTTAATTGGGTGCCCCTAATTGAAATCTTTGATATATAATTTATTTAAGTGTAATAAAAAGTTGATAATGGGTACCAAATTTAAAATGTTTTATATCCATGTTTCGTGAGGCCCCTTTGACCAAGCGTTTCATGTTCCCTTGAGTTCATTGGACATCCACTTTAAATAAATTATTCTTAATTCTTCATGTAAATTCTCCCTCTATTTAGTCTCTTTAATCTTCATCCCATTGATAATAAGAAATAATATAGGCCTAACTAGATCTTAGAAACGTATCCTTTGACTTCGAGTAACTCAAACGAGGATAGATTCATAATCAAAATCTTTACTCAAAATTCATAATTAGAGAAAATTTTCATGTAATTCGTAGTTAAAATAACTAATGTAAATTTAATAAAGGTTGTTAATGTAGAGTTAAAGTACATGAATGCACTTAAAATCATGATTATAAGCCACCAAGTGCTTTGTTAGCAAACAGAATGAGGCCAGTCTAAGGCCGCCAGATCTCCGTAATAGGTTATTCAACTATGTAATGAAGCAGGTCCCACTCCCTCAATTTATTTCACTCGTATCAACTCTATGGTGGACATAACCTTAGATGTCAGGTTGTTAGCTCTATATTATCTCCCTGTCTATCTCTATTTCTTTTTAATTTTCTTTCTCAGTCTTTGATCACGGCAGGATCTGGGCAGTCAGAACAACACGATCAAACAATCTGAAAACCCAAAATGGCAGCAATTGCCCCCAATTCCATTTTCTTTTATTTCTTGTGTTCTCTCACCCTTTTCTTTTCATTCAGATGGCGAGACTCTACCCTCCCTGGAAAATTCACTTTCTGATGTAGGTTTGGTGGATGAACGAGGTATTTACAGAGTTAATAGGAGAACTCAACCCGCGGGAAGTAGTTGGGGAGAGAGGGAATCCGAGGTAAGGAGCAGCAAGACGCTTCCTCCCATCATTAAAACAAGTTCCAGAAAAATTCTCTTTCATTCTTCTACTGTTAGATAAGAATATACGTTAGAAAAATAGGAATTCATATTCCATATCGTCCAAGAAGTTGCCCTACTATGGAGCAAATATTCTGGCTTGGCAATAATGACCTTGCCATACATATCAGAAAAAAACGGTACTTTTGAAAGTCAGGAAAGAATTAAACGGACGTGCTTTGCCTTCTTTTCTGCTCCTGTGACGTCAACCTGATTCCCAACAGTAGAGAGTGTGGGATTGGGAAGAAGAAATAGATCTCAAAGCTTGTAGTTTTATTTCTGGTGAGGGAACATGCAGATGTCATGAAAAAAAATAAAGGAAGTTAGGGAGAGAGTTGGTGTGAGTGGTAAGAATGAAAGAATGGTGGGAAGAGACTGAGAGTAACAGAGGGGGAATGAGGATTGAGTTATCAGGAGAGAAGGAGATAGGTGGGTGATTGAGTCGGAAACGATAGAGGGAGAAGGTTGAGAAGATGAGAAAAAGTTAGAAGGAGATAGGTTGGTGAGAGCTGGGAAAAATAGAGAGGTTTCACAGAGTTAGAGAATATGGCCGAAAGAGAGTGAGAGATATGAGAGATGATATACTTCAGAGCAAGGTAAAAGAGATGGGCAATAGAGGAGGAATGGGTGGAGTAGTGTGAGCGACAAGGATGAAAAGAGGAAAACGAGAACGTGGGTAAGAAGTACGGCGTTTGACGTGAGAATAAGCAGAGAGAGAGGAGAGAATAAAGGGCAAAGAAACGTGGGGGCGAGGGACAGAAAGACAGGATACATTACGGATAGGAGAGAGAACGAGGGTGGTGGACATATTAGCGGAACAAAAGTTATTGTTTGGAAAGAAATAAGTGTGGGAGAAGAAATCTGGGAGAAAGAAGGAACTGGAAAGAGAAAAAGAAGTAGAGAAAGTGGAAGAGCAAGAAGAAAGAGAGAAAAGAGATGGCGAAGTCAAAGATGTTGGGAATAAAAGCAAAAGGAAGAATTGGAAGAAAAAGTCAAAGAAAGGGGAGAGAGAGCAGCATGTTGCTGGAGAAATTGCTTGTAGGGAAGTCAAAGAAGGAAGGAAACAGGAGAAAAGTGGAGTATGACTATCTATTTTGCAGCTCCTTTCCACACGGATTATATGTGAACCTCTCATGAAGACCCCATAACACTTTAAAGGGCCCATAAATATCCCCAGTTTTGGGGTCCTGAAGAATCTTCTGACAGCCCAATGTGCTAATTGGAGGGAGGGGACTTTGGGGCATGAGCTCTTTTCAAGTTTGGCAGGAAATTGTTGACCATGTTGACGCCACATATAGTTATTTAGAATTTAACGGAGAGGATAGGATGATAGGAGAAAGCATGGGGCCAAATGACATCAAGAGGATGTATTTTGTTAGATCATAAATCCACAACTTTTTAGTGTATATTGCCATAGCTTTAACGGGCACTGCCATGTTTCCCTTGAACTTTTCCTGTTATCATAATAGAGGTCGATTACATTAATATATTGTGTGATATCTGAATAGCATATTGTGTTCCGATTTGTTTATGCTGTGGTAAACTGGTTCAGGTCTGGTTCAAACCCTTCACAATTTTAGAGCTGGACCAATTTTTGCCCAGTTTGTTTATCATACTATGCAATGAATGAAATAAATAAATTCTTTTATCATAATTCCCACATATATGCATAGATCACACATAAATATTAATTTATATCTAATAATCAGGCATTATCACACTAAAAAATATAAAACTTATATTTTTATGATATATTTTATGTTTTCAATTTTTTTCCAAAATGACTTTGTTATCAATTACTAAAATATGAAAATATACAAAAAAATGTTCCAGAAATGGCTTATTCGAGAATTTGTTGAGGCCTATTAGCTCTACTAAGTGCAATAACCTTTCACATGCTTTATCCCTAAGCCACACGTGATCCCATGCCTGGGTAGAAATTGTGTGCAATTCTTGGTGCATATGAGCAATTTTTACATAACATGCATGAAATCCACCAATACAATGCATTTGAATGAAACCTATTGTGTCGCACACATGCAAATTATGTGAATCACTAAAACATTACAATTTTATAAAAATCAGGTTCATAAAAGTTATATTATTTTCCATTTTGGATATAAAAATTAACCTGATTCACTTAATTTTCCTGTGTGCAATGCAATGGGTTTCATGCATATGCATTGCGTTAGTCAAAATCAGGACAGGTCATCCCAGCCCAGGATAGATCAGGTGTCTCTGTAGACCATGGTGCTAATGAGTTGAAAATTTAAAGTGTATCATACCCAGATGGAGAAGCATACATATAGTTAAAACCAATTATAAAACAAGGTGATAATCACAAATAACATGTTAGTTTAATAATAATTATGTATATTTTACATGTTATTTTAATTATAATAGTTATTAGTGAATTTTATTTTGGCTCAAAATAATTTATTATATTTTTAAAATGATATTTTAATTTCTGCCAATTTTGTGGTATTTTTACATAATTTTACATCACTAAATTTCTACATAAAAAAATTTAAAAAGTTAGAGTATGTGTTTCTTGCCTTATTCAAATATCTCTGTGTTTAAAACTCAGTTTTATTTGAGTTATTCCAGATGCTGGAATCTTATTCCCTCAGACTGCAGCCAATGTTTATTGTGCGTCATTGAACATATTTCTTGATTGTCCATTTTTTCAAAAATTAACCTGTATCCAATAAAAATAAAAATGCTCTACAATATATTAACCTAATTCTTTATATGTACAGTAATACTCATTTAGAAACACTTGATTCTGTTCTTGAGTTTTGAGTGTGAAGGATTGACGGAGAAAAAATCTTATCAAGGCTTGTGAAGAAAAAAATATCACTCAGCCTGTTGGGCACATGGTCAAAGGGTTATTGTAATATTTGACATTTAAGACTCATTTATTGTCCTTTTTCCTAGGTTGTCATACTCAAATATGGAGTAGGTTTTTCACCATCCCACACACTACCATTGACTCTGCCACTCATTTATGTGTACCCACCTCCATATAACTCACCCCATTCCACTGCTTGTCAGTGCATATCTACCACCATCTCTACCACATTCTGTAAAAAGAACTACTTTCCTACACTTGCTTCATGTACACTGCACATGCCCACCACAATCCCCATCACCCGATACTGCTGAAGTGGCAATTAAGGTAGTTTAAGCACAATTTATAATTAGAATTTTTAAAAATTTCCTAAACTCATTCTATGAAATTTGGGAACATTTTATCATATTTATATAAGTATCTTGAAATAACTTTCACTAGTTTTATTTTATTAAAATAGACTTAATTCTTGATAAATATATAAAATTCCTTTAAAATAGATGTCAGCAAAAAAATTCAATTTTTCAATACTTGGTCCTTCTAGATTTCACCAATAATATATGCCCTTTAGTAAAAATATTAATAATTAAATATCATATTTAACTCAAATTTAATGTAAAATCATAACCATTAGACGACATATTTAACCAAAATTTATGGATTATCACATGGGGGATGTTTGGTGGCTCAAAAATGGATGTAACTTTAAATTTTATTGAATCATAGCTTTATCATAGCATTGAGATTAAAATTGAGTGTTGATCCACCTTTTGAAACCCATCTTGCCATGTTATCCCTTCATTTTGGCATAAAAAAAAATGAGAAAAAATAATCATGGACACTATTTTTTTCTGTTATAATTTTAAATTGTATTTTAGTTGATAGGTCTTTCAGAGACGACTATTATGGTCACTTATGTTCTAACTTCTAAGATTTGATTTCAATTGAGAGGCAAATTTCTAGTTAAATCAAGGGTGACATCATTTGTAAAATTGGGTCAAATCATTTCTTTGGATTAAAATTGGGTCACCATGAAGCTAATCTAGGTCACTATGAAATTTAAAAATTGACAACATGCTCTTCATTTTTTCCCTTTTGAACAATGATGTTGGGTCAATATAGTTTTCTCACTTCTTCCCTCATAAAGTTGCCTCAAGCTAAATTTCTTTATCTCTGTGGATTTACCGTAAAATTATAAATCATCTATATTTTAAGAAATAAAATAAAACGCACATTTATATATTAAAATTAGTTCTTACGCTTATGGTATTCTTAGCTTCAAGCCGTGGTCCAAATTTTACCCAGTTTAACACATATTAATGCATGTATGAGTGATGAGGTGTTGTATTCATGTCTAAATTTTGGGATCTCTTCTTATTAATCTCATCTTTATTTATTTGAAATGACTATAAGATGAATAAATTGGGGCTTTAATAAGGCGAAGAAATTCCTCCATCATAAAGATCTACAATGAATAAAAAGATAACTGAAGAAATTAAATGATAGTTTATTTTCAATATATAAATAATTTGAAGGTCGTAGATAGTTGAAATAATATATATTTTTGATAATGTAACATTTTAAATTTATCCAGTAATATTTTAAAGATTCATAAAATAACGGCTACTTTCATATTTTCTTCCCTAAAGGAAGGTGGGTAATCTTCAGGTCAAAATTAATGTTTTTTTTACTATCGCCAGGCCACTAAAGCTTTGGGTACCAAAATATGAACATTTTAAGTCTCATCAGATTGGTTATTGATGATTGTATTAAATATTATTGAGCATCCTTAAATCTGAAAGCCAAGTCTTTGAGAATATGATCCCCACAAGGAGATCATTGAGTTCTCTTTCTCTAGAATGAGGGTTGTTTATAATTTCAAATTAATAAAGAGTATTGATTTGAACAAAAATATACTTGAAGTAGGGATTCATCATTCATTATCTCCTTTAAGTAATCTGATATGAAACATTGTAGACGCCAACCATTTGACAAGCCCAAAACTTTATTCATTAGCTAAAATATTAAATATTGCTCTTAAGGATAAAAAAAACCAACATCCTGGCGGCTTATGGACCTATATGGTCTTTAATAAATGATACGAAAGGAGATTTGAATAATTATCAGGAGTTGAAGGATCATTAAACCTCAGTTCATATCTAAATGTCAGCCTCCATGAGAAACAAGTTATAAAGGAAGCTTGAGGATATGAAACAATATTCATACAAATTCATCTAACATAGCTCATTGTTGAGAAGAGTATAAATTTGAGATTTGACATATGAAAGATTCTATTTAGATCTCAGGTAGCTGAATCATTGATAGTGTGGACCTGAGCTGCTGAAGATGATAGGGTTGATTGAATGGTTGGAAGTGTTGGGAGTCAAGCTCCCTATTGACTTGAGCATGGACCTTACCCTTCAATCTCTACCAGACTCAAACTCCCAGTTCATCATTAATTTTAACATTACAAAAATTTGAGTTACTCTAGCTGAGCTGCTGAACATGTTTAAGACTGTCAAAGGGAATTTAAAAAATTCAAAGTATAAATGCCAAGTCCTGTTAGTTGGTACAATCATCAAGAAGATGAAGACACTTCACAACTCCAAGAGAGATATTAGAAAAAAACATACAAAGATAGCATGACGGTTGAAAGTATTGTAGATTTGGGTATGTTAATGGTGAAATATAATTGAAGTTGGATAAGGGTGCATTTGATTTTGAACCATATGAAACCTTTGAATCTTACACTGTTGGTGCCAATGGCATGTTAGATCAGATGTATTCTGATTTGTTCAATCCTATGTCTGTCTAAGAAAGAGGTAATTTTTCATAATTCATAACCTTCACTGGTGATTTATTTTGATTTCAATGAGTGCACTTAATGAATAAGGCTGTTCATGAGTGTAACTTTGAAATTACAAAAAGAGAACCAAAAAATGGATGAAGCTATTCGCCCAAATTTGGAGTTCATCAATTGATGAATTTGTCGGAGAAAAGTTACCATTACGAATTTTATCATTTTTTATTTGGTTATTTCTTATAATAATATTTTATGATAGTGAATTTAGATAGGTAATTAGTGGAATCTTCAGATGATGAGATACCTTATACACTTATATTTAGAATGTTGATCTTTCTTGAAATTTTGTTTATGATATGTTTATTATTCATGGTTCAACCTCACTTAAAAATATTTAAATGACAACGAAACTGATGCTGGAGATATTTAAATTTAAATAGACCAGCTTAAATTAATTTTATAAATAAAAATATAAGGTGATTATTAACTATATTTTTCTTCTCCCTTAGGGCATGAATTGAAGGGAATTTTCTACCCTTAATTAAACATTCAAAGTTAATATATGATTATAACATAAACCAGACTGAACTACAAGTTAAATATTATCTCATCACCTTGTGTGAAAATGGCTCAAATCTAACTTTTATCTGTAGAAGAGTCTCTTTAAGCCATTAATTATCCCAGCCTGTAGACATATACATGCAATCGGTGAGATGCTGGATCTCCTCTTGAACTACTTAAAATCTCATTGAATATTGTACATATCCTCCCACCATCAAGTCAAAATAGTAGGAGGAATGTTTTCAAAAGGTGATAAATCACTGATGTTTGATTGATACTAGTTTGATATTGTTTTCTTGAACAAGAAGAGATGAGTATCCATATTTTATTCTCAGGTCTGAGGAAGGTAAGTGGGGAACCCCAAGTACTAAGTAGCTCCTTTATGTGAGATTGGGACCAATATCAGAAGGGATGTGAAGTCATCTCCTTAATTATTTAACCATCACGAGTGAGAAATAAGTCTCATTCCTCATGATCACCAGCTGTTTAAAAAACCACAATGGAGTTTATCATGTGTATTATAGTATTTCACATGGATAGTCATAATTTTATGTGTAATTAATAATTTAAACACTTCTTAATCATATTTTTGGGTTCACAAAGTAAATGGAAAGTCCACAAAAAATTGAAGGGCATTATGAAAAGGGCTATAAATGAATGAAGTTGGGGGGGGGGTATGATCACTTACTATTTATTATATTAAAATCTTAATATATTTATTTGCATCAAAATTTGGATATATATGTGTGTGTTATCAAGCTTAAATTTTTTTAATATATCTATTATAATAATATAAAAACATTTTTGCATTAATTTGATATTTTCGTAAAATATAGAAAGAAAATTATTTTTAATGTGGAATATATTTTAATAATTTTTCTAAAACTATTTAATTGGTTTACAAATTAGGAGGGCTTATTTTGAGTTTGACACATGCTGCTATTTGATTTATTCATGTAAGAGTAGATCATTTAGATTCATTGATGATAAAATGTGTAATCACTAGAAAAGGTGCCATTCTTGAAATTCATAATTTAAAAAATTAGACTTATAATTTCTCAAATATACCTATCAAAATCTAGACAATTCATTGGTGAACATACCAATGTAAGAGAAATCAACTCTTGTTTGGACAAGAATTGGACTGTATACATCATAATGTATCACTTTCAAAATGCTTTTGTAAAAATATCCATCACTTAATAGTCTATATTGGAAAGCGGACCCATAATGTAAGATACCCAATTCGTGCATGATTCGAGTAAATATATTCAAATGTGCACCTTTAAGGAACTTAAGCTATATTTCACTTTCAACATGTTGAACAAGGTAGTCGCGTAAGTAGGCAATAGTTGATGGAGATATATATCTGGTTGGTAGGCTCATAATACATTCCATACCTAGTTCACTGTTCCTTAAAATAATGAATTCATTTTAGAGCACATGAAGATGATAATGGACTCCGTGACTACATTGGTTGGGTTAGTGTTTTTTTTATGAAATCATGATACATAGATCACTAGTCAATAAATGTGTTCTAACTATTCCTGTTAAAGGAGACTCAAGAAGGATATCAAAGTATCTAGGTATAGTAACACTATATAATCTCACTTATATGTTGAGCATTGCTGATCCATGACTATTAGTGTGAAGACAACAAGGATAGATATTAGAAATAGTTCACTGAGTTGATACACATGAACTTCATAACGTTATTATACCAAACTGAAAAATTAGTTTGTTCATATCATTATTGTTAGTGGGCGTTTAATGTGAGATTCCAAAGACATCTTCTGGATGCATGATTTTACTTCAACTATGACCTATGAGTTACCTATTCATATAAATCCAAAACTTCTTAGCTTGGGTGCAACAATAAGTTCACGAAGATGATAGAGTGGTCAAGATGGGATCAGAAGAGGATACAGCCCAAGGAAGATGATGTAATGAAGTCAATTGCCAAAGTAGTGGCATATCCGAGGAGAACTCACCAATAATTTCTGGATGCATCAATACTAACTCAGATGACCAATTCTAATTCATCCTTGGAGAATCAAGAAGATGAGAAAATATATGCACATGGTGACCAATGAGAGAAATGTTCCATGAGTAATTCAATATGCTCCTTTGCATCTTTTACTTCATATGAAGTAAGGTTTAGCTTGGCACAACACGATCTAGAAACTTGACATATCGATTCATTTAATACGTAATTATTTTATATATATATTATCATATTTTTATTAAATTATAATTCTAATAAAGATTATTGGACCATTAAACTCATTAAATATCCTGATACATGAGACAAGAAGGTTACACACAAATGGTGTTTTCGACATCAAAAGACGTACTTTAAGTTTATAGATTTCTTAGCATAAGTAGGGGAAAGAACTAGAGAAAATTAAGGATAAAATGATTCTCGGCTCTAGCCTTCTCATCCATTTCTCTGTTTCCTCCTCTCCATTTCTAATATAAATTGAGTATAAACTGGGGCATGATAATAATAATGATGGAGAATAAATTGAGATTGAAAATGTTACAGATGATGTCGATACATCTAGAAACTAGACGCATGAAAAACGCAACCCATCTTGCTCGAGGAACAAATAAATCATGGATCCACCATATGTGCAAGATACTTGATCAAATAGGTTTTGAATTTGATTAAAAGTCTGTATGTAGTCTTCTGACACATGAATCACTGAACTTTCACACATTTTTTATCAGTGATTATAATAATAATAATCCATCATGTATAATATATTTACTAAATCAGCTAAAAAACTAGTTTATTTTGTAAATGATTATCATATTGTATCCAAATAAGAAACATAGATGACATTCTTTATTATGCTAGGAAATAATGCTCTTATAAAGATATTCAATATTTTAAAGAGAGACAAACTTTAGAGAGGTCCACTGTTCTCATAATGATATTGACAACAATTGTATGATTTCCCACCCTCAGTTCCACCTTACCATTGCTTAGTTTTATTGTACTTACTAGCACCTGAAAATCATTATGGATATGATAAACACACCTAGTATCCAATACCATGATGTAGAGTCCCTGCAAGATAGATATCTATCTCATAAATTCTGAAAACATGGCCATAGTTCTTTTGAGCTTTCTCATTGAATCACTTACTTATATTTCTCTTTCCGCACTACCCAGTGCTCAACACACTTGATCGCCTTTAGTAAATGAAATATATTGATGATGACTCAGCCATGAACGTTTCAATATGCCCTTTAATAACTCGTATATCCGTTTTCTAGTTTGTTTGGCAAAACACTCCATTAGATAAAGTAGCAATGCCGTTGGCTCCATATCTTCATATTGCCTCTACAACTCATTACAAGGTAACATGTAGCACCAGATTGTGATTGATTGAAATTGTTCATGGTCACCCACCTCGTAAGCCTACCGACCTAATACCCATGTTGCCACATGCTAGAGTCTCAAACGATGGTCAATCATTTGGAAATCATATTAGAAGTCTGCATGAGTAGACTCATCAGCGCATCATGAGTAGCAACGCATCATACAAATAGACCGCAGATTTACATCATCATTTTCGCAAGTTCAATGAAGGTGACATGGTGATGGTGAGGGTAAGGTCGGAGAGATTTTCTCCCAAGCAGGCTACCAAGCTTCATGCTCATAGTGTCGGGCAGTTCCCCATCCTCAAGCGAGTTGGGGAAAATGCCTATGCCGTCGGTATACCTTCTACATGGGGATAAGCACTACTTTCAATATTTCGGATTTAGTCGCATTTAAAGCCCCACCTCTCTTGTCTAATGACCAATCCCTTCCCATGGACCTTCCGATGAGTGAGTTTGACTTGTCCACTTCTCCTTCATTACCTTCCGACTGGCAATATAACATCGAGGATATACTAGATGAGGTAATCACTTTCACCGAGGGTGGGATGGTGCGAAAGTTTCTTGTTCAATGGCAGGGCAAACCATCGACGGCCGACACGTGGATTGCGGAACAGGACTTGGCTCTTCTTCGTTCAGACCTGTTGACACCAGTGGAGCTTTCTATCAACAACTCGATAGAGTCGAGTTCTTCTAACCCCGGGGGAATGGGTGGTGACGACGTCAACGCACCATCTTCGGATGCCCTGCCACCATCATCTGAGACATCCGCATCATGACTCGTCGCCAACATCAACTACAGAACCAACCTGATAACGACCAAGTCAACGCAGTGGCATCAGTCGTGTCTCGACCTACACACGACACATCACACATCATGACACATCGTGAACGCCAGATCTAGAACTTCCCTTTGACGTGACACGATAACAGGTTGTCTATTTTTATTTTATTTCTCGTATTTTCTCTTTCCTCCAAGGCCTATATGTAGGCCAATGTTGCAAAAGAACATTGGGTGAATCATTTTTCAAGAATTGGAGTTTTCTTTCTTCTCAGAGGATTTGCCCTAACTCTCTTCTCTTCTCTTCCGTCGCTTGCCGCTGCCGCTGCCCTCGATCACCCTTGTCATCAACCGTCGCGCCCGCACCCTCGGTGCTTGCACTCTCGGTCGCCTGTGCCACGCCACCTGCGCAGCGCACCATCCGCGCCTCGCGGCGTTTGCACCCCGCGCCACCAGCGCCCGCACCGTTTGAGTGCCCGCGATGCTAGTGGGCATGCTGTCCGCACACCCTTGTGCCGTGCCATCCAGACCCTACGCCGCCCGTGCCTAGCGCCTGCTTCCACACCCAATACCGCCTACGCCTGCAACTTCAGCGCTTGTGCCCGCGCCCAATATCGCCTACGCCCGAGACTTCAGCGCCTGCGCCATCCGTGCCCGCCACGCGCCTGCCGACCGTCCGTGCCTGATGCCCACAACATCTTGTTGAAGCACACATCAATCGCTAGCGCCAACGACATATCAAGAACCTCTCTCATTGCCACAACGCACTAGTCTAGTGCCGAGGTACTCTTTGCACTCTTTGATGATCGTAATCTTCATCCAGTATTATTCGAGTGTTTATCCACCGCCGTCAGGTTTGATTTGGATTTTGAATCTTCAAGAGACTAGTTGAATAGGCCTTTGAATCTTCTAGTGATCGCCGTCCGGATTTATTGAATGTGTTGCTTTGTTTTCACTTCAGTGGTTGAAGACAATACTCCCGCCTCGACGATGAAAGTGGCTGCACCATCACTATTTCATCGGATTTATTTCTTTGGAATTGTTCGTGTGATTTTTGTGGTCTGGTCTTATCCTACCGTTTTCTTAGTCATCCAATATCCTATACCCGTTGTCATCTCGCCCCGTCTCCTCTAGTCATCCTGGATCAACCCCTCCCGTCTCCTCTAGTCATCCTGCATCACATCTTTTTCTAAGAAAGATAATTCTAATGAATTACTTATTCAATCATATTTTAAGCTCATAAAATAATTTAATCCAAAATAATTTAGGTATCAAAAATTTTGAGTTAAAAAATTACGACAAAAAGTTTTGAATATTTTATAAATTATAATATGGAAACTAACGATGTAGTGGTGGAAACCTTCATGCACAACTTTAGGTTCAAAACACCAATCTTACAGATTGAATTATGGTTTTTTATGATAAGTCTACTCTAATCAGATGAATCAATATGATCTGGCTGATTGAAAAAATCAACCATCTTGAATCCAATCCAATTTAATTGGTTAAACAGCTTGACTCCAATCTGATAAGACTGGTTGACCTAACAGAAGATGATCCAAATTGTTTAACTAGTCTCGCACCTGGTAGTGAATTACCTGCCCATATAGGATGTTGGATTCAATTTTCAGAGTTCATGGTGGCTCTTATTGATGGAAATATGTGGTTGAAAAGCCATTCACACATTCCATATCTCATTCCACATTCATTGATAGAACATTTTCATTGTAGTGTACCTGTGACGCTTTTACTAAAGTCCATGATCGGATTTAGTGAGTTATGATGAAATCATAATACAAAGATCACTAGTTTTTAAGCATATGTTCCAAATATGCTTAAAAACTCAATGAAGGATACTCAAGAAGGACATCAAAGTATCTAGATATAATATCACTATATGGCCTTACTTATAAGATGAGTATGGCCGTTCCGATAGGCATTAGTGTGGAGACACTAAGAATAGATAATGGGTGCTCTTTAGTGGAAATAGTTCACAATTGATCTGTACGAATCCCTGAATGGTATTATACCAATTTGTCAATCAAGTTGATTCACGTTGCAGTTATGTAAGTGGTCCTTAGACTTGACGCTCCAAAGACATCATGTGGATAAATAATTGTACTTTGTCTATGACCCATGTGTCTCTAATCATGGAAATCTAAATAGACTTAGTTTGGGTACATCAAGAAGTTCACAAAGATAATTGAGTATTCAAGATGGGATTGTCTACCCTCGGTGTAAGAGGTGACAACTCAAGGAAGATGGTGCAATGAAGTCCTTGGCCAAGGTAGTGAAATATCAGAATAAGAGTTCTCAACCGAGTTCTGAACGCATTAGTACTAACTCGGATGACTGATTAGGGTTTGACAATTGATCATCCCTTGAGTCATAGTAGGAGTATTAAGTAGATGAGGGACTATACATACATGATAACTGATGAAGAACAAGTTCCATGAGTGAGTTGATACACACTCCTTTGTATCTTCTAGAGCACGAGGTGTAGCTTGGCATCCCATGTGTTGGAGACTCAACCTATCGATTGGGTTGAATCAGTCTGGCGTTATTTGATCCAGATAGATGCATGGGCCTAGAGGGTCACAGGCAAATGGTCCTTTAGATGTCGGAAGATATAATTAAGTTTTGGGGATTTTTATGAAAATACCAACTTAGTATAAATAAGGGAAATCCTTGAACGAAATTCACTAGGGCCAGAATTGTTCAAGGGCCTTCCCCTTCTTCTCCCTTCTCCCCATACCTCCTCTTCACTCCTGATGAGAACGACTTGGCACAACAACGAGGACAAAAATTTAATGGGCTTGTCAATGGGAAAGAGGAGATCTGACATGCCAACGACCGCATGGAATCCTTATGTTCATCCATCTCAAATCCTTTAGAACCCAATAGGTGTGACCCAATGTGCGGGCCACTAGTTCTTGATAAGCCAAAAATTAAGGTTGATAATGATGATTAAGAGTTTTGGTTTCTGTAAAAATAATTATAATTTTCATTTCAAGAACAAATAGAGTAAGGGGAAATACATAGGGAGTACGCATTTGACTATGGAATTTCAAATCTAATTTCAAAATTTTTATATTTATATTTATATTTAAATTTATGTTTATATTTATATTATTAATTAAATCTAATACAATGGAAGTAAAAAAATTATAATTTATTAGAAATAATTTAAAATAGTAAGAAAATAATTTTCGTAACTAAGATAACTTATTCAACAAATTTCAAATAAGCAAAAAATATAGGCATATATTCACCTACCCAAGGGACAATAAAAACAGTAATAAACACATCCTTACATAAACTTTCTTCCAAAACAAGAAACCTCATTTTAAATTTTTATTTCTTTATTTTTACTTATTCTCTTTCTCTGTATTTCTGTTTTTTCTATTTGTCCATTTTTTATTTTTTTAGTTTTCTCCCTTTTCTCTCTCCAGGTGTTTGAGGGGGAGTGGCGTGCATTTGAGAAAATAACTTGCTAGGCAAATTCAAGCTAAGGCTGTTAGTATTGTTGACTTTTCTAAAGACTTATATGTCGGTTACCATGTCGGTTGGAACATTAGTTCCTATATGTGTACCTAGTTTGAAAATAAAAAAATAGTTTTTACATTTCATTTTCTGTGATGATTTTGTGTTGCATATCCAAGTGAGAAGTGAGATTTGTTCCCAAGCCCCAACAGATTGGTTTCAGAGCTGGTGTTTTCATAAGGATTGTGGAAGAGATGTAAAAGCAAAGCTCCAAGAGTTCAGGCTACTGACTTATTACAAAAGTAAGATATAGCTGAGCTTACTTTTGGTTTTGATTTGGTGTTGTTTTTATTTTAAATGGCTGGGAAAGCACCCTGGGAAGGTCTATCATTTCTGCAACTCCTTTTAATGGATAAAAATATTCTATGAGGAGTTCCAAGATGAAGTCCCTATTTAGAAGTCAAGAGTTATAGGGTATTGTTGAAAATGATTTTCTACCAGATGAAACAAAGAAAACTGAATTTAGATATTTGAATAGAAAAGATGCAAAGGCTTTGTTTAATATTAAAAAATCTGTTACTGAAAAAGTGTTTACAAAGATTTTTGAGGCAACTACAGCACATGATGCTTGGTATATTTTGAAGAAAGATTTTCATGGAGGTGATAAAGTAGCAATGGTAAAATTACAAACATTGAGAAGAGAGTTTCAATCTTTATCTATGAAGCTTGAAGAATCTGTCTAAGACTATTTTACTAGAGTTTTCTTAATTGTGAATCAAATGAACAGGTACGGAGAAGATATTCTGGGGAGGAAAATAGTGGAGAAGATCCTATGAAGTTTGCCCACTAAGTTTGATTATGTTGTTACTGCAATTGAAGAATAAAAATATTTTGATAAATACACTCATGATGATTTGATGAGCTCTTTGATTGCTCATGAAGATAGAATGAACAGGTAAAAGGGAAAATCAATTGAAGAAGCATTTAAGTCGAATATTGATTTGTCTAAAAAAGAAGATCAGGCCATTTTGTCACGCTCAAGTCAATTTTACAGAGGAAGAGGTAGAGGAAGATCAACAAGAGGAGGCAGACAACACAATCATCAAGGAGACTATTTTAATCAAATGAGAGAATTTGGAGCAGGATATATAACAAGTTTTAGTGGCAGAGGTTTAAGCCGAGGACGAGGTCAAGGTCGATGAACATATCAATGGAATAGAAGAGAAGATAACGCAAATCAAGAAGGAAGAAGAATATTTCAGTGCAATTATTGCAAGAGATATGGGCATCTTGAAGCATACTGCTATTCAAAACAAAATTACCAAGCCAATTATGTGGAAGCTGAAGAACATGATGCATTTATGTCTAATATTACATCTTATTCTAATTTGAAAGATCTATGATTTCTTGACTCAGCTTGAAGCAATCATATGGTTTTCAACAAAAATATGTTTGTTGAATTTGATGAGATGATAACACCCTAAATTCGGTCTTTATTTCATGCTATGAGCACAATTTTATGCAGTTAAAGAGCTTAAAATAGGGTTGTTATCATTGATTTACATGAAAATACTGTTTTCAAGTGATTTCTGATTTTTCCCTAATTTTCTGTTAATTCTATGAATTTTAAGGGATTTATTTGAGCTTGAATGATTATTTTTGAATGAAAACGACAAGTTTAATATTTAATTTTGAGATTTATCAGTACAGGGATGAATCAGGAAATTTTCTAGAATTTTTTAGGATTTTTCTGAGATTTATCTGAAGAAGAAATACATTTTTTAAGAAAAAAAGATATATTTATAAGAAAAAAAGAGTATTAACATTATTTTCGAACTTTGAAGGGCCTTTTTGTAAAGCTTTGTTGCAATGATACCCTCAAAACAGCTATTGGTCGTGGTTGCAGGCGTAAAGATCTGATTTAAAATGTTATGGGATTTTATTGCAATTATTTAATATATGTTTTTAATGTGTTTAGGAGAAACCAAAGGAGAGAGAGTGGGCAAGGGGCATATACACAATTATTTTTGGGCGGCGTCCAGCAGCAATTCCAGGCTTTTTAAAGACTTTTCTACAAAAAGGAGAATTCAAAATGCGCTAGCCAATGAGAGAGCGACACGTCATGGCGTGTTAAAAAAGAAATGAATAAATAAATCAATTTAAATCGAATGGAATAAATTAGTTTAAAATTGATTTATTAATAACTTTTGATCCTGAAGTCCGATTGAGATGATTTTTGTATGGATCTGTTCGTCTTGATCCCCTCTTTCTATCTGTATAGTTGGATCATTCCGATCCAGCCTACATTGATAGATAAACATTAATTACTAAATGGGGTTAAAATTGTGATTTTTACCATGTAACCTAAGTATAAAAGCTAATTCTTGATGGTGCTCTATCACAGCTTCAAGACAGAGAGGAGCTCCAGCTTGGATCAACCTATTTGGTACTTTTCCTTTCTTTTTATTTGAACTTTTGGTGTATTTTGGATGTTGTTAGTTGAATTTCTTAATCATTCTTCTTGATCCCTGTTTGAACTTCTAAATCGCGTGGCTTGAGCGGAATGTACAAGCCCTGACTAGGATTGAGAGGAGAAATTGGGAGATTTCCTAGCTATCCAAATGCGTATAAAAGAAAACTATAAAAAAAAACTTATGAAAAGGGTTAACATTCTTGGAGATTAAATTTTCCTTTTTATTATCTAATAGTGTAGTTACTTCTGAATTATCAAACCTACAAAACCAACCAAACCAATTCAAAATTTCACTCTCAACCTCTCTAATTGACCCCTTTGACCCTTCTCTTTGGATCAAAGAAGCCAATTTAGAGCTCCCTATTTCTTCTATTCATCCCATCTCTTCTACCCCCCTTTCCAAATTTATCATCTAATTAGGGTGATTTGATCTTCACTAGAGATCAAATTAACTCTACTTAGGGTTGAATTACCAATAAAACCATCAAATTGAATTCCTTACTAGCTTCCCTTGGATGATACCTTTACTTATCACTAAACATCTTAAGTTAGGGTTTTATAAATTTTATTGTGTAAGCTCAAATTGACACCGACAAGGGTTTAAAATTGCATACGATTTACCCCTATTTTTAGCTTATCATGAGACACCAAGAGAAGTTAAAGTGGGTGATGGAAGGAAAGTAAAGATTGAAGGAAAAGGAACAATTGAAGTTCAGATTTTAGGAGGAAAGAAGAGACTGGAAGATGTATATTTTGTTCCAAATTTTTATCATAACTTATTGAGTTTGGGACAACTGATGGAGAAAGGTATGAAATTTCATTTTGAGCATAAGAACAAGAGGAAGGAGAAGCCATTCATGTATAGTAACAACATTGGTAAGAGAATGTTCCGTGTGAAATTAGAAGAGTTTGTCAATCATGCAATGATTTCAGAAAAGATGAATGATACATGGTTATGGCATAAAAGGTTTGGTCATTTCAATTTCAAAACATTGAAGTTTTTGAGCAAACGAAGGCTTGTATATGGCTTACCGTTTATTTGTGAAGAAAGTGATATTTGTGAGGGTTGCATCTAAGGCAAGCAGAAGAAGAGAAAATTTTCAAATGAACATCCATGGAGAGGAAGAGCACCCTTAGAATTAGTTCATGCAGATGTATGTGGTCCTATGAAAACCTCATCTTTGAGTGGAAGTAAGTATTTCCTACTATTTGTTGATGATTACTCAAGAATGTGATGAGTTTATTTTTTGAAAGAGAAATCTGAGGTATTTAATAAATTTATTGAATTCAAAGCAATGGCTGAAAATATGTGTGGACGTGCTTTGAAACTCTACGTACAAATAGAGGAGGAGAATTTCTTTCAAATCCATTTTAGGATTATTGCAGAAAAGTTGGAATTCGTAGGCAATTGCCTGTGAGAAAAACTCCTCAGCAGAATGGGGTTGCTGAGAGGAAGAACAAGACACTTGTTGAAGCTGCTAGGAGCATGATGCATAAAAAAAATTTGCCTACTGAATTTTGGGCTGAAGCTGTTGCTGTTACAGCTTATATTCAAAATATTTCTCCTACAAAAGCCATGAATGATATGACACCTTTTGAAGCCTGGTATGAGAAGAAACCAGTTGTTGGTCATTTAAAAGTATTTGGATGCATTGCTTATGCTTTAATTGATGAAAGTGAACGTGGGAAGTTGGACAAGAAAAGTGAGAAATGCATTTTTATTGGATATAGTAATGAAAGCAAAGGTTACACATTATATAATCCTTTAACAAAAAAGGTGATTATTAGAAGAGATGTTATTTTTTATGAGGAAAGCTTTTGGGATTGGTGTGAAAATCCTACATATCAAAAAGGAGAAAGGAATTCAGAAATGCAAAGAATGAAATGGAGAAAGTATGGTTCTATCCTTGATTCAGATAGAAATTCTGAATCAAGAGTGATTGAAGATGAATCCCCATCATCACAAAGAAAGACAAAGTTGGTAAAAGAATTATATGAGGTATTTTTGCACTTTTGTCACATGATGAACCAGTAAGCTTTGAAGAAGCTTAAAAGCAAGAAAGAGTGGAAGAGTGCAATGGAAGATGAAATTAAGTGTATTGAGAAAAATGACACAAGGGAGTTTGTGGATTTTACATCTTCAAATAAACCTAATGGAGTAAAATGGGTTTACAAAATCAAGCATGCAGCAGATGGGAGTATACAGAGGTATACGACAAGGTTAGTAGCCAAAGGTTATGCGCAAAATTATGTAATTGACTATTTTGAAACATTTTCACCTGTTGCAAGACTTGAAACAATAAGAATTTTGTTAGCCATTGCAGCTCAAAAGGCATGGAAAGTATATCAGTTTGATGTTGAATCTGCTTTCTTGAATGGTTTTGAATGAAGAAGTTTATGTTATGCAACCTGAAGGATTTGTGGTTAAAGGAAAAGAGGACAAAGTTAACAAGTTGAAGAAAGTTTTATATGGTTTAAAACAAGCACCAAGAGCATGGTAGGGAAGGTTACATCATTTTTTGATAAAGTATGGTTTTCAAAGAAGTGAAAATGAACATAGCTTATACATCAAGAGGAGCAAAGGTGATATTATGATTGTGAGTGTTTATGTTGATGACATGATTTATATGGGATTGTCTGATTCTCTTATTCAAGAATTCAAGAACTTAATGATGTCTGAATTTGAGATGACTGATCTTGGTTTACTTCATCATTTTCTTGGTCTTCAAATATTTCATGAAAAGGGAATATTTATCTCTCAAGAAAGGTATGCGTGAGAAATGTTAAAAAATTTTAATATGATATCATACAAGTCATGTACTACTCCTATGAATTCAAATGAAAAGTTGACTTTGAATGATGGTATGACTTTGGTCGATGAGCAATTTTACAAAAGCATGGTGGGGAGTTTAATGTATTTGACAAATACAAGACCAGATATTATGCTATCTGTGAGTTTGGTGTCAAGATTCTTGAGTTATCCTTCTACCCATCATTTTGGAGCAATGAAAAGAATTATGAGATATATATGTGGAACCAAAGAGTATGGATTACTATATGATTGATCATCTAATCTTCTGTTGAGAGGATATGTGGATAGTGATTGGGCAGGAGATAGAGATGAAAGAAAGAGTACAAGTGGATATGTTCTCATCGGCTCAAGAGCTGTTTCATGGAGTTCAAAGAAGCAAGAGATAGTGGCATTATCTTCTTCAGAAGCTGAGTATGTAGCTGCAGCAAGTGCAAGTCATCATGGAATATGGCTCAAAATGATTTTGAAGGATCTTGGTGTAGATCAAGAAAAAGCTTTTATTTTGTTAAATGTGATAACATGTCAACAATTGCTATGGCCAAGAATCCATTATTTCATGGAAGAACCAAACATATAGAGATAAAGCACCATTATATTAGAGAATAAGTCAATACCAAAGCAATTATTATGAAACACTGTTCATCTCTTGATCAAGTTGCAGATGGATTTACCAACGCTTTGGCTCAATGAGGATTTGAGAAATTTAGAGATCATCTAGGAGTCAAATAGTCAACATTAAGGAGGATATGTTAGTATTGTTGAATTTTCTAAAGACTTATATGTGAGTTACTATGTTGGTTGGAACATTAGTTCCTATATATGTACCTAGTTTGAAAATAAAAAAAATAGTTTTTACATTTCATTTTCTGTGTTGATGTGGTGTTGCATATCCAGGTGAGAAGTGAGATTTGTTCCCAAGCCCCAACGAAGGCATCCCCCACTCCCAGCGGGTGCCCGAGATCACGATCTGCTTTGACATCAACGCCAGGGGGATCCTGATCGTGTACGCGGAGGACAAGATGAAGGGGAAGCAGAACAAGACCACAATCTCCAATGATAAGGGGCGACTGAGCAAGGCGAAGATTAAGCACATGGTGCGGGAGGGAAAGCAGTTCAGCGCTGAGGACGAGCAAGTGAAGAAGAGGGTGGGGCCAAAGAATGCGCTGGATAATATGCCTACGACAAGCGCAACATGGTCTGGATGAGCAGGTTTTGCCAAATCTAGGCCCGACGGAGAAGAAGACGATCGAGGATGCCATGGATGGCACCATTCGATGGCTGGATGGCAACCAGCTAGCAGAGCTGGACAACATGGAGGACAAGATGAGGGAGCTGGAGGTCATCTGCAACCCCATCATTGCCTGCATGTATCGCACTGGGGCAGATGCCGCTGCTACCACCAGGCCGTCGCCATAGGGTAAGAAGTAGGACAACAGCTGGGCATCCCTCGGCAGCTGCGACGCCCCTACAACGGCTAGAGACCCCATGATCAAGGAAGTTGACTGATTGGTCTATGCCACAACAAATGTGAAGCGGTTGTCGCGATAGTCTATCTAGAGTGTCCATAAAATAATCTTGCTGGCTTTTGGAAGCTATTTTTTGTAATTTTTGGAAAGTAATGGACACATGTTGATACTCTTCTTGAAATTTTTGTCTAAATATTTGCTCACGTGGAAACTGATGCTATGCCAGATATCCGGGTGTGAGATGGCACACTAGATAATGTTGGGAAAAGAGATATCTGATGATGTGTATTTGGGTGAACATCTGCAGAAGATAATAAGGATGTTTCACAGATTGATAAGAGAGCATGTGAGACATCTTCATTAGCCTCGTCACATCCCCCTCATCACTATCAATAGCCTTGTCACATTGGATATTGGTTGCTATAGTACTTGAGGCATATTTGGGTGAAAAAGTGTATAAGACAATACGGATGTTTCACAAAATGATATGAGGAGAACACCTAAGATGTTGTTATCAGCCTTGCCACATCTCCGCGTCATCACTATCAAGGGAACACTTAACTCGTGTTGTCATGCAGGCAAATTCACAATTAAGAAAAGTGCTCGAACTGAATAAGAATCACCCTCAATACTTGGGCAAGAATGTTGAGCATCTTTCTCTCGAGAAGCTGATAATCCTAAAATAGGGGTGAATTATCCACATAAAATCCCTTATCGTTGTTAATTTTAGCTTATAGAATAAAAGTTATAAAACCCTAAATTAAGATGTATAATGATAAGTATGGATATCTTCTAACTGAAGCTAGTAAGGCAATCCAATTAATGATCTACTTGAATAATTTATCCCTACTTAGTTAATTCCACCTGTAATGAATATAAAGTCACCCTTATTAGATTAAGAATTTAGGAAGGAGGGTAGACGGGATGGGGAGAACGGAATAATTAGGGATCTCCAAATTGACTTCTTTGATCCAATAAAAAGGATCAAAGGAGTCAAGTAGAGGGATTAAGAAGAAAAGTTTATCTTAGTTTGTTTTGGGGAATCCGAGATCCAAATTTTACTCACTATTATCTCAAAAGTGCAATCTAATCTTTCCTAGAAATTAGAATTCCTTTTTTATTTTTTAGTTATTAAATTGCAAGTGGAATGGTTATATAATTCAATAATCACTCCTCTTAATCCTTATAAGGGCTTGTACATGCCACTCAAGCCAAACCATTTAGAGTTTCACACTAAGATCAAGAAGAACAACAATGAAATTCACTAACATATAATCCAAATTACACTAATATTCAAATACAATTATAATAAAGTAAAAAATACCAAATTACACTAAAATTCAGATGATCCAGGCCGGTTCTCCTCTCTATCTTGCAGATGTGAAAGAGCCCCTTCTAGAATGACCTCCTCAACTGAAATTTCTGATTTTATACTTAGGTTAACTGGTGAAAATTACCATTTTACCCCTATTAAGCAATTATTTTTTTTCCATTGATGTAGGCTTGCTTGATCTGAATTATGCAACATATAAATAGAAAGAGGAGGTCGTGATGGACAAACCCATAAATTTTGAGCTCAATCTGACTTCAGGATTAAGAGTAATTAAAAAAATGAAAAATGACCGATCTGAGCCATGGAATCAATTTTTATTTATTTAATTCAAATTTTGAAAAACTCGCACCGCCTGTCAATTGCTGATTGGCTTTAAGATTTATAACTATTTTGGCGGGTTTTTTCTAGGTGCACCATGTACCCCAGGCCTTGAAATAACAGAAAAATAATAATAAATACACGCAATACATTGTGATTTGTATTTACCTGTACGTTCTTACCACCGTCATCCACTCAGATATCACCACATCACCCCTTGCGTGTATATCTTTGTGCGCACAGCACATGTGCTACACTTTCACTGATTGTGTTAAAGCAGTCAAATTTCTTTCCGAAGGCTGAGATTTTGCCATGCGGTGTTGCTAATTTGCTTTCTTAACATTTTGCGCAAAAGTCCTTGCTTAAATTGGTGCGCATAAATGGATGTCGCCCAAAATGATTGGAGCTATACCCCTCTGCTTTTTCTCTCCTCCATATTTCTCTAAAAAACATAGAAAAATTCTGATTAATTCGATGAAATCCTGAAAATGTTTTTATTAGATTTTCATGCCGGTAGTGCACGACCAAGAGCTGTTTTGAGGGCATATTTGCAACCAAAATTTCATAAAAGTCCCTCCGACTTTAAAAATTGATTTAAACTACTATTTTCTTTATAACTATATCCTTTTCCATATAAAAATTCATTTTTTTCAAATAAATTCCCAAAAATTCAATAAAATTACATAAAATCAATAAAATTCAGTAATTCATGTCCACATTAATTAGCATTAAAATTAATTTTTAAACCTTCCATTCCCATTTAGATAGAGTTATTTTAAGCTTAAATAAATCCCATAAAATTCGTAAATTCACAGAAAAGTAGGGTAAAAAGCATAATTGACTTGGAATATTAACTAACATCCTATTTTAAACTCTTTGAGAGGATAAAATTGTGCTGAATTACTTTAATTAAGCACATAATTTAGGGTGTTATCTCTAGAGAAAGTCTCTTGTGAAAATGTGAGATTTCTTAGGGCTTTTAAGGAGGTTGGGCTAGGCCCGTAAAAGAGTACTAAGACCTTTTATTACCACACATATAAAGATACACCTATGTTTTGAATAGTTTTATGTTTTATCCTTTTTTTTTCATTTAAGTGTTGTAAAAAAGGGGTCCCTTATTGGGCCCCTTATGTGAACTCTGTAATGGGTCCATCATAGTCCTTTATAAGGCCATGATGGACATGTTTTCATTCAGATCTGGAGTTTTCCATTTAGCAGTTATCGTTCAAGCATCGAGGTCTAACCGTGAGGAAGAAGAGAGAAGGAAAAAAGGAAGAAGGATTCTCGTTCTAGGGTTGCCACTGCCCCTTCGTTATCTACCGCTAGTGGCTCGTGGCGCGCAATCTTTTTCCCCCATCCTCTGGACGTCCTTGTGCGCCCGATTGCATCGTGCGGGTCGCATGGTACATCCAGAGTGTTCGCTTGTGTGGGATGCGTGTGTGGAGTTGACTGCAACACGTCGTTCACTCCGTGTTTATGTGCGACGACTGGTCTTTTGTAAATCCTACCGACCGATTGTTTTGCACCACCGCCGACGGACTGCGCTACTTCTAATACAACACCCTGATCGTTCGCCAGGATGTCAGTTGTCCATCTAGTTGACGCATCCGCTACTCCGAATTGGTAGTGTAGTGCAACTTCGGTGCAGTTGACCTTGCCACGTGGTCACGCAAACGGGTCAGGCACGCAACAAGCATCCATTGTGACCCGATTGTTCGTGGACCACCTTGAGCACCATTGCGCCACAAAATCTGTTGGTGCCTTGCTTCCTCTACGCTAGGTCAAGCGAGAGTTAAAGTGCGATAGGCTCCGCCAAATGGTCGCCACGCAATGCGGCCTTCTGATTGCTCCGTGGTTGCCTTACTATTCACAACAGCCGAGTGTCACAGCCCCCTCCCGAATCAACATGAGCGTGCAAAAATTTGCATCTTGACCATAATCAGCCATGAAGGCGTGATCCGTCGTTCGCGCACTTGGTGTGCTGTCAAGAAAACAGTCCACCGTGCTGCGCTTGGAGGACTGCTCAAGTGAACATGATGTTGTCTATCCACTCCGCGCTTTCGTGGGTGCTGAAGTATCACGCCCTCCCCGCAATTGCCACCAGACATTGTCTAGCACTGGCCCTCAAGATGTCACACCACCTGCAGCAACACAAGTCGTGCTAACCAAAATTGGTTGGACGCTTGTCGCCATCTTGTTGCCATCACTTGCCCCTTCCAATTATTCCTCACTTCCAATTTTCGGCATCTTGCTCCTACATGGCGACCCCCGCAACTAGTCGAGCCAAGCATTGCCCGCCAATGGCACGTCTCCACCTTCTGCCCGCCCGGCCTGTGCATCGACAAAATCTCTGACGACGAATGCCACTCGACGAGGTACACCATTCCCCTTTTTCTCGTCAGTTATATTACTTTCCTCAGTATATGTTTGACTGCACTCCACACGTGCGGGTTAGTTTAGGTGAGAGATTATTTTCGAGAAAACTACGAATTGAGTGTTTCCTTGGGCATGGGTCGAGCCCGTCATTTACGTGCAAGCCCCTATAGAATTATTCCTTTTGACACAGTAGTCGTTGTCATCGCTCCGACGAGGGTTAGAATGTCACCGTCATCATCATCGATCGCCGGCCTTAGAGCTCGGCACACAGCGAATTCTCACAAGTTGGTCCTGCACGTACACCTATCTAGGGTTTCATCACATCATGTAGTTACATCTCCTTAGCGAATTACCCGTCAGACGATGACATGAACAACGTTCAACATCATCTTGGTATCAGAGCCAGGTTGTGGACACCCACAATATGTTTCCGTACCTTCGCCATCATAACATCTGCATACATCCATTTTCGAGAACTCATCTAGGTACCCCATCGAGGAGCTGGCCATGGTTGACTCCTTGTTGCTTGAAAGAGTCAGCCCTATATGACTCTTAGAGCATGGTCCACTTACGCCCAAAGGCAGTGCATCACTGCCCCCCTCGGAACGCAGATGAATTGCACTCGTCAATAGGGGTGTCAACGGATCACTCGACCCATAGGAACAAATCCGTGGTCACCGTGGATGAACTAGATCCCACCACAACATCTCGCGATCACTAGGTACTACCTACCCTAGTGATGTCAAGGAGAACGCGATGATGAGTCGTCGCCCATACGAGAAGGATCCTGTGGATGAGCTACACCCTGGGCTCCCTTCGCACTTGGCTGCGGAGCAGGACATGGTCGAGGGAGATTGCAGCAGCAGAATCTACATCTGGAGGACTCAAACAAAGAACGTGGAGCGTATCCCCGCACGTTGACCGCCGTCGTCGAACGCGTAGAGTAGCTACTAGCAAGACCTATGGTACTGCCTGTATCCGTCGCAACTCCCGAGCCCATAGTGCTAGGATGAGTCTGTGACCCACCTAGGGTCACGCAAGTGCTAGATCAACTAGGGATATCCATTGAAGAAGATGAGTACCCTAACGACTGGTGGCAAGACGAGATATGTCGGGACTGATGTCCCGACCGATATCCCATACATGACCCACAAGACGTCCGTGTCCGAGATGGACCATATCCACGAGACGACTATGATCGTGGGTACGAGGCTGACCGATCGGCCCACCGAGATAACTGCATTTGGCCCTATGATTGATGGTACGACGAACCCTATGAGGTTCCTTGGTACCCACCGTGCGCGATACCTGATCATCATGCTATGTACGATGGTCAACCTTGACAATGGGTTGACCACGAGCGCTACCCGACCCCACCCAGATGACGCTTGGAAGTGAGATATGGAGGACACCCGGTGCCCGAGCGCCGCTTGGATGATTATAAGTGTCGACGAGAGGAGCATTGCACCAACATCTAGAAGAGCGTACAAGCCGACGTTGCCATCTTTGAAGGGTCGAGGAAGCCAAAGGAGTTCATTGATGGAGAATTGAGTATGAAGTGAGCAACAAGCATGGACGATGACTTGGGCGTCGAATATGTAGAGACGAGACTTGGCGAACAAGCCAAGATCTTCTATGAGAACGAGCGCGTCGCAACTGAGCAAGAAGCATGACCCATCACGTCATGGACCCAAATGGCACAGAAGCTGAGGAGCAAGTACATACCCCGGCAGTACCAAATGTCATGGCTAGACCTACAACAGGGTTGACAGTCCATGGCAGGATACATTGAGGCCTTTGAGGAATGCCGAATGTGGTGCCGGTTTGTGTAGGACTCGCAAATCGTCATCGGCATGTTTGCTCACGGGCTTCGACTGACCTTGCATAGCGAGGTACTTAAGTGCAACCCTCCCAAGGTCGACGAAGCCTACCACATCGTAGAGCTATCCAGGCGAGGAGACCCTTACCCACGCTACTCCAACATCACATCGCGCTACACCCGCTCGATCCACCCCGTCTGCATCTGCTCGGACTTCACAGCCACTTCGGTGGGATCAGCCAATGGCAATTGGAATTCAATCTTTGAGGCTGCTATGCTAGGTAAAGGGTGGAGGATTTCCTGAGTATGGATAATTCTTTAACCCATTTTAGACCTATATGAAAGATGCAGGATGATTGAGAATGTCATGCCTCAGAACTTCTGATTAAAATAAGAATTGTGCTGTTAAATCAGGTTCTGATTTATCGCGCCTAAATTCGCTTCTTCACTCCGCTTTTTTGTCCACAGGACAACCAGACCGAGCAAGTAATGGAAATCATTCATAAGTGTATGATTATATGGAAGAAGATGATTCCCATTAAACAGATGACCCGCTCAAGCCGTCATGACAGATACCATGGCCCGGAGCGCTACCGTGAACCAAACACATATCACATGCTTTAAGTGCCAAGGGAAAGGGCGCTAAGCCAGCCAGTAAACGTTGTTGGCATTATTGATCGACGTTGGAGACGTCAAAGCAGACCAGATGGGCGAGATGGAGCCTCTACACGAAGATGAATATGATGTGGACAAGGAGCTCGCGCACGAGTATGAAGAGCTCGATGGATGAGTCGGGTACATTTAGATTACTGAACCTAGATCGACTCCACCACCAGCTCCCCAACCCACTGGCCGACAGTTGGCCAATATCGCCGTAGATCACCCCGGCACTAATGGAACACAGCCACCACCTACTCGACCTGCACCTGTAGTGCAATAGAACGACCCGATGGTCGATGTGACCCTTCACGCCTCTATCTTCTATACCTATGTCAAGATCAATGACAAGGTATGCAAGTTGATCGTGGACGGTGGGAGTTGCATCAATGACATCTCTGATGCGATGGTCGCCCAACTAGGGTTGGCGGCCATATCCCACACGACTCCCTATGACATGTCGTAGATTGACGCTTCAGCCTTGTCTGTGAAACGTCAATGTTGCGTCCCATTGAAGGTGAGCTCCTACGATGAGAGTGTCCTCTATAATGTACTTCCTATGAAAGTAGGAAGCATCATCTTAGGCCGTCCCTGGCTATATGACCACAACGTCATTCTAGCCAAAAGGACAAACACATGTTCGTTTATTTACCATGGACGGAAGGTCACATGGTACCCATATTCCATGAAACCGGCAAACAAGATGGTCTTGACCAATCTGATAGGGTTAGTGGTAATGTGTGGCACCTTGTTCGTCCGAGACTTGGGATGCGAGATTGACAACACACCAGTGTGCCTCACCATCGCTCTCAACGCTTCCCCAGATACACCCATAGCTTCCCAACCACCCGAAGTCGAGTCCCTCATATTAGAGTTTAGAGACGTATTCCCTAAAGAGTTTCCCCATGAATTACCCTCGATGCGTCACATACAGCACACGATCGATCTCATGCCAAGAGACGACTTCGGGTGAATTACTCTGCCCCATTACCGCATGGAGCAGCAGAAGTACGAGGAAGTGCTACGATAGGTCCAAGAGGTATTATCGAAAGGCCTCATCCAGAAAAGCCTCAACCCATGTGCGGTCCCACACTTTTGGCCCCAAAGAAGGATGGCACATGGCGTATGTGCTGCGACAGTCAAGCCATCAACAAGATAACTGTCAATAACCGTTTTCCCATCCCCCGCATACATGATCTTTTCGACATGATGGCCGGATTCAGTATCTTCTCGAAAATAGATTTTTTGTAGTGGATACCATCAGGTTCGGATTCATCTCAAGGACAAATGAAAGACTGCCTTTAAAATTAAAGATGGGTTATATGAGTGGAGAGTTATGCCCTTCAGCCTCTCCAACGCGCCGAGTACCTTCCAAAAGCTCACGAAAAAAGTACTCTACGCGTTCATTGAAAAATTTGTCATCGTCTACTTTGACGACATCCTCATATATAGCCAGATGCAAAACGAACATCTCGAGCATCTTCGACAGGTCTGCACGATTCTCAGATGAGAAACATTACATCCCCAATGGAAGAAATGTAGCTTCCTTACCCCGAAAGTTATGTTCCTAGGATTCATCGTATCAGCCCAGGGCACCATCGTCGACCCGAAGAAGGTCAGAGCCATCACGTCATGGCCTTTGCCGGCTAATGTCCATGACGTACCGAGTTTCATTGGACTGTGCACATTCTATTGGTGATTCACATAAAACCTAAGTTTGTCACGGCTGCAATGACAGACCGTCTTAAGGTGGAGACATTCACTTGGACACAAGTAGTAGAACAAAATTTCCAATGAGTGAAGCTGATGATGACTGAGGCGCCCGTCCTCTGCTTGCCTGACTTTGGAAAAGTGTACGAGGTTACATGTGACACTTCTAGCATCATAATCAGTGGTGTGCTTAGCCACGAGGGGCAGCCCGTAGAGTTCTTCAACAAGAAGCTGAACGACGCGAGACTCTGTTACTTGACCTACGACAAGGAGTTCTATGCCATCATCTAGGCATTGAAGCACTAGCAGCATTATCTCCTCTTTAAGGACCTTGTAGTCTTCTCAAATCATGAGGCGCTCAAGTATCTTCATTCTCAGCAGAAATTGAGAGACCATTACGTAAGATGGATCAAGTACTTACAGGATTTTACCTTCGTCATCAAGCACAATAAGGGAAATGATAACGTCGTCACTGATGCACTAAGCCGACGAGCACATGTGCTTAATATCATGAAAGTGAATATCTTGGGTTTTGAGCAGGTTTGAGATCGATACACTAGCTGCCCGACTTTGCACCTATCATCACGGAGATCCAATGAGGACCATTCCTGCGAGGTCAAGGACTGCATCATCACTAACGGTGTCCCGAAACAAGTTGTGCGTGCCACGCACGTCACTACCTGACTTCCTAACTTGGGAATGTCACGATGGAGGTCTAAGTGGCCACTTTGGCCACGACATGACCATAGCTGACATAGAATATCAGTTCTACTGGCCCACCTTGAAGCGCGACGTTGGCAATATCTTCGCCTAGTGCCGCGTATGTGCCTTGGCCAAACAGGTCAAGAAGAGAGATGGGTTATACACCCGCTACCGGTGCCAAAGCGTCCATGGGACGATGTCAGTATGGACTTCATCCTAGGGTTACCTCGGACCGTACATCGACATGATTCTATCATGGTCGTTGTTGATAGGTTTTTGAAGATGGTGCACTTCGTACCTTGCACAAAGACATCCAATGATACTCAGGTTGCACAATTATTCTTATGAGAAATTGTGCATCTACACGGCTTGCCCACTTTGATCGTCGCCGACCGAGATGTCCTTTTCACCAGTTACTTCTGGAAGACCCTGTGGAGTCTCCTCAGGATGAAGCTTAAGTTTTTGACGGCTTACCACCCTCATATAGATGGTCAGACGGAGGTAGTCAATCAAAGCTTGGGTAACCCACTTTGATCCCTAGTAGGCGAACACCTTACAACGTGGGATTTGATAATTCCCTGAGCCGAGTTCGCTCACAACTCATCAGTGAATCGAACAACCAGGTTGAGTCCTTTTGAGATCGCTTATGGCCAGGCTCCTCATCGACCCCTTGACTTAGCACCCGTAGATCCTCATGTTAGGGTTTCTAATGACAGTCTTGCATTCACCCAGCGTATTTCTTCATTACATAAACATATTCATGATAGAATCACGAGTCAAAATGCATTCATCAAGCAGGCTGCCGACTTGGAAAGCCAACCCCGAGTGTTCGAGTATAGTTTGGAGACTATTTGTAATCATCAGTAGCTAGATTTACTTAATTGAGTATAGGTTTATATATTTTTTTTGCTTAAACTTACAAACACCAATGATGTATTTAAACCCAAATTTTTGCATTTATAAATTTTGGTAAGTATCAATCAGAATTTTTGTTAAATCAGACATTAGAATAGAAGATCTCCCACAGATAAATCTAGGACTGGTCTTGGTGATTGAACCTTCACTTCATGAGAATACTGATCTAGTCTCCATTGTGACCTTTTATGAAAACGAAGGGGCTTATAACTTGGAGGACCATAGATTTAGAGGAGATAATACATATTTAGACTCTCCTTATGTTGGGATAGATGAGAAGCCAAATTCACAATAAATAATATATTATCCTTATTGTAAATACTTTTATGAACAAATCATGCACACGAAAAATCATACTAGAAGTTGAACTTTTGAAATTTGATAAATATTATTCAGAGGATTAGAGGGATCTTAAATTACCACTGATACTGAGATCATATCTTTAAGAAGTAAAGTTAACTCTGAAGGCAACATTTAGTACAAATACATCCACATGGGCATAGAATTTATTTTATAAAATTTTATGAAGTGTGGCTAAAGACTATAAAGACAATACTTACCAAGAGATGACCCAGCCCATTACCTGAATGATTTTCTAATTTCTTAGATACGTTTCATTTCATTGTTAGAAATTCCCTCTTGTCGAATAAAATTCTGGGATGTAAGTCCATTAGGAATTATCATAAGCTGCCAATCATGCTGATACATGAAGAAGCCAAGCTCCACCTGCAATCATGGAGCTTAAAATATTGGGTTTTTCATAACCTCACTATTTACATGCCTTATATTTTCAACCACACAAAAGCAAAATCCAAAGAAGAAGTTGAAACACAAAGTTAAAGGATTACGTTTATTGATTCACATTTTGCCAATAGTTCTTAAGAGAATGTAAATTTATGAGATCAATGGGTGTTGGAGGGAACCAAATGAAAAGAGCCGAATTAGAGTTTTTTCTTATTGTGAAGGAATGCTCATAGAGGACTCTACTCTTAAGTAGTGCACTTCACCTGATACATGAGAAAATTCCCTCATGTAGTCACTAGTCTCAAAGAAATGGACCCACTTTGCGGAGAAATGGAAATTAAAAGTCACCTTGCATTATTATACAAAAAAAATTTCTTGGTTTGTTTTATGTGAAACAGCACTCAAGCCACGTAGTGGCTAGAGAGCAGTGATGTGTCAACACAGTATAAGGGTGTAATAGTAGTGGTAGGGAGCTCAACTTGGAGGCCCATAGAGGCCCTCATAGAGGCCCTATATCAGACGATGCACAGCTGCATGCCGGAAAAGATGGGTAATCTAATTTGATTTAAATGCACCCCAATGGGCTGAAATCTTAGTAAAAGAAGAAAGAAAATTATTGTACTTTTAGCCAACAGGGGCTGAAGCCTACATCATGACAGACCATTTTATAAGTGGCCATCTAATCTTAAAATGTCTGATCTTCTTAAAGAAGATCAAATGGTCCAATCTACATCTAGCCCTTTCCTTTCCTCTCTTTGGCTTTTGCAGGCTTTGATTGGGTGTGGACGCTGATGAAAATAATGGGGGCCATGTTGATGGAAAATCAATTATGATAAGTTTTTGGGGTGGCTGAATAAACAGAGATGGAACAACTAACTTGAAGAGAGGAGATACAATGGGAGAAAAGGGGTCCACGGTTGCGATCTAATCGTAGCTGTTGGCCCTTGTTATGGAGATTGGACATCCGAGGGGTAAACTCACCCATCTCCTCTCCTTGACCAGACAATTGATCGAAGTATGTATATATACCTAATATGTTTGTTTATACCCCTGTCATCCCTGTCAACCAGACACTAGAAGTTGGGACCAAGAAACCATATTTCAGTCCAATGGCTCAAAGGGATCCATTAAATCGGAGTCCATGAAATTTATGATAGAGGTCTCACTAAACTCTTTAAATTCCTGATTTGACATCTATTTATTTATATTTTGTTGAATGACAAGAATGGTTCCAAGAGACCCTTCTGGATGAGAGAAGAGCTGGAGGAGAGGTGTGACAACTCTACTAGCCCATGACGGTAACACAAGAGCTTTAAGAGGTCCCATATCTAAGCCAACAAGGAGGAAGCATGGAAGCACACCAATGCTAGGGGCAGCAATCATCATCCTTTATGCTGATTTTTTTAATTAGGACATTCCTTGAGAAATTATAGAGTCTCATGGTATATACATACTTACGAGAGAGAAAATCCAGTCTGAAATCAAATTTTGAGTCAAGTTTCATATATCAGCCATTTGGAGACATTTAGTTGAACATATGCTGTGTGTTCAAGTTTTCTCTGAATTTGTCCCATTTTCTTTAAATTTTAATTTATTAAATATTTAAATCTATGTACAACATAGTCAATAGTATAACACCTAACTATATAGAAATATACCTTCTTATTATCTCTACTATCTTGTATTTCTCCCTTTCTCTATATAATTTCCAGTATTCTCTAAAAAATGAAAATACATTATTTAATTTATGTTATTCATAGTCTATCATTATACAAATAAAATTTCTCCACATCAGTAATCTATATTTAAATAAATAATTTCTTCCTAATAGCGTCATAGTTTTTATCACATTTTCTCTCCATTCTTCCTATTATCTTCTAATAAAATAAAATACCCCTATTCACTATGTTCATAATTCTTAACATCCCTTCATTTACAATGTCTGTCTCTCATATCATATATAAAATCTATCAGCTAAAATAAATAATCAAACTACAGATATCTCGTAGTAACTATTTTATATTCATTAATATCTATACTAAAATTCACAAAAAAAGTCTTCCACCGCCTGTCTTACTATTTCTCTTTATTATAATAGTATAATTTATGGGAAAATATTAATCATAATAATAATAATATAAAAATTAGCTTATCTTATAGATATACTACGTCTACCTTTCTTTTTGCCCTAACTGTAATTACTTAGTACTACCATTTAGGAAGCCTTGAAAAATAATACTAGGCCCCTTCATTTACATCGATCTTGAATTTGCATCCTCCATCGATCCTCCAATCTGCATACTTCCAGGGAAAATAAATATTTGTAGATGCGCATTTGGATTTGAATGACTGCAAGAGACAATAAGGATGGCCAATAAACTGATATCAGGAGAACATCTGATACGCTGCCATTAGCCTCATCACGTCCTTGCACTATCACCATCTAGGAAACATTAACTCCTGGAGAGGGATAGAGAGAGTCATATTTGAAGGAAAACCTTTAAAAAACTCCAGTGTAAAAGGTTTCAAAGTAATATAAAAAGGAAATAAAAACAAGAGGGATGAGGGACCTTAAATAGGCATGAACCATGGCTAACTGGTCCCCTAAAAAAGCTAATATCCTAGAAAGTAGGCACATTCCTATTTTCTAGGATCTGCAACATGGGAGTTGGAAGGGTTAGTTCAGCCCCTCTGTCTTGTAAAATAAGTGGGAGGTTTGATTATTTCCAAGAGATACAGTTTTCCATCCCTGTATTGGTATTTGTCTTCATCTTAGGGGTTGCTCCATGTAAGTTCTCATGTTAAAATAGTTGGGATAAATATCAAGAGAGAGCAGACAAAAGTAATTTTAGTTACAGTTATCATTCTCTTCCAAAGCAGTGATATTTATTTTAAAAAATATTCAAAATGAAGTATTTATAATTTTCTTTCATATGAGATAATGTCTCCTTAAAAATAAAGCAGTATCAGGCTCCAATAATCAGGATATCAATATCTGGTACTGAAGTCAGTTTTGGAAATCTGGTTGCGATCATCTTTCACCATCCTTACCCATGTTGTATATAACCAAATTTTTGCTATCTGGTGGATATTGGATATCCACCCAATCTGATACCAGCATTTAAATTTGTTTCAATTTCATCCAGATATTATATAGATATCAGATGTGTGAACACTAACTATGCCTCTCTAATAGGAAGCAATTGTTAGGGGGCCTACATTTTAGAACATGTACGCGATTTGACGTGTTGGGAAGCATGGTAACTAGGAACGTGACAGAATGTGACAGCATGTTTATCACCTAAACTTTCAAGCGATGATGCCCTGAATTCTACAATAGTCTATCACATTGCCATCATGTCACATCTCTATATCGTCACCAAACTCATCACCTAATTGTCACAAAACTTGCCACGTCTCATCATAGTTACCAAAACCATCAAATCTTAGCATTGCCACTGAACTTGTCATGGCACATTATGATCACCTAACCTGTTACCTTAAGTCATCATCACCACATATAGTCGAGGTCACCAATCATAGCATAAGGGCATAGAAAAAAAGGAAAATTTTTGGGATTAGGCTACCAAATAGTTGTGACTTCATACAACTTTTGTCTTTGTCTCTATGGACTCTTCTTGATTCTAGCCAATGATGGCACTACCTTTTCTAATGCAATCAGAGAGACCTTATGATGGAGTAGGAGATCCCCCTCCATTAAGAATGATGCCGAAGCCCACACCATTATCGGCAATAGTCGCCGAGTTGAGCCCCGCCAGATCGGCACGCCAAGAGGAAGGCATAGGCATTTCAACTCTCGTAAGTTTCGGGCCATATCCCCTCACACGACCCCTTTCTTTTCTTTCAAACCTCTGTTTTCTTCTTTTTATTTGTTTGTTTTAATGGGGATCCCTATGTCTATTGGGACCCTTCTTGTGGACCTCTACTAAGGGTCCATTAAGGGATGGAGGGGGCACCCTAGCAACTAGATCAACATCCAAAAGTGAAAGTTCCTTTTTTAAAGGGACCCACTACTCCACGTTGGAGTGCGAGGAAGGAGGAGAAGAAAGAAGAAGGAAGAGAGGGAGAAGGAAGGGAAGGGAAGGAGGAGGAAAAAGGCTGTTGCTGCCGTTGCTGCCCATTCTGCCAACTCACTGCCGTCGAGTCCCTGCTCTGCCATCACCGCTACCATTTTTCATGTCGCAGCCACACCTACGCCCCTGTCACACTACGTGCACTTCAGCTGCAGCTGCGGTAACCACCGCCGCGACTGGCCGCTGCTAGCAGGCACAGCCAGTCAGCCCGCGGTAGCTGCAAACAGCAATGGCCGTTGCGATCTGTTGCGACTACTGCGACCAGCCGCGGTCGACGCTGTCGTGACCGTGACCAGCAAGCATGACCACTCGCAGCTCGCGGTGACGTCTAGTGTGATCTACAGCCGCGACCAACCTCAGCCCCTAATCGCGACTAGGCGCAGCCCACGATCGCAACCAACGATCACGACCAGCTGCACTCAGCGGTTGCGACCATTCACGACACATGGCTACGTCCAGCCGTAGGCCGTGGCCGCGACTGGCCGCTACCAGCACCTGCGACCGACCGCATTCTACGACTGCAACCAGCACATGCGGCAGACTTAGCAAGTCACTGCCTGCGATTGCTGCAACCTGCCATCATACGCGGCACAGCTCCCTCATCACCGCGTGCTAGGCCATCGATGTTGTCGCACCCATGCTGCTGCCAAGCCATTTTTGCATGCTGTCTAGCCGCCATCGAGCCGTCGCCGAGCCACCATTGAGCCATCGTTGAGCCATTGCAAAGCCGCTGCTGAATTGTCGCTGCCAAGCCGCCGAGTTTGAGTCATTATCGATCGCCTCCAAGCCACCATCGAGCCATCGCTGAGCAGTTGCTGAGCCACCGCTGAAGTGCAGGCGCCAAGTGTCTCCAAGCCGCCGCCTCCTATCTACAAGCCGCTCACGCTGCCACACTCTACGCCATGTCAGCGGGCCCTGTGCCTAACTCTACGCTACCCTCTTTTAGTATCACGTCTCTGACGCTGCGATACTACCACTAGTTGAGCAACGCAATGTTTGCCTCCGACACAACTCCATCGACTCAGCCCACCGGTTTCTGCATTGACAAGCTCCTCGACTCAAGAATGACATCACCAAAGAGGTACCTCGCTCCCCTAGCCCGCTAGTTAAATTATCTTTTATCATATATCCTTTCGATTGCACTCCATCGAGTTCGGGTTAGAATAGGTGAGAGGATAAACAGACACGAGAGAACCTACCGAGCATCTTCCCTAGGTATAGGCCAAGCCCATCTGTTACGTGAGAGCACCCATGGACCTAGTCCATTCAGTGCAGTAGACACCGTCGTCGCTCCGACGAGGGTGAGGAGGTCACCATTACAGTCATCGGTTGTCCACCCCAGAGCCCGAAGCTTGACGAATTCCACGAGTCAGGGCCTGCACGTACATCCGCCTAGGAGTCTTCGCATCACGTAATCGCATCTCGGTAGATCCATACCTGATGGACGATTTCTTTGATGACGTCCGCTATCACCCCGGTATTTGAGCATCGCCTTGATAGCCTTGGGTCGGCATCACCGACATCATCCTGCATCACCTTTGTCACCCATAATCTGGGAAACTAGGGTTGTAAGTTTTATTAACCTAGGTCGAGTGAGAAGTTCTCTAGATTTATCAATGAATTTATATTCCTCGCTGATACGGGAGTGAGGGTCAAACCATAGAGAGCAACTAGACCAAATTTGAGCTATGTAAGCTAAAAACAGGTGTGTAAGAATTTTAGGAATTTTATTCGACTTTATTTTGATTAAACGGAGTGTAAACGACAATGAATTGTGAATTCACCCATTTAAATGATTTTCAAAAAATCCAGATAAGTTTGAAACACGTTTTAGTGAGTTTTATGCATTGTTCTAGATTTTTATCCAAAATAATTTATCAAAATTAATTTGTGAAGTAATTCAGAAGAAAATAGACTTGTTTTGAACAAATCTTGGCTGAAAATGTAATTTCTACCAAGATTTGCTAGATTCTATTTTACCCCACACATGTGGATTTGCCAAATATTGCTAATGGCATTGGGTGTGTTCTTGGGCCAAGAACATCCGATTCCCACAAGATAGGTGGTCCAGAGAGAGAAAAAACCCCTAATCTTGATTTCTGTTACAATAAATCAAGATTAGTTAAGAGTGAAAAGGGTAGAGAAATAAAGAATTGGTTTACCTAGCTAGTAGGCCTCTCCTTCCATCTCCACCATCCCTGGATGCTTCTCACTTCTTAGATCCCTTGTCTGCTCCAATGTAGAGAGTGAGAGAGGAGGGAACCCTTGGGAGAGGGAATAGATAGAGAAGGATTTCTCTCTCCCACCTAGGCCTTGTAAGCTCACCTTCTAATTGGCCCTCACTAACTGTCAGAACTCTAGAAAGAGAGAGAGCAAGAAAAGAATCTTCTCACCCTTTCACTAAATCCAAACGAAAAATGCGGATGCCTTTTACGAAGGAGTCTAAAGCATTTATAGGACATGCTCTAGATATTGGATCAATTGGATGGGTGAGATTTGGGTCAAGCTTCACTCCATAGGTCCATTAGTGCCCCTTCTTAGAAGATCTGAACCCGTTTTATGAGTCTATTTGGGCTCCTTCTTGGGTCTTCTCTCAAGAGGGAGGCCCATTAGCCTAATGAGCTCTCCTTTGGCTTTATGAAGATTCCCTTGTTCCTTTCATAAGAGTAATTTTCCAGTCCTGAAAAAAATCTAAAAGTCTCCAAACAAGATGTTAGATTCAGTCCACTTGGCTGATTAGGTACCATTAAGTACCAAAACTATACTTTTATACTATCTAAACGATGAATATATCTGGTGAGTTCTAACATGATATTTCACTAAATGCACATGCTCCAAGTAAAGATTTAATATGAAAGGTGAAGAAAATGTACCTCAGTTAACTCTTATTTAATACATTTCTATTAATTTAACAGTCATAACATGTTAGAGATGGCATTACCATTGTTGTCCTTGAAGCTTGACCTTATATACCCAAGAAATAATCGACTTTGGAGCCACTCTTGAAAGCCATTCTTTCAAAAGTATAAATTTGAGAAATCATTATTGACATGTTAATAATGACTATCTTTAATGGTGTTTGATATTCAAGAATGACCTGATAAAACGGGTTCATGCTTCAGTCCTCGATTAAAATAAGAGAATCCTAACAATGTGATTAACCTAATGTTCATAGTGGTTAGATTCAATTTTTTGTTAGATCAACAAAACTGTATTCCATTTGACCTGAAATTTTAATATGTTTGATTTCAATCCTAACTTTTTTTTCTTTTAATGGTTAGGGTGTCCTCAACTGATCCAGATGCACATGACAGTGCTTTCATCTCGGGAAATAACTGACCGTTGATGGACTCTTACTTTGGATCAGATAGAATTTGTTTTCTGAATGAAAAGTGGGATAGTTTTTTGTCCTGGATTGAAGAAACAATCCCACTGAGAGTCAACAGACATTGGACAATGACATATTGACAAAAATTACCTTTTTATTTTGTTTTTGGAATCTCCATTCCTAGAACTTTAAATTTAATCGTATTTCCTCAAGAGTTTGTCTAGTGGAGTAATGTACCAATTATTTGGATGAAAATGGTAGGAGATGAATTGAACATTTTTCATAAAAATCTTCCATGCCCAAGTATAGCAAAATCTCAATTATGCCCAATTATAGACAACCCCTTTTTTGGAACTAAGTATTTAATTTAAATGTGATCTTAAATGTTATGTCGGGCTTCATTCAAAGGGCTGTAAATTCCAGGAACATAAACTAGGGAGATTGCAACAATGCGTAACGTATCTTAACACTATTTGCACGTAAAATCATTAATTAAAACACTTGAGGTCTTAAATCTATAGTTGAGGTCTAATGAGAAGATCCAGTAAATCCTCCTGCTGATGCTTCCTTTGTTATTTAATTGAAAAACATTTTGAAGATAGCCATTTCCTTTCTTCTTTTATGAACAATTTGATATCTGAACGTTTTTTGCTATTCTTAAATTCCTTTGGGTTT
Source organism: Wolffia australiana (assembly GCF_029677425.1). NCBI lineage: Eukaryota > Viridiplantae > Streptophyta > Magnoliopsida > Alismatales > Araceae > Wolffia > Wolffia australiana. The sequence continues at coordinate 11,352,089 of NC_135851.1, read as the reverse complement.
GAACTAAAAATCATTCTTTTTTGTAGGTGGAAGAGTGCTTCATATCCCAATGTTGAAGCTAGAAAATATAGGTAGTGAGAGAGATGAAGATCACAAAGATATGAAGAATATAGATACAGAGAAAAATAGGAAGAGAAACATAGGACATAAAATAGAGAGCAAGATTGGGAAGAGGGAAAAATAAGAAGGCAGATATTGGCCTGTTGTCTCTAGAATATGGTAGTCATCCTATAATTATTTTGTTTGACGATGGCCTTGTGCAGAAAGTTTTTCTCTTTGACAAATAGTGCATTAGTACTTGACATACCACTTTTAGTGAACTTTTCATACATACTTTGCTGATTGCTCCTTGTGTTAGGAGATTGTTTATTCACAATTTCTGGCTCTGAGCACTAATTCCATAGTTGGGCATTGCCCAAGCAATTGAGGGTGATGCGGTACTCGATGTCCTATTCATTACTTTTTATACCTTTATAAATGGGACTTATATTAACACCATCATAAATAATCATTTGTTAAAGATATTAGAGTTAAAAAGAGTTCCTATCACAAAAAATAACTTAGAATCAATTTAATTGCCATGTTACATAGACATCATAATTCCATCAGTGGAAAGATAGTTTTGGATGTGACATAATGAATCCATGTTGTGATAAATCCATATAACCTCACTTTATATTATTGCTAAAATAAATGCAAGATCAACAGACTTAGTGTTTTAGTTTTCATTGGGATGATCATAAAAAATGATGGGATTGGTCTGATTAACCAATGATGGAGATACCCAAGAAGATATATAAAACACCATCCCTGAGATTCTCTTAAATATCAACTTGGAATTAGTCAAACCAAATGATAATCCATGCTCAATTAACTAAGATGAGTAGAGAAGCAGAAGCTTAGAGAATTTCAATCTGAAGTAACAACCTATCAAATTGTATTCACGTTACCCATGAATTTTAAGATAACTTTGGTTTAATTATGGTGCATAATGTTTTCATTCTATGGAAAAATTACATCTCATATGTCTATTGGCTGACAATAAAATTTCTAGATTTTCCACAATGCATTTTACTTGATTTATAAACTTAATACCAGATAGAGATAATACCATGAAGTCATTTTTATTTGTTTAGGTAGAATAAATTTTGTGCCTAATTATTCTCTGAAGTTAATCACATTTCACAGGTTAAAATGAAGAGGAAGATAAGTGTGAAAAATGAGTTTTTTATTTTAGGAGAGAGAATAGAAAAGCATGAGAGAAAAAATAACTTAAAAAAAGGTAAAAATTATTAAAAGGAACCTCATGATCAGACGAGGAAGAAAGGCCCACAAAACAATACCCACTGTACCATGGCCGAGGGAGCAAGATCCATAGATCAGGTACCACTTTAGGATGACTAGGGGATCAAGGCTTTAGCTTCTGTGGCTGAGAGTCTAGCCCTTGTTCCGTGTGTTGCTCATGGTTGAAGCTAAAGACAGTAAGCTAAGCAGAATCCATGATAGAATAGGCTGAGGAAAAAAAAAAGGAATCGGGCCCATAGGGATGCAACCTTGAGAAAAATGATAAAATGTAAAGATGGCCTTCAAGCCAATTTTAAAAGGCCAATTTTAAAGTCGAACAACATGGTGTCGATTGTGTGCTGTTTGTGAAGAATATTATAGGGGGGTATCAATATTCTAAGTTTATTGAGTATTCATGATTTGATGGGAAGCTGTAATGCGGATGGTAGGGTACAGTTGAGTGACAAATTGAAAATGACTCTGCTGGCAGGGATGGTGGTTGATAAGTCAGAGGGAGCACCACTTATGAGTGGGTCCATGGCTAAAATTTAATCTCTATCAAGGGCCCCTCTCACAAAGAGCTTTGATGGCCAGGGGTAGAGTCATCAAACCTCCTCTCTCAATGTCATCTTCCTCCAATCTGGTGACGGTTTCTACCAAAGAGGATCACCAAGATCTCGTGTGATGGAGTTCAAAGCACTTGTAAGGCTGAAACATGAGATCTAAGGCACAAAAAGACCTTCCTCAATTCATACAAATAAAATTTCATCATTTTTTATGGATCTTCTAAATGACTCTAAGCTTCCAGGGACAACCCCCACGTAATTATATAAAATTTTACTCTATTGGGATTATCTTCCCTCTCTCTTCCTAAATTTACACAATTTAACCTTAATATTTCTCTCATTATTGCTCTCCCTAATGAACCTCCTCTCTATTTTCTCGATTCTTAATCTTATTAATTAAAAAATATGTTTTTTTACTTTATTTTGGGAATTTCGGGCCTCAATCAACATGTTTTGTACTGTATTGGATAGTGGAATATGGAGTCAAAGACTGCATTGAAAAACAAAAAAGATTACCTTTGCACAGATAAAAAATGTGATTGATTAGTTCCTTAAATGAGCAGCTTCAAGTTGTTCAGATGTCTGTGTTGTAGATCTTCTACTATTTGATGAAATTGGGATGCTAGAAATTTAATTTTGTCTCCATATTGTGTCCACTAAAAGCAACACTCAAGGATGAGGAAGAAAAGAAAGAGGGGAGCACTCAAACTGAGTTGTGCGGCTATCAAATGAGGGTGTCCTCTTCTATTTATATTTTATGAAAATCTTCATAGATGTCCTGATGGAAGAAAATTAGAGTGTTAATTTTAGTATCATTATAATTATAATTTTCCTAAATCAAATAGATATGTAATAAATAGAAAACTCACTCAAATACATATAATGGTGGAGAGGTCGTCTCCACAAGGATTATCCTTCAGAGGTGAATTTAAAACTTATGTTGGGGTAATGGAGAAGTTTTGGATGATAATAAGGGTAATTGAGGAGATTAGTTAGAGGTTGAGTAGGAGAAGTGATAATAATAATAATAATACAGATAGTGAAAAGGTGAATATAAGTAACTAAAAAGAGGTAGATAGGAAGGCAGAAAAGTTACAATTATATATTTTAAATATAATAATAATACAGATAGAGAAAAGGAGAAGATAAGTACAAAGAGGTAGATAGGGAGGCAGAGAAATTTGGATTATATAATAATAATACAGATAGTGAAAAGATGAAGATAAGTACAAAAAGGCAGATAGGGAGGCAGAGAAATTAGGATTATTATTGTTAAAAAGTAATGATAAGTATTCATAGAGAGTAGTATTGAAAGCAAGATGCAAGATGGTTATAACATACGGTTTTAACTGCATAATTCCTGAGGACTAATATAATATAGATATTTGATATATTAAGTAAGATGAGGAAATGTATTTATACTATCATAATGAAAGGAAATTATTCAGATAGGTAGTCAAATAATAGTATAAGATTTAATAAGGTATCAAGAATAATAATAATAATAATACACTACTCTTATTAAAAGATAAGAAGGTAAAGTTAACAGTGGGGTATGTATAAGATAAGAGATAGATATAGTCATTATGGTTTATTAAATTAGATGTAGATTAATGAGATAGAAATATTTATGTATAGTAATAGATTAAGGGAGATAGATGAGAAAATAGGTGTTGTCTAATTTAGAAGAATTTATTAATTATATACAAACGGGTAAGCTAAGAGATTTAGAGAGGGTTAATAAACTACAGAATCAATATTTCTATTGTCATGATGCATGTCCCTAATATGTTGAGCAAATGCAATGCCATGCTTGGAATCTCTGGAATGCTTTTCTATTGTGTTAAGGTGTAAAGGCTTACGAGGTATCTCGCCATAAACGATCTCAAACCGGGTGCTACCGGTGGTACGGTTCACCGAAGAGTTAAATGCAAATTCAGCACGGGGTAGGACACAATCCCATGTGGAGATATTATATCCGACGATTGAGCGAAGTAAATTCCCTAGACTACGATTTGCTACCTCATTCTGCCATCCGTTTGGGGGTGATAGGCCGTGGAAAACTTAAGTTTTGTCCCCATCAAGACCCATAAGGTTTTACAAAAGGAGCTAGTGAATCGCATATCACGATCCGACACGACCGACTGTGGTACTCCATGCAAGTGGATGATCTCATGGAAAAATAAGCACGCTATACGCAATGCATCGGCCGTCTTCGAACTCGGTATAAAGTGGGCCATTTTAGAGAATCGATTGACCACGACCATAATAGAGTCGTGTTGTCGGCCGGTCTTTGTTAGGCCAAGAACAAAGTTGATACTTACGTCATCCCATGGATGCGTCGGTTCGGGTAAAGGCGTATAAAGCCGGCGTTCTGCTTCGTCATCTTGGTCTTCGAGCAAGTCAGGAACGGGAGACAATTTTCTCGACGTCCTTCTTCAGCGTCGGCCAATAGAACTTATATTCTAACGATTGGATGGTCTTGTTAACACCGAAATGTCCGCTCATACCACCTGCAAGTGTTTCCCAGATAAGGAAATCCCTCAATGATGTTCGAGGAATGAAAAACCTCTTCCCATGGAAGGGATAACCATTGGAGATATAATAATCTTGATATTCGGACTTCGGGCCATCACTAACAGCATGTCTAATCTTCCCAACGTCAGGACAGTCGTTGTAGTCTTGTGGGATTTGATCAAATTCCAAAACTCATGTCTTCATCAAGTTAAGGACGACTGGCCTCCGGCTGAGAGCATCGGCTATGGCATTGTCCTTCCCTTTCTTATGTCGGATAACGAACGTGTAATCCTGCAAATAAGCAATCCAACGGGCGTGACCGTCTTCTGGTCATGTAAGTGTCAGAAGACATTATGGTCCGAGCAGAGTATGAATTCCTTTGAAAAAAGACAATGTCGCTAATGTTAAAGCAGCTGGACTAAGGCGTAAAATTCGTGATCGTAGTTATCATATCTAAGCCTCATTTTGTTCAATTCTTCATTGAAGTATTTGACCAGGTGTCCATCCTGGCTAAGGACGCCACCAATACCTACACCCAAAGCGTCGCAAGCCACTTCGAACATATTGTTGAACTCGGTTAGTCATAGGACAGATGCGTTGGTCATGCGGCGTTTCATTCGAAGGCTTTGTCAGCTGCCTTTGTCCATTCAAATTTATGGAGTTTGATAAGATCAGTGATAGGGGGCAGTAACGCCGCTAAACCCTGGAACAAAATTTGCTAAGCCCATGAAACTACGTATGTCATGAACGTCCTTGGGCTTGGGCCATGACGTGATTGCATCGATCTTGGCTGGATCGGTGGAAACTCCACGAGCTGATATGAGGAAACTAACCTTGGCTATGAAGAAACTACATCTCCTCGGGTGGGTGTAGAGCTTCTCTGATGGCACACGCCATCAAGGATCGTCAACGACGTCGTCCAAGCCACCTGCCGTCGTCGTCGAGGACCGGTTGAAAGAAATGCTCGGTTATCCCTTTTGATTTTTTTGTTTTCCTAGTCATGTCTCATGTTTTCTTCGGATTCGTCCCATTTTCTTAGCACGGCAATGCGCCCCGTGTTGGTGTTTTCACCGTCAAAGTGAAGGGATCCTTAGTCTTTTGGATCCCCTTCATTGCCCCTTGTCTTGTCCTTTTTTTCTTCTTCTTCTTGTTTTATTTTGTTTTATTTATCCCCTTTTACCTTGTAATGAGGGGGGCCATTATATAAGGGCCCCCTTAATGGACTCTTCTCCCCTCTTGTTGACCCAGCTTAGGGGGCCCATTATATAAGGGCCCCCTTAATGGATTCTTCTCCCCTCTTCTTGACCCAGCTAAGAAGGCCCAATTGACCTCTTCCCCTTTATAAGGGAAGAGGGGGCGCCCTAGCTCGTTAGACCAGTAAGAATTCAGTATTTGTTTTTTTTTCTATCTTGGTCTCACCCCTTTGTTTAGCGAAGAACACGACAGAAGAGTGAACGGGAAGAAGAGGAAGAAGGCGGGAGGAGGCAGGGGAAGGAAGATTGGGGAGGGATTGTGGGATGAGGGGGTCGACTAATCACATCTCTGTCATTCACCTTTCTCCCCTCCCGTTCTTGACACCCAATTTCGGGTATTCGCGCCTCTTTCTCCTTCGTCACCGTGATCGGTGCCCTTCGGACCTGCAAGGAAATTGGACGGCCAGAGAGCACAAGAAAGGGGTGGAGAAGCAAGAAGAGGGTGGGGGAAATCAAGCTACCTTCACTCTTCCCTCTCCTCTCAAAGCTTCGCATTACCTCTTCTCAACGACTGCAAGCAAGTTGCCGCCGTCGCTGAATTCTGCCGTGGAATCGTGGAGAAAAATGGGAAGGCTGACTGGGGAAAGAAGGAACGAGGAAGAGGGGAAGACTGTTGGAATTTCCTTTCTCTTCCCCCCTCTCTACAAATTTCTTTGCCCTCTCCTGCACCGGAGACATGGAGACGCCCGCCCAGGCCTCTCCAACTGCTGGCCGATTCTCCTTGCACCGGTCCAGGTCACGGCCAATCACAGCCGCCACCTGAACCATCCTACCTCAACCCAACCGAGTCCCACGCGTCGGTCCCTACACCGAGCCCCCCGTGTCCCATGGCTCACGGCACTTTGTCACTACGCCGTGCTCGCTCGTGCCCGCACTCATGTCACCTTGCCATTGTGCAACAAGGAGTTGTGCCCAGCAGCGCCACCAGCGTTCGACATGCACCGATGGCGTTCGATCGCTGTCTGTACTGTTCACCGTGCCGACAATACCAACACCCACGCTCGCTGTCCGTGCGCGCCGGTGCCTTACCACGCACACCACCTCCTCGCCCCATGTCCCTCCATCCCCAAGTACAGCCAACTGCTTCTGCGCTTTGCCTCTAGTAAAGCCGCCGCTTATTCTCTAGCTCCTCTCCATCACACCCGCTCAGCAGCGCATCGACAAACAGCATGCACGATGAGCCGCCCGATGACGAGGTACGCCCTCTCTCTGCAGCTCATTATTTTACCTTATGTAGTATACTTTCGTCTTGATTCCACCGTGCTCGGCCTAGATAGGTGAGAGAGGAAAGAATAGAGAGAAAACTACGAAACATTTGAGTGTCTTACCGGTACAGACGAGTATGTCCGTTACGTGTGAACCCTACAGATTGATTCCGTTCGGCCGTAGATGCCTACATCGCTATGACGAGGTTCGAGAGACCACCGTCGCCGTCACCCGGCAACCCCGTCCTAGCTTGGAGCTCAGCGCCTCCCTCGAGTCGGAGCCTACATGTACGACACGTAGGACACCCATTCATCACGTTGTAGTCACATAACCCATTAGGGTTGCATCTGTCGGACGACGACGCTGTCGACGTTCGATACCATCATCCCTTATCGGTATCGAGTAGGGTTCGCCCAACTAATATCCGTCCATCATCCAGTATCGGACAACTGATATCCGATATCCGGGAAAAAATGGGATAGGTGCCAGATATCAGATATCGAATATCGGACAATATTAGTCTCTGAGGGGTAGACGGATATCGGTACCGGATACTGTAGGTAGAGGGACGCGATGGATACCGGATGCCGAATATTGGATTTCGATATCCGGATATCGGAACTGGTATCCAGATATCGGTATGGGTATTAACTAAAAAAATTAAGCTATCTATCTCATTCATTGGTTTATTTAAATCTAACGACTTACGTTTTGATATGTTATCAACCTCGATTAATATATATAGTGTAATATTTTTATTTTCTTCCATATGGGATAACAGGATTCATAGTTTACATTAAAATTTGAATCATCTTATCCCATATGGAAGAAATATAAAATCGTGCGCTGTATAAATTACACAAGGTATATATATTAATTGAATTAATATTATATCGATAGATTTTCTCTATAATATAATCGGCTTATATATAATATATATTTATGATATTAATACTTTGTCTAATAAATACAGGGTGAAATTTATTTTATCTTCCATATGGGATAAAGTTTGTTAATCTCGGAATCCTGCTATTATCCCATATGGAAGAAGAAAAAATGTTCGACTTGTATATATTCCAGGTGCCAATAAACAAATTAAAAAGCTCTAAATACCCTCTACCGCAAGATGATTTGCCTAATCACTCTTTAATAATGAATGAAATATATTTTTATAAAATATATCGCTATTGGATATCAAAAATCGATATCCACACCCGATATCTGATATCGTAATCCTTCCCCATAAGACGGAGATGGATCTCGACATCGAGACGGATCTCAGTATCGGACATCAGCACTGTAGCAACCGATATTCGATACCGATATCCGATATCTGGATATCAAAATGAACGGATACAGGAAATTGCCTTTCTGGTATCCGATATAGCATCCGTCCCGATACCATCATCTGGTACCGGTATCGGGACGGGCAAACACTAGTACTAAGCCAGCATACTCGGCGCCGACCGAACGGCATCCGCGACGACGTCTGACATCAAATTGGTATCAGAGCCCAGCTGTGGGCGCTCACAGCACGTCTCTGACCCTGCATAGTCATCATTTCTGCATCGCATCATCTTTTCGAAAACCCATCTAGGTTCCCTAGGGAGATGGCCATCGAGACACGATCAAGCAGGAGGGCGCAACCCGGAGGTTCGACCTCCCCACAACGCATCGAATCGTCGTTCGAAAAGAGAGGCCATCATACGGCCCTTTTGGAACACCGTCCCGCGACGCCTGTAGGTGGCCCATCACAATCACCTACGGAGCCCGCACAGACCGCACTCGCCAAGGCCAATGCCCCTGGACCATTTGGTCCACGTGAGCACACCAGTGTACGCCGTGGACATCGACAGTCCCCACGCACCTCCCCGAGGTCATTAGGTGTCTCGTCACCTAGTGACAACGAGGACAGGGCGATGACGAGTCGTCGCCCACATGGGAGAGCTCCCAGTGACGAGGCTTCACCCCGCGCCACCGCCGCACGCGGCCGAGGAGCAGGACGCGCACGAGGAGGACTACGCCGACAGCAGACCCCAAGAAGACCCGTCCAAGGAGCGAGGGGCGTATCTCCGCACCATGGCTGCCTTCGCTGAGCACATGGAGCAGCTGCTCGCACGCCCACCACCTCCAGTACCCGACGTCGTACCGACACCCGTGGCTCGAGAGCGAGCCCGCGACCCGCCTGGGTCGCGCGACACCCAGATCATCCGAGGAGCCCCTACAATGACCACAAGTACGTGGAGCATGATTGAAGGCCCGACAAGGAGCTTCGAGATCGGCGCCCCGCCCGATACCCCGCACATGACTCACCGGCCATCCGTGCTCTAAATAGACGATACCTGTGTGACGACTCTGACCTACCGGTCTGCCAAGACGAACACGTCCGACCATTTGACCAAAAACCCGAGGCAGACCTACCAACCCGTCGAGACGACTAGGTCTGGCACGACGATCATGGTTACGTCGCTGACCTATTGGCCTACCAAGGAAAACGCGTCCCGCACCATGATCAAGGGTGCGAGGCCGACATGCCGGCCCACTGAGACGACTACGTCCGGCATGACGATCGTGGTTATCCGGCCCACCTACCGGCCCGCCGTGACGAACTCATCCGGCCCCACGATCGAGAACACGAGGCTGACCTACCGATCCGCCGAGATGACTACGTTCGGCACGACAACCGTGGTTACACGGCCGACCCACCGGCCTGTCAAGACGAACACGTCTGGCGCCATGATCAAGGATACGAGGCCGACCAATCGGCCCGCGGGGACAAATACGTCTGGCGCTATGATCGTGAGTATGATGCCGACCTATCGGCCCGCCATGACGACCACGTCCGGCCCCACGATCGTAGACACAACGCCGATCCACTGGCCCACCATGACGACTACGTCCGGCCCCACCTCCACCGGTACGAGGAACGTGACGAGGTAGTTGTGGGTGGCCCCATTGGGCCCCTTTTTAAGGGGAAAGCCTATTGGGCGTCCCCTTTAAAAGGGTTCTTTAGGGGGAGAAGAAGCCCAGCATGGATTTCCTCCCCCTAAAGATGGCGATTAAGCATAATTAAAGTAAAAAACACACGCAAGAGGTTGGTACTCACGCAGGAGGGGCCTCTCAATAATCCAACGATGATGAAAAAACAGAAAATTACATGAAGACGCACGCCACGAAGCGAGATGACAATGTGGCTTCTCAAACCTGATAGTGTAACTATAGATTCTTCACGTCAGCTTGGGCTCCGCGACGTGGCTGGTGACGGGTCAGGGTTCGATCAATGGGATGGTCCTTCACCAATATTATGATCCTATTATAAGTCGCGTAGTTATTGCATATGGACTTCTATTTTAAGCACTGCATGTGCATTAGTATGACTATATTTTTTATCCATGAATATAAAATCAGATATGGAATGAGCGTCTGACTTTAGGCCACATGTAATTTCACTTTTATATCCTATCATAGCTAAACCTCTATCCTTATCACAATACCATCAGTACCCTCTTTCTTAACATGCATCCACTACCTCTCATCTCTAAAAAAATAATATCTATTTTTTATCACCTAAAACATTATTCCTATTATTCTTAATTCCTAATTAACTCAAATCATTATCTTCATCACTAACTTATCTTAATATATATCCTATCATAATCATAATCTTGCTTCTCATATTTTATTATAACTGACACCTCTTATCTTTAATCTTCTAACCTTCTAACAGTATTATCCTTCTCTAACACATAAACTATATCAAATTTAAGAACCTGTGCTTCTGGAGATGACCTTACTCACCCCTATACATCCCGAATGAGTTAGATAAATGTTATTTCATCAAGGAAAATTAAATTTGCAGCGACGACCAAATTACACCACCCTATTTTCTTCTATCAAGTGATGGCATAAATCACCTGAACCATATTCCCAATATTTAAGGGGAACAACCATAGAAAAAGATCCACAAAAAAGCGCCAAGACTCATCAGCACCCCATAAATCATCTTGTCAAACCATAGTTTACATCTGGCTGTTCATTAGAATCCAAACTCAAATAAAGTTGAAATTCAAACAAGAGGAACTTACATTGTTTGTGAATACAATATTCCATTAATAAGGAAAGGCAAGATATGTCTAAAATAGAGAGATGTTGTATAATACAATATAGTTTCATTCTGTAGAACATCTAAAATAAAGTAGATGTCTCTGAGAGTAGATTTGACCAACCTAGATAATGATGATCTGGAAGAAAGGAAAGTAACATTTCAGATAATAAGTAAATAATCATCCAAATATTATGTCAATTAAAATGAAAAATTATACAGACCGTTGAATGATATTAAAGTAAGCAAATATGCACATCTAATTAATAAAATTCATGACATGATGAATTTTAAAAATAAACTGGCACTTGCTAATATTAATTTAGGGACATCTTTACACCATATATCCAATGGTGGATTAAGATGAATCTGGAAAAATATCCAGGAAATGAGTACTGATCAGAGAAAATATGCTAAAGGTTGAACCTAAAAAAAGAAAGCAAACTAAATGACAATATGACTTACGGGAAACTCATAACATAAAAGTATTTTTTAAACATCACAGTATGATGAACTGTGTGAAGTTGTCCACTAGCATATAATCATTGTCTTTTTCACATTCGTGCACATCACTATGATGGGTGGAAGCATTATAGCGACTCAGAGGGAAAGAGGGAGAGAGAGAGAGATATCAGAGATGACACAGTAGGAAAAGACCTAATGTGATGGGATAAGACATCCCTTGCTTTCCAAAAGGATGTTAGAGTAGTTTTAAATATTTGGAATCAATTATTTGTCCCAAACCTCTAAGTGATTCAGATAGAATCGGTTGTAATAAGTTGAAATCTCAAAATAAAATCTAAAGGGAATTGACAAATGGAAGAATAAAATGGCTATTTTGGCCTGAAACCGGTTCAGAAGAATTTCTCTTGGGAAATTAAAGACCACAGAGATAAACTTATATCATATCTTATCTTGGACCATTGCATCTGATCTTTGGCTTGCATTGGCTTATCTTTTTGTCCAATTAATCACCATTAAATTGTCATCAAATCCAACCAAATCCATTATTTCAATTAAACTAGAAAGAAATATGAGAATTTGACCTTAACTCAAAGTAAAGTGGGGTCATTTTCATGAATTAATAAATTCAGAAAAATAGGACTCAGTAATATTATTGTAGTATTTTATCCGTATATGTTTACTAATATTTTGGCATAACAAAATATAAAAGATGAACTCAAAGCATGCAAACCATTATTATTAGTATTCATTTGATGTTACCGGGGACATTCAATAACGCTTGGGTTGGGAACGAGTAGATTTTTGGGATTGTGGTTGCCAGTGATGGGTGGGGTTTGGGGGGTGAGGGTGGGTGTAGTTGACATAGATATTTGATGGCTGGCAGACAGCTATGTTTCAGAAGTGAAGGAAACTAGAGGGTGTGTACAGTCCCATCATTGCATGTAGGTACCATCCCAGGGGAGACTGCACCGCTATTGCCAACACAAAAATGCCATGGGGAAAGATGTCTTGGCATTAATCTGGATTTTACATGAACATGCCAATGTGGCTAGGTGGATGGCCAGTCATTTTCTAAGCACTATAGGTAGATACATATATATATTAGGAATGCGTATATTTTCATAATGAAAAGTAAGTTTTTTGTCCTTATTCCTTGTTTTTTATAGTGACATCTCTCTCTTTGTCATATTTCTTCTCTATGTGAATTAACAAAAGGAAGAGCTTTTTTTTTCTACAAGAGGTATGACAACAGCTGGGCATCCATGTATGAGTTGCATTGCTACGATAGATGTAAGTGGGCTGGCGATTGAGAAAGTTGACTGATTAGCCAGTATTTGAATTTGAATTTCTAATTCTAGAATAATTTTTATGTTGGTTAAATTGAAGCTATCATGTAACCAACTGGATTAATTTTTTGATATGTTCAATTTTTGGTCTTTTACTTTCATTCTCATCATCATATGTAGAACATGGTTTCATATTTTTTAATTTCTGATCTTTATTTTACTTCCCTTTGTAAAGTGTGTTATTGCCGGCCTTAGCCATGGCCCCCACTACTGAAAGTATTGCATAAAAAAAGTGAAGATAAATTATGGTGCAAGGGACTGGTCATACATAGAACCATATGATCTGAAAGAGTAAAGCGGTGTGTGCCTTCAATTCAATCTGAGAAACAGATGGGGAGGAAAATGAATATAGGCATAGGATAAAAGAAACTAACTAGAGCTATGGTTTAAGTGATAACTACTTCAGTTTTGGATGTCACTACCTTAAGACCTAGTGCTCTGGAGAATTTTAAACCACTCAAGGTCTAAGAGCAGCCATCGTCTAACAACCTAGATCTCGTTAGAATTAGTATAACACCGCAATTCAGGAAATCTTGTAACATTTTCTGGTTCAGGAAGATATGTAGTTTGTGATATGTTATCAAAGGAGATGTCCCATCCTTAGTCATGTCCAGAATTATGCCATTGTCATGGGCCATCAAAGGTGGGCGTGCATCATATTCAAAGGATATTAAGATGAGATGCTCAGGTCAAAATATTTACAAATCCATACTCACAAAAAATTGTAGCTGTTGGATGAGTATGGGTTTTCTCCACATGGAACAGATATTAGAGACTTAACTTTCTCTAGATAGTGATTCAAACTGGATGAGACGGGATGAGTAGAGAGAGATGAGGTGAGATGTGATGGAAATAATGAGGTGAGATGGAATATATTAAGTACTTAACTCAGGTGTGACGGTACGGAAGAAAAGACATAGGGAGAGGATGAGAACAAGATGAGTGGAAATAAGGAAGTAAGAGAGGTGAAGAAGGGAAAGATGGTGCATGTAGGAGATGAGTGAGGATGTAGATGTCGGAAGATAGTGGTTTAGGGTTTTTGATTCACCACAAGATGAGATCATGAGAACGTCAATGATGTGTGATTTAGGTGATTGATGGTGATGGATGATGATAGATGGTAGTGGATGGTGATGAAAAAATTGGTATTAATCTAGCCAATGTAAATGTCGGAAAAGACCAATGCAAGACAAGAGACTACCCTTAGATCCCTATGTGCTAATGAGATCAAGATGATTTTCTAATTCAGCTCAGCCTCTCCTCTGCTTTGTTGACCATCTCCAAACACTAAGAAAACCCTTGATGGACCTTCAAAACCTCAATTTACCTCTATTGGAAGAAGTGAGTTCAAACTTTTTTTATAAGATCTGGGCTTGATTGATAATCCGACTATCTGGATGGAAATAAGAGATAAAAACTATGGTGGTCTAAAATTTAAGCTTGATCAACATTCTAGATTGTTCAATATCAAACCCTAAAGTTGGAGAGTTCCTGGTAGCTGATTTAATTCATTGATTTCTCTCTCATCATCCCCATTAGCATTGTCATGTCACTTTTCGGATTTTTTTTACTCCACCGTTAAATGGAATTCTTGCCTCTGAATTGCCTCTCATCATCCTTAAAGTAAGGGCTTTTGTAGCACCATGTGTCCCGACATAAAAAAGGTCAAAGAAATGAATAACATTATAGAATATAAAAATAATAAATAATGAGAAAGCACAAGTGATGTAGCAGCGCATCAGCGTGCTCCACAATCACACACATTTTAAAATGCACCAATAGTTGTCAGAGACATCAGTGCATGTACACCTGTGCAATGCATGTACAGGTGGTGCTATGTGTCTCGTGACACATTACTGATGTAACACTTTTTGACCAGTCAAATATTATTTTAAAAATCAAAAAACATTTTTTTACTTGCTCAGACATTCGTCCACGTGCGGGTTAGCTGCAAAAAAAATTGCATTTTCTTGTCCGTCGATGTTATCACCTGCAATAAAACAACAAGAAAAATAAACCTTAGTAGTTAATGCCACTATGACATCACTAAATGCATTTTCATAATGATAACATTTGCATGATTCACTGATGCAAAATATGAATGAGTTTCAATAATTGGTTGACGCTAACTAGTAGTACTAATAATCTACTCATCTGACAATTGGAAAGGCAACACCTGGCACAACAAAAAGAAGCCCGAAAATATATTAAATAATTCACATAAAATTTTATATAAAGAAAAAATAATACAAATAAAATTATATTTGAACTGAGAAAGATACATCTTCATGCATATTTGCACGACCCTCTCCATGGATTTAACTACATCATATTTCTTGAGTTAATCTCGACGACGCTTACCCCCACTCTGCTGCCTGTCGACGCCTATCATGTATCATATCCCTTTCAACATGCATAGTATCTCTTTCGTCCATTCCACTCTACCCATGTCTATTGTCGTCAGCCAATCATTTGACACTCCAAAGGCACTGGCCAAAGTACTTAAAATATAGTTATTATTATTATTAGGTATATTCCCCTTTTCTTCTTTCCATCTCATACTCTCCCCTAACTCTATCTCTTTCACTTACCATGCCTCACTTTCTTTCTCTTTCTTTCTCTCTCACTCAATCCGTCATTCTTGTTTTCCCACATTCTCCCTCTCACCATCCTTCTTGCTCCCTCACTCACTTTCGTTCATTATGTCTCCCACTCTCACTCTTTTTCTGTCCCTCTAACAGTCTGACTCTCTAAATATCACTCTTTACCTTTCTATAATGATATCTCTTTCAATCTCACTCTCTCTTTCCTTCTCAGTCTTTCACTCTTTCACTCTCTTTTTTTTTTTTTTTGATTTCTCATTATCACCCTCTCACAAATTCCCCCTATCTGCCTTTCCATTTCCTTCTTAATTTTTGCATCCCAGTCTCCTCCCTCTAACTATACCTCTTTCTTTCTCACTCTTTCCATCTCTAATTGTATTTGTTTGCTAAAAAACTCCCTCTCTCTCTCTCTCTCTCTCTCTCTCTCTCTCTCTCTCTCTCTCTCTCTCTCTCTCTCTCTCTCTCTCTCTCTCTCTCTCTCTCTCTCTCTCTCGCAATTTTGCATTATCCCATTACTTCTCATGTTCCTTTAGATGTATTTTTCACACTTTCTGTTGGGTTATGGCAATCTAGTGGTGCGTAAAGACAATTTTACACTCAAACATAAGCTAAATATCAATAAAAAAATGATCAATATTTTATGTAACTTGCAGGGAACTTTTTCTCCCCTATATTAATGCCAAGTAAACGCATTACCTTGTGATCAAAATCTAGAGGATCACCATTGAAACCTAATGATGGTGCACAACAGCCACAATCCCCCGAAACATCTTCAGAGATGTCGCCATCATCATCAGTGACTCCGCCGGTTCGCTTTCAACCCAACCAACATGCCAAGGCTACCGTGAAGGCACCCGGGTTCAAATACCCCGGGTGAGAAGCACGCTCGTGCTTGTTCAAGGTTTTTCGGTATCATCCTGTTTTTCTCATGTTCCTCTATCGTTTCATCCATTGTCGTGTATCTTTAATTTCATTTTGTAAGGATCCTTAGTCATTTGGACCCCTACCACCTACCCCTTTTCTTTGTGTTTTTTTCTTTCCCTTTGGTTGTAAAAGGGGCCCCTTACATAAGGGTGATGACTCTCAATAAGTCATCAAATATTTAGACTTTTAAGTATCAAAGCATCAAGAATATTTAGTTAATTCATGTGAGTTGTCATGCATATGCATTATTTTATAAAATTACTAACCCCACTTGATTCTTCGAATCAAGTGGATTATATTTGACATTTTTTGGTTAGTAAGTTCAGAAACAGGTTAAGACAACCAAAGGAGGACGACAAGAATCAAGAGGAGTTGGCAAAAATTCAAGAAGAAGAAAATTCCGAAAATGCCCCCGGGGCATGTGTTAAGAGAAACCTATAAATACTCTCTTGAGAGTTCATTTTGAGGTTGTCCAGAATTTCTCTCAAGGAAGCTAGGGCTTGGAGAGAAAGGATTTCTGCAGACCCTCCAAGGCTGATGAGCATTGGAGCTGGGAGAGAAGCAAGCTGAGGAGTAGCTGGAGCACGACGATCTTCGCCTTGCCCGGAAGGAGTGACACAAGGAGGCGTGAGTGTTTCAGTTTTAGTGCAATCTTCTTCTCCCTTCTAAGACAATCAGAGTTGGGCTGAAGATCACAAGCTGTATCTTCAGCATTTCCAATTTCTGTTGTTCCTCTGGTTATGCTTGATTTTGAATCTCATAGTTGATTGAATCGTTTTCCATTCTGTTCTAGCAAAAATTCCATCGTTCTCCACATCAGATCGTGAAATCCATCCCTGCAGAACTTCCAAGCAGCTAGCAACCTAGGCAACAGCCTAGGCTACCAGCAATCCAAGCCGCGGGGAACAACGTCGCACGCAGCTGCGCTGCGTGCAACAGGCTCGCCCGCGCGTAGCAGCACAGCGAGCAGAGCTCGCCCGTGCGTAGCAGCACAGCGAGCAGAGCTCGCCCGTGCGTAGCAGCACAGTGAGCAGAGCTCGCCCGCGCGCAGCACTGCCGCGAGCAGGCTCGCCCGCGCGCAGCAGCAGGCTCACCAGCACGCTGAGACGCCGCGGGAGGCTTGCCTGCCCGTAGCAGCGCCGCGAGCAGCGCTCGCTTGTGCTGGGTGGCAACGTGCAAGCCTGCGCGCAAGTAAGAGCCTGCGTTCAGGCCTACCTGCACGCAGGGTGCTTGCTTATTTGCCCCAAGGGGCAAAGATACACTGTCAGCAGATAAATTCTCTGCTGACTGACCTACTCAGTTAAATTCTATAAAGTTTACTTGTAGAAACTAACTGATAACAATTTAACTGAATTATAGAACTGAACTTAGCAGTCTGAGTTTTAATATACTTCGAATTAAAAAAGGGAAAATACTCTGAATTTACCTGCTCCCTGTGGATCGACACCCCACTTGCCCTAAGGCTGTGAGGTTATAAATTGTGTTAGATAAGCTTAGTCCTCACACGATTAGACCGATAAATACCCCGTAAAAACACCCCAAAACTGAGATTATCAAAGGGCCCCTTAATGAACCTTCCCCTCCACATAATGTATCCATTAGGGCCCATTTAATTTCCTTATTTAAGGGAAGGGATGGCGCCCTGATGGGGGTAGACTTGTTTTTCTTTGATATTGTTGAATTTGTTAAGGAGAACATGTCTCGCCTTAGAAGAAAAGGGACAGGGTGAACGAAGGAAGCAAGGAGGGCGTACGAGAACCAAAGGAAGGGCTCCAAGAAAATCCATCCTTCGCCGAGTTACCTTCGGCGGATCAGTCTTCGGTTCCCTCCCCCTTCCACCGTGCCAGCAACCACCGAGGTTCCGCTTGTTGGAATCCATGTCCAACTGGCCGCGAGCACCGATTGTCGAGCACCGGCAATACGGTCCTCGATCTCCACCTGCTCTGGGTTGCTTCATAACGACTCCAGTAGCCACGCCTTGGATCATGGCTGGTTGGCGACTGCACCTGCCCATTGCCTGAACGTTGTTGGATCTCTAGGTCGCGCCCACAAACATCCGGGAGTTGGACTTGCACCAACCACTGACTCCATCCTTCGACGGAGTCAGCAATCTGCCACGTGATTGGCCGCGGGAACTATGTTGACCAAGAGGACCCTTCGGTCTTCCTTCAGGGCCGTCTTGAGTGTGTTCAAGGGGGCCCCAATGACCCAGATTGAAACCTCCTAGGGCACCCCTATGGGGGGTTGCCACCTTGCAGCGCAACCTTGTTTGTTGTGATCGAGCGAGGCCCAGTCGTATCTGCAAACTCGCGAGCTATCGGCCGCCATGGATCACTACACCCGTGCACTCCCGAGCCAGGACGACTTTGTGAGTACCACATCGAGAGGTCCCCAAGTCGTGTGATGTTCTTCGACACCGCCACCGCTAGGTACAATGGAGTTTGGCACCCTCATCAAGTTGGGGCCTCCAAATATGGCCATGTAGGTGCATCATCTCAGTCGTAGTTTCATACCCGTTAGGTTTTTACCCGTCAGACAATGATACCGTCAATGTCTGACATCACTATCTAGCTATCCGAGCATTGTCTCGGTACCTACTGGACAACATCCTAGATGACATCCGGCATCACCTAACCTAGTACAACATTTTGTCAAAAGGTAAGCACTCCAAAATGTTTAATTTTATCTAGTCCCCATCATTTGATAATGCATTAATCTTTATATTTCTTTCCAGATAATTTTCATTCATTTGGATAATCCATCCCAGAATAGAATAACATTGGTATCCATTGCAGCACAACTCAAGGAAGGTAATCTTTGATTTAGTGAGGAGTATCGCATTTTTAATGTCCCCCATGTAAACAACATTCTTTCCCATGCTATCTTAAATGGATAAGTGGAAACAAGCAACATCAAGAATGAAAAAAATTGAAGATGCACCAGTAAGGTCATTGCATTAGTAGTTTTACTCACAAACTTACTTGCGGATGTAGTGTAGAATGAATGCCCTCTGCTAGTTACAGACTAGAGAGATACACACAAGGTGGCATGTGATGAGATGCAATCAAGCTCTTGAGGTATGTGACATTGCTTTAGCACAATCATACCATTGGGTGCAGCATTACTATATCCATTTGAAAAACCTAACAAATTTGATCCTCACTTCTACGCCAAAGTGCCCTCCACTCTAATAGGTCTCTTACAACTTCTGGGGGAAGAGAACTCTGTGTATGAAGTAACCTTTTATGGTACAGTGATGATACACATGCGCTACTTCCTTTCACTTCCACATCCCAATTCATGTGATTAATCAAGGTCACTCAGCATGAAGTAAGCCCTAAAGTTTGTTAAAGGAGGTTGGTACATTTTTTGGTTTCTACGCCCATGTTTGACATAAAATTGGAATGATTCCCCATTCGAGAAGGGGAAAAAAAGGGAAAGGAGTTACTCACGAATAGAACCTGTTCACGAACGATTTGTTTGTTAATGACCTATTCACGAACATGTCCGTCTCCAATTTTGAGCATTCATGTTTGTGTCCGCCTTCATTCGCTCGCATGTTCGTGAATGAACGAATGTTTTTTCCCATCCCTAAGACATCTGTTGTGGATAGTTTGATTTTTTCATCCATATCAAGCTCTGTAAAATCCAATAGTGGTGTCAAAGCTAGGTTCTGCCTTGATTTGGATGAAAAATGGCATAAGAATCGTCAAAACCGGTAAGCAAAAAGTTTTTTTGCATTGTTTTGTGTCATTCCCATTTGTAATGACACCCCTCCATGTTCTAAGCTCTCTAGATCTTGAACAGGCACCGTTCAATGGCAGAATGGGTATGTTCAAGGCAGAACAAGCCCAATTCAGCTTGAATGGGGCCTCCTTTTGGCAAAACGGCACCCCATTCAACGTGAACGAGGTCACTTTAGGCAAAACCGAGCCCCAATCAGCATGAACGGGGCCTCCGCAAGGCACATCAGGTCCTTGTTCAGCCAGAACAGGCCCATGCAGCACAACTCTATCCCAACGCTGAGTTGAAGCAGCCCAGACAGAACCACGCCAGCCCAATAACCACTCATTAGTGTGTGGGGCATGCTTGAGGCTCCGTGGGTGCCACCTGATATGGACCAGGTCAAACCCACTCCGCTATAGGTGTGCCTGCCCACGTTCAAACATGGGCCCATGCCTGTCGGTGCTTGTAGGGCTAGTGGCTTGTGGGGCCTAGGCCAACTAGAAGGGCATCTTGTGTGGCAATAGCCAATCGGACTGGCAACCACCAGGGCTCGCACCAACTAGGCGCACGTCTCACATGGCAAGCACCTGTAAGGTAGTTGGCCAGTGGGGCCCATGACAATTGGGCGCATATACCACATTGCAAGCACCACCTAGACATCTGGCCAACTAGGTGTCGAGTTTAGTGCTTTGGTTCGTCCATGGAAATCACGTTTCCATGGATGTGAAAGCATGGTAGATCGATGCTCAATCAATCTTTAAAACAAAATATTGAGTGTACCTTTTGGGGAACTTATTCCACCCTTGAGATCGTTTCGAAGCCATTCACGCGTTCGGCCTCTAGAAGTATCCACGCAATCACTCGACACTTGGATCTCCACCTCTTCCTCTTCAACTCTTCTTGGAGACTCTCTCCTTTGGTTGATGTAGAGAATGAAGAAAGAAGGGGTCCTCAAATCAGGCTTGCATGGGTGCTTCAAATGAGACCCCTTTCCCTCTTTATATTTCACTTAAGGTTTTTCTCAAAAACCCTCCAAAGTAAAATATATCCACCAATGCCCTTATGACCTTCTCCGTATGAACCTCTAGGCCCATGTATTGTTCTATTTAATAACTTTAATGGCCCAATAACATTTATTAACCAACCTAATTAATTAAATATATAGATTAATTAGTTAAGGATCGCTTTAACCCAACCGATAGGTTTAGTTTCCAGCCCGTGGGGTGCCAAGCTACACCTCGTGCTCTAGAAGATACAGAGTAGTTTCAAACTCTCTCATGGAACCTTTATCGTCATTGGTTACCGTATGTGTATAATCCATCATCTGCGCGAGACTACCAAACGACTTAGGGTATGGTTTATCGTCAAACCCTAATCCATCATTCGATTAGTACTAATGCGTAACGGGGATCATTAGAGAACGCCTTCTCCAATATCCTCACTACCCGGGCCAGGAATTTTTCTGCATCGTCTTCCTCGAGTCAATCTCCTTTTATACTGAGGGCGGATGATCCCATCTTCACCACTCAATCATCTCCGTAAGCTTCTTACTACATCCGATCTATAACTTATTTGAATCCCATGATTAGAGGCTCATAAGTCATAGTCAAAATATAGTCATCCACTTACAAGATGTCCTTTATGTCTCAAGTCTGTGGATCACTTATACAATCATGACTTGAATCAACTTGATTGACGTTTAGGTATAATACCATTCAGAAATTCATACAGATCAATTCAAAGAACTCTTTCTCCAAAGAGCACCCACTATCTGTCCTTAGTGTCGCCACACTAATACTACAGGATCAACTATACTTATCATATTAGGATCAGCTAGTGCTATTGTATTCTGATAATTTGATGTCCATCTTGACTATCCATCGAATAGGAATATTCAGAATACATGTTTAAAGTCCAGTGATCACTGTATTATGATCTCATCATAATTCACTGAGTCATTGCATGTATTCATGGACTTCATTATAAACATCACACGGAATAATAATGAACGTAAATATTTAATTCAATGAACTTAAATAAACATGGTAGTGTGATTGGCTTGACGGCCACATAATATCCATCACTAGGTCCACGCTAGTTGGGTGCGAGTCTCGCATGGCGGGCACCAGCTAGACGGGCATCCTATGTGATGGGAGCCATTTGGGTTAGAGGCCAACAGGGCCTGCACCAACTAGCGCACGTCCTGAGTGCCAGGCAACAGCAAGGCGGCTAGCCAACATGGCCCGCACAAGATGGGTGCAAGTACAATGTGGTAGGGGCCACCTAGGACGCTTGCCAAAGGGGCCCGGGCCAGCTGGGCACAAGTCCTATGTGGGAGGTGCAACCGTGGTGCCCAGCTAATGCCAAAGGGGTGCAAAAATAGATATATATATAATTCTTGCACCCTCTAAGACTCAAACGTCATAAGTTTGAATTTAAAGGGAATCTTGATACCCATGGGCCACCTGTGATTTCATGAAAATGAATATAGTATGACTACATACATTTCCATGAAAAGCAGAATATATATTTTATTCTAGGATAATTTAGAAATACATCATTTTAGACATGAAATAAATTCAGAAAAATTCTAGAAAAATCAGGAAATTTTATTTTGATATCACATTTCTTTATTTGATTTCTAATTTCCAATGTTTTTTATTTATTTTGATAATATTTTTTTATTTGATTTATAACTTGGATCCTAAGACTATAACGAAGGAGAACCATTGATGTAACACAGCGTGCTAGGATCGACGGCTCATGTTACACCACAGGAGGGAGCGATTATGCGTGATACAACGACATTAAGTAATGTGTTCGATTTAAACTTCAACAAGAAACATGTCAGAGAACCTAATGACTCGAGACGAGAGTGCAGATACGGAGATGAGGGGTCTAGGGTAGTGGACAAGCTCCTGATGACCCAACATATCAGCTCGAAGACCAAGGAGTGAGGGACGGTAACTACCCACAAGCTTCCATAACTGTTGTCGTGAGCAACATGAGACCACCACCAAGAACAAATTCACCATCTCTTGATGTAAAGGCTAAACCTACAAATCACAAATCTCTAGAAATGGAACAAACGAGGAAGGCGCTAATTAAGGTAATAATACTAACGTAAAAAAGGAGAGCAAAGGAGTGACTTGCAGACCTAGAGCTGGGATTGCGAGGTATGCAAGTTCCGCCAAAAAAGTGAATTATAGAGGCGGTGCTGGTCGACGGTGCTCTAGGTAGGAGTATCCAAGAGCGACAAGCATGAGAGCATCATATTCCCTCGATTATCCTTTTGACGGCAGGCCAAGGAGAGGAGTGACCGTCAGGAGGCTGGCCTGGTGGGGGGGTTGTGGGGTTGTGGGGTTGTGGGGTCGACTTAGGCGGGAGGGCGGCCAAATGAAGGAAGGGGGGTCCAACAGACCCCACGGTCACGATAGTTGATCGATCATGACATTTTGGGGCTGGTTTTATGCAAGAAATAAATGACGCAAGGAAGCTGTCTTCAAAGCTGATATCAAAAATTCAGGTTCTTCATGTTGGCTCAAGCTCCGTGACGCGGTTGTTGAAGAGTTTGGGCTTGGTCGTCCAGATGGTTATCCATTAACCAATCTTAAGTTCCTCACTTTTGCATTATGGCTCATATTTTAATAGAGGGATTTCTTATGGTCTCTTAGATATGTATGCATCATGTAATATCCCATGTTAACATATGTCTTAATATGTGTGTGGTATATGAATTTGTGTGCATGTGTATAAGTCAATCTCCTCTTATATCGAGAGTACATGATCCTGTCTTAACCACTCAACCACCTCTATGGGCTTCTTCGTGATGGATATTATGTGGTCATCAAGTAAATCACACCACCATGCTTTTTTAAGTTTATTGAATAAAATATTATGTTCATTATTATTCCAGTGTGATATTTACAATGAAGTCTATAAATATGTGCAATGACATAGTGAACTATAATGAGACATAATACAAAGATCACTAGTCGTTAAACATGTATTCTAAATATTCCTATTCGATGGATAGTCGAGAGGGACATAGAATCAGCCAGATAGAATAACACGAACTAATCCTACTTGTATGATAAGTATAGATGATCCTATGGCTATTAGTGTGGCGACACTAAGGACAGATAGTGGGTGCTCTTTTTATAAAGATTTCATTGAATTGATCTATATGAATCCTTAAATGGTATTATATCTAAACGTCAGACAGGTTGATTAAAGTCACGATTTTATAAGTGATCCACTGACCTAAGACCCCAAGAACATCTCATGAATAGATGACTACAACTTACGACTTACGAGCCTCTAATCATGAGATTCAAAGAAGTCATATCTCGGATGTAGTAAGAAGCTCATGGAGATGATTGAGTGATCAAGATGGGATCGTCTGACCGCGATATAAGAGGAGATTGGCTCAACGACAACAATGTAGAAAATCTCGTGACAAGGTAGTGAGGATGAGAAGACGTTCTCTAATGATCCCTATTACGCATCATTATTTATCAAATGGTGGATTAGGGTTTGATGATAAACAGTACCCTAAGTTGTTCAATAATTATACATAAATGGTAACTGATGATATTAAGGTTCCATGAGAGAATTCAAACACTATTTTGTATCTTCTAGAGCATTAGATGTAGCTTTGAACGCCACAGTTTGGAAACTTAACCTATAGATTGGGTGAAATCAATCTTTAATTAATTAATCTATATGGTGATATAGTTAATTAATAAGGTTGGTCATTATTTGTTATTGGGTCACTAAAGTTAGTAACTAGAATGATACATGGGCCTAGAGGGTCACGCGCATAAGATCATAAGGGCATTGGTGAATATATTTTACTTTATTAGTTTTTGAGAAGAAAAATAAGTAAAATATAAATAGGTGAGGGATACTCATTTCACGCACCTAGGTGAGCCAGATTTGATCCCTTTCTCCCCTATGTTCTCTTCTCCATTCAACCAAGGAGAGTGTCTTCATGATGAGAAGATCTTCAAGATTTTCAAGGTGAGTTGAAGAAGAAGAAGAAGTAGATATCCAAGCGCCAAACAATCATTTGGATACTTCTAGAAGTCGATCACATGAATGGCCTCAGAATGATGTCAACAATAGCAGGTCAAGGGTGGAAAAAGTTCCCCAAAAGGTACATTTGATTTATTGATTTTAAAGATCAATTATGAATCAATTAATATACTTTCGCATCATGGAAACCATATTTTCCATGGATGAACTAAGGCACAAAACCCAACACTTGCTACATCCAAGCTATGACTTGTTTGAATCCCATCATTATAGACTCAGAAGTCATAATCAAAACATATTCGTCCATCCACGAGATGTCCTTGGTATCTTAGATCAAGAGAACACTTATACAACCGGGACATGAATCAGCCTGATTGATGTTTAGGTATAATACCATTCAGTAATTCTTCAGATCAATTCAATGAGATTTTTCTCCAAAGACCATCCACAATCTATCCTTAGTGTCTCCACACTAACAACCACATGATCAACTATACTTATCAAATAAGCACGATCAGATACTGTTACTCTATCGGGATAATTTGATGTCCATCTCAACTATCCCTCGAATAAGAATATGTATATTACATTTTTAAAGACTATCGAACATTTTATTATGATATCGTCATAATTCACTAGGTCATTGCACATATTCATGAACTTCATTATAAACATTTGAGTGGAATAATAATGAACTAATATTTTATTCAATGAACTTGAATAAAACATGGTGGTGTGATTTGGCTTGATGGCCACATCTTCTAGAGATGTTTTTGAGTTCAAGATTTACAAAATATAAATGTAATTGAAACATTCAAGTTTTGATTTCATTTGGGATGGATTCCAAAGCCAGTCCCAGTAGAGGCCGCCAGCAAAAATGTCATTTTCAGCACCATGATGTAATGATAGCCATATCAATTACATTACTAGTAGCAGTAAGTTTTAACTGTATTAATTTCATACATTTTATGTTCTTATTTTCATTGAAATTTATGCTATATCTCCCACATATATAAGTATTTATAATTAATTAATTTATATATTGTAAGATTTTAATAAAGTACCCACATTAACTAAATTTTTTGAATGAATTAGCTTAGTAAGGAAATTTATTTTATTACCATTTTAAAATTATTTCTAATAAATTTTAAGTTTTATTTTCATCTAATAATATAAATATAAAGTAGACATGTTGAAATTAGATTTGAAATTCTAATTACATACCTACTCCCTATGGATTTGGCCCTTATTGTATAGCTTCTTGAAATGAAAATAATAATTATGTTTGCATAAACCAAAACTCTTAATCATCAATATTAACCCTAATTTGTGATATATCAAGAACTTGTGGCCCACACATTGGGTGAGATCAACCACCATGAAGTCCAAAAATTAAGTCCAATAGCATCTTATATGGGGCGGGTAATTCACTAACAGGGGTGAGACCAATTAGGCCATTTAGAACATCTTCGGTTAGGTCAAATGGTCTTATCAGATTGGTCTCAGGATGTTTTACCAATTAAATTGGATTGGATTCAAGATGGGTGATTTTTTCAATCAGTCAGATCATATTGATTCATCTGAATAGAGTAGACTCATCATAAAAAAAACCTTATTTCATTCTGTAGGATTGGTGTTTTGAACCAAAATCTCTTTAGGTGTGCATGAAGGTTTCTGCCACTACACCATTAGTTTCCATAGTATATTTATAAAATATTTAAATCTTTATTACATGATTTTCTAACTCAAATATTATACCTAAGTTATTTTAGGTTAAATTACTTTATGAGCTTAAAATATAATTGTATAAGTAATTCATTAGAATTATCTTTCTTAGAAAAAGATGTCTCATATTAATCTGATATAACACACTACATAGATGCCAATTCTTCATACATCTGAAATGGTACTAAATGGCTTATAAGCATAAAAATTATTCTTAAGTTGAACAACTTAACTTTTAACCTAGTAAATGATCACCTATATGACCTCACATTAGATGTGTGACAGAAATGGAGATATTGGATTATTTTAAGTGCAAAGATGATTCAATCACAATATGGTGCTACATGTTACCATGTAATGAGTTGTAGAGGCAATATGAAGATATGGAGCCAAGGGCATTGCTACTTTATCTAATGGAGTGTTTTGCCAAACAAACTAGAAAGCGGATATACGAGTCATTAAAGGGCCTTTTTAAACTTTCATGGCTGAGTCATCATGAGTATATTTCATGTACTAAAGGCAATCAAGTGTGTTGAGCACTGGGTAGTGCGGGAAGAGGAATCAAAATAAGTGATTCAATGAGATAGCTCAAAAGAACCATGGCCATGTTTTCAGAATCTATCTAATAGACAACTATCTTGCAGAGACTCTACATCACGGTATTGGATACTAGGTGTGTTTATCATATCCATAATGATTTTCAGGTCCTAGTAAGTACAATAAAACTAAGCAAGGGTGAGGTGGAACTGAGGGTGGGAAATCATACAATGGTTGTCAATATCATTATGAGAACAATAGACCTCTCTAAAGTTTGCCTCTCTTTAAAATATTGAATATCTTTATAAGAGCACTATTTCCTAGCATGATAAAGAATGTCATCTATGTTTTTATTTGGATAGAATATGATATTCATTTCCAAAATAAAGTAGTTTTTTTAGCTGATTTAGTAAATATATTATATATGACAGATTATTATTATTATTATGATCACTGATAAAAAATGTGTGAAACTTTAGTGATTCATGTGGCAGAAGACTACATACAGACTTTTATGACATTAAAAACCTATTTGATCAAGTAACTCTCACATATGGTAAATTCATGATTTATTTGTTCCTCGAGCAAGATGGGTTGTGTTTTTCATGTGTCTAGATTCTAGATGTATCGACATCATCTGTAACATGTCGAATATCAATTTATACTCCATCATTATTGTTATCATACCCCCAATTTATACTCAATTTATATTAGGAATGGAGAGGAGGAAACGGAGGAATGGATGAGAAGGCTAGGGCCCTGAATGATTTTAGCCAGGATTAATTTTATCTAGGTCCTTCCCCTATTTATGCTAAGAAATCTATAGACTTCAAGTACATCTTTTGATTTCTAAAACACCATTTGTGTGTAACCCTCTAGTCTTATATATCAGGATATTTAATGAGTTTAATGGTCCAATAACCTTAATTAGAATTATAATTAAATAAATATATGATAATATATATAAACTAATTATATATTAATTTAGCTGAATCGATATGTCAAGTTTCTAGATCGTGGTGTGCCAAGCTACACCTTACTTCATATGCAATAAAATATGCAAAGGAGCATATCGAATTACTCATGGAACCTTTCTCTCACTGGTCACCATGTGCATATATTTTCTCATCTTCTTGATTCTCCAAGGATGACTTTGGTATTCCCAACTACAAAATTAGAATTGGTCGTCTGAGTTAGTACTGATGCATCCAGAAATTATTGGTGAGTTCTTCTCTATTTTGCCACTACTTTGGCCACTGACTTCATCACATCATCTTCCTTGAGCTGTATCCTCTTGTGATCCCATTTTGACCACTAAGTCATCTTCGTGAACTTATTGTTGCACCCAAGCTAAGAAGTTTTGGATTTCCAAGAATAGGTAATTCATAGGTCATAGTCAAAGTAAAACCATGCATCCAGAAGATGTCTTTGGAATATCAGGTTAAACAACCACTTTCAATAATGATATGAACAAACCTATTTGACAGTTTGGTATAATACCATTATGAAATTCATGCGTATCAATTCAGTGAACTCTTTCTAACATCTATCCTTGTTGTCTTCACACTTATGGTCATGGATCAGCCATTCTCATCATATAAGTGAGATTATATAGTGTTATTATACCTAGATACTTAGATATCCTTCTTGAGTCTCCTTAAACAGGAATAGTTATAACACATTTATTGACTAGTGATCTATGTATCATGATTTCATTAAAAAATCACTAAATCAACTAATGTAGTCACGGAGTTCATTATCATCTTCATGTGCTCTAAAATGAATTCATTATTTTAAGGAACAGAGAACTAGATATGGAACGGATTATGAGCCTGCCAACCACATGTGTATCGCCATCAACCATTGCCTACTTATGTGATTGCCTTGTTCGGCATGTTGCAAATGAAATATAGCTTAAGTTCCTTAAAGGTGCACATTTGAGTATATTTGACTTGAATCATGCACGAATTGGGTATCTTACATTATGGGTTTGCTTTCCAATATAGACTGTTAAATGATGGATAATTTTATAAGAACATATTGTAACTGATACATTATGATGTATTCAGCCCAATGCTTGTCCAGATAAGAATTCATTTCTCTTACATCGGTATGTTCACCAATGAATTGTCTAGTTTTAGATAAGTGTATTTGAGAAATTACAAGTCTAATTTATTATAAATTATGAATTTCAAGAATGGCACCTTTTCTAATGATTACCACATTTTATCATCGGTGAATCTCAATGATCTGCTCTTACATGAATAAATGAAATGGCAGTGCGTGTCAAACTCAAAATAAACCCTCCTAATTTGTAAACCCATCAAATAGTTTTAGAAAAATTATTAAAAAAATATTCCACAATAAAAATAATTTTATTTCTAAATTTTAGGAAAATATCAAATTAATGCACAAATTTTTTGATATTATTAGAATATATATTTAACATTTTAAGCTTGATAACACACTCATATATATATCAGAATTTTGATGCAAATAAATATATTAATATTTTATTATAATATAACAAATGATCATACCCCCCCCCCCCAACTTCATTCATTTATAGCCCTTTTCATAATGCCCTTCAGTTTTTGTGGACTTTCCATTCACTTTGTGAACCCAAAAATATGATTAAGAAGTGTTTACATTATTAATTACACATAAAATTATGACTATCCATGTGAAATACTAGAATACACATGATAAACTCCATTGAGGTTTTTTAAACAGTTGGTGATCATGAGGAATGAGTCTTATTTCTCATTCGTGATGGTTCAATAATTAAGGAGATGAATTCACATCCCTTCTGGTCTTGGTCCCACTCTCACATGTAGGAGCTACTTAGCACTTGGGGTTCGCCACTTACCTTCCTCCTACCTGAGAATAAAATATGGATACTCATCTCTTCTTGTTCAAGAAAACAATATCAATGAGTATCAATCAAACATCAGTGATTTATCACCTTTTCAAAACATTCCTCCAACTATTTTGACTTGATGGTGGGAGGATATATACAATATTCAATGAGATTTTAAGCAGTTCAAGAGGAGATCCAGCATCTCACCGATTGCATGTATATGTCTAGAGGCTGGGATAATTAATGGCTTAAAGAGACTCTTCTACGGATAAAAGTTAGATTTGAGCCAGTTCCGCACAAGGTGATGATATAATCTTTAACTTATAGTTCAGTCTGGTTTATGTTATAATTATTTTTCTACATATACTAACTTTGAATGTTTAATTAAGGGTACAAAATTCTCAACAATTCATGACCGAAGGGAAAAGAAAAATATATTTAATAATCACTTTAAATTTTCATTTATAAAGTTATTTTTATCAGGGCTATTTGAATTGAAATATATCCAGCATCAGTTTCATCATCATTTAAATATTTTTATGTGATCATGAACCATGAATAATAAACATATCATAAACAAAATTTCAAGAAATATCAACACTGTAAATATAAGTGTATACAGGTATATCATTATCTGAAGCTTTCCACTAATTACCTATCTGAATTCACTCTCAGAAAATATTATTATAAGAAAATAACCAAATAAAAAAATGATAAAATTCCTAATGGCAACTTTTCTCTGACAAATTCATCAATTGATGAGCTCAAAATTTAGGTGAATAGCTTCATCCATTTCTCTTTTTGTAATTTTTAAAGTTACAATCACAAACAGCCTTGTTCATTAAGTGCACTCATCAAAAGCAAAATAAATCATCAGTGAAGGTTATGAATTATGAAAAACCACCTCTTTCTTGGACAGACATAGGGTTGAATAAATCAGAATAGATCAGATCTAACATGACATTGGCACCTACAGTGCAAGATTCAAAGGTTTCATATGTGTCAAAATCAAATCCACCCTTATCCAACTTCAATTATATTTCACCATCAACATACCCAAATCTACAATACTTTCAACCGTCATGCTATCTGTGTATTTTTTTTTCTAATATCCCTGTTGGAGTTGTGAGGCGTCTTCATCTTCTTGATGGTTGTAACAACTAACAGGACTTGGCATTTATACTTTGAATTTTTTTAAGTTCCCTTTGACAGTCTTAAACATGTTCAGCAACTCAGCTAGAGTAACTCAAATTTTTGTAATGTTAAAATTAATGATGAACTGAGAGTACGAGTCTGGTAGAGACTGAAGGATAAGGTTGGTGCTCAAGTCAATAGGGAGCTTGACTCCCAACACTTCCAACCGTTCAATCAACCCATTCATCTTCAGCACTCGGGTCCACACCAACAATGATTCAGCTACCTGAGATCTAAATATAATCTTTCATATGTCAAATCTCAAATTTATACTCTTCTCAACAATGACCTATGTTAGATGAAGTAGTATGAATATTGGTTCATATCCTCAAGCTTCCTTTATAACTCATTTCTCATGGAGGCTAACATCTAGATATGAACTGAGGTGTAATGATCCTTCAACTCCTAATAATTATTCAACTCTCCTTTAGTATCATCTAGTAAATACCGTATAGGTCTATAGGTCGCCAGGATGTACATCTTTTTTATACTTAAGAGGAATATTTATATTTTAGCCAATGAATAAAGTTTTGGGCTTTTTAAATGGCTGGCGTCGACAATATCTCATGTCAGATTACTTAAAGGTGTTTTTTTTTTGGAGATAATGAATGATGAATCCCTACTTCAAGCATATTTTTTTGTTTAAATAAATACTCTTTATTAATTTGAAAATTATATAAAACCCTCATTCTAGCGGAAGAGAACTCAATGATCTCCGTATGGGGATCATATTCTCAAAGACTTGGCTTTCAACTTTAAGGATGCTCAAAAAAATTTAATGCAATCATCAATAACCCATCTGATGAGACTTAAAATGTTTATAATATCTGATCATATTTTGGTTCCCAAAGCTTTAGTGGCCTGGCGGTAGTACAAAAAACATTAACTTTGACCTGAGGAATACCCACGTTCCTTTAGGGAAGAAAATATGAAAGCAGCCCTTATTTTATGAATCTTTAAAATATTATTGGACAAATATATATTATTTCAATTATCTATGACCTTGAAATTATTTATACATTGAAAATAATTTATCATTTAATTTCTTCAGTTATCTTTTTATTCATTGTAGATCTTTATGTTGGAGGAATTTCTTCACCTTATTAAAACCCCAAATTATTCATCTTATAGCCATTTAAAATAAATAAAGAAGAGATCCTAAAATTTAGCCATGAATACAATACCTCATCGCTCATACATGCATTAATATGTTTTAAACTGAGAAAATTTGGACCACGGCTTCAAGCTAAGAATACCATAAGATTAAGAAATAATTTTAATATATAGATGTGTGTTTTATTTTATTCAATTTATTTCTTAAAAGATAGATGATTTATAATTTTATGGTAAATCCGCAAAGATAAAGAAATTTAGCTTGAGGCAACTTTATGAGGGAAGAAGTGAGAAAACTATATTGACCCAACATCATTGTTCAAAAGAGGAAAAGTGAAGAGCATGTTGTCGATTTTGACTCTTTTTGTATATTGGTTTAAAAATTCTAATGCACTAAAATTTAATAAATTGATTATAATAAAAATATAAATTTCATAGTGACCCGATTTTTATCCAAAGAAATCATTTGACCCAATTTTACAAGTGACATCACCCTTGATATAGCCAGAAATTTGCCTCTAAATTGAAATCAAATCATAGAACACAAGTTACAATAATAGTCATCTCTGAAAGACATCAACTAAAATACAATTTTAAAATTATAACGGAAAAAGTAGTGTCCATGATTATTTTTTTCTCAGTTTTGTCCATGCCAAAATGAAGGGGTAAAATAGAAAGATGGGTTTCAAAAGTTGGACCAACACTCAATTTTAATCTCAACCCTAGGATAAACGTATGATTCAATAAAATTTAAAGTTACATCCATTTGTGTGCCACCAAACATCCCCCATTCGATAATTTATAAATTTTGGTTAAATATGTCGTCTAATGGTTATGATTTTACAATAGATTTGAGTTAAATATGAGATTTGATGAATAGTTTTACTTAAGGGCATACATTATGGGTCAAATCTAGAAGGACCAAGTATTGAAAAACTGAATTTTTGCTCACCCATTTTTAAGGGATTTTATATATTTATCAAGAAGTAAGTCTATTTTAATAAAATAAACTAGCGAAAATTATTTCAAAAATACTTCAGAAGTAGCCTGAGATTCTTCATGTATTAATAATTTCGAGAACCTTCCCTAAGTTCCAGAACTTTCGGTTGACTGAGTTGGTCAAATTTGAATCCTGACGTGGCGGGTTAATACTTAATAAGGATTACTTTTTCTTTAACAGCTAATTAAGTTCCTAATTTTCGTATATATTTTGGTACCTTCTGGAGCGCAAGTGCTCAATGTGTGTACGCTTTTGATTTATTTTTGTTCTTCGTCGCCCTCTTCTCCGCGGCCTCCCTCTCTGATGGCATCTCCGGGGCAATCTCAGGCGAGCCTCCTTCTTCTGAAGCAGCTCAAAGGTATTTTGAGCCGTGATTTTGGCTTCGCGATCCTTCGTTTCCGCAGTTTCTCTTTTTTTTTTTATAATTAAATCTCGTCATTCGTTCAGATCTGAGCAAGAACCCGGTGGATGGCTTCTCGGCTGGTCTAGTGGATGATAAAAATATCTTCGAATGGAGCGTGACGATCATCGGGCCGCCTGATACGCTTTAGTGAGTTTTCTCTGTGGGCTGGACTTTCCATTCATGCGTTTTTATTGGTCTTGGATTTCAAATTCTTATTTTTTGAATTCTCGTTTCCTGCCGTTTTACCTTGTAGATGCTTCCGTATTGCTTAGATTTTGCCATCTTTGGACAAATCCTTTGCAAGATGTGCTATTTTCCCCAAACAAACTTATCTAGTTTAGATGTAAAGAAACAAATTTCATTGTTCCTTCATTCCGGAGTTTCAATGCTCGATTCAATCTTTGATTTTCATCCTCTTCTGTTTATCATGAAATTTACTTCACCGATCATTTACTGTGCTTCCTCATGTGTCCCGTTATTGTATCATTACAGTGAAGGAGGCTACTTCAATGCGATTATGAGTTTCCCGGAAAATTATCCGAATAGCCCTCCTTCTGTCAGATTTACATCAGAAATGTGGCATCCTAACGGTCTGTATGAGTCGTTTCATCTCTTCTAATTTTATTGTTGAAAGCACATCGATCAGATCTTCTTACATCGATGTCTTCTGACGGTTTGCATTCTGCCAAAGCATTCAGTATACCCTGATGGACGTGTATGCATTTCAATCCTCCATGCCCCTGGAGATGATCCCAGCGGCTACGAGCTTGCCAGTGAACGTTGGTCGCCTGTGCACACGGTCTCCCTCTCTCACCCGTCCTCCCTGCCTCTCATCCTCCAACACTTCTATTTATTTTTATCTCTTTATATACATCTATTTATTTGTGTGTACATATATCTCTCCAACCCTTCATCTACTTATGTTGTTCCTTTTCTATTTATTATTTTAATCTCCATCTCAATCCGTCAACCATTGTCTGTCTCTTTACATATCTCTCTCATCCTCTTTTAAATTTTGATGTCCTTGTTCTGTAGAATTGTGTCTTTCTCTTACACGGACTATTGATATCTTAATCGAAAAAATCTAACTTTAAATGTTCTATTTTTTCTTTCAACTATTCTACTGCTTTCTTTTCTGTTATTTTAGTGGTATTATTCCGAATATCTGTCAGTGATTGCTTAAATTTTTCCGGGAAGGTGTATGTTGGAGGGCATTACATTTCATTTGCGCAGTAGTCTGGAGGATTTGTGCTAACTGTTCCAACCGCAATAAATGAGTGTTTCTTTGTCACATATGGCCCACATTCTTTGACGTTTTCCCTTTTTTTGGGCAACAGTCTGATGAAAAGCTAGTTGCCTTTTTTCCTGTTTCCTTTAGTGTATGTAAATGGATATTTCATTAATAATTTATATCTGTATGCGCAGGTGGAAAGCATAGTCCTCAGTATCATTTCGATGCTTTCCAGCCCAAATGACGAGTCTCCAGCAAACATTGAGGCTGCTGTAAGTACATCTTCTACACTCTCTGACGCATCTTGGTTGCTGTTTTTTACGCTGTTGTTATGTGGTTGATTGGATTTTAACATTCTTTTTTATAACAACCTGGAGTTCTTATTGGGGAGAGGGTGGCGCTAAGAGGACCTGGTGGGATCGATATTGTACGGAGAGACAGAGGAAGGAAAAATGATAACTTAATTATTCTTCCATTCTAAACGGAGAACCAACCTATTTACAGGGAAATACATATTTGGGATAATCACCGGCATACCCTTTGTGCGGATGACTAAAATACCTGGAGATATGACAGGGGATCGAATCATGTTTTGATGAATTAATGAAGAATCTCCTTTATAATATTGTGACCGGTTTCATACCCTTCAATTGGCACTTTATGTGGCTTTTTGACTTTTGATTGGATTTGAGCATCTCTTTTATTTGTGTTACCCTGACCTTTTGTTTCAAATATAGTTAATTCTCTCAATAAATGCTGAATCAGATATTTTTAGTTGATAATCTCAGTCGAATGTGACTAAGGACTACTCTAATTATCAAATGACGGTATGATAAGCTGCTGTTGACCCGCCTATTTTTTCTCCGCGCAGAAAGAATGGAGAGAGAAGAGGAGCGACTTCAAAAAGAAAGTCAGCCGAATAGTCAGACGCTCTCAAGAAATGCTTTGACTCAATCAGCTCTTGCTGAGTGTTGTTTTTTTGGGGTTATAGCAGCTTGGTGGTCAACGGTCTCTGATGTCCGTGGTTGTGTGGTTGACTTGATGAGAGAGGAGCTCCATGCTCCGGTGCCTTGGACTTATGGGTTGACCGGATTTTTCTTATTGAGCCTCGTCCATCAGCTGAAACTTGGGCTAGTGGTGGAGTCGTAGTGAAAGTCATGGTCATTTCTCGAGAAATCTTAAAATCAAGTAAGACTACCATGGCCCCTATTTCTCTGCTGAACACCTATTTTTTGCTTTTTCTTGAGTCGTTCCAAGCGTAAAACCGTCTTTTATCGCTTCACAAAGTCTTCATGATAGCGCAAGCCAACCATTCCAAATTCGGTTGATGAGGCTCATATGAATGGGTGAAGAGATATTTTGCTCCCTCAATCCATTGCCTCCATCAATAGTAATATATTTATCAATGAGAGATGAAATACTCTATTTGCGGTGTATAATCAATCTTTTTACCTTATTCATATGCCCGAATATCTATTATCCATCCATCCTTCCATCCATTTGTATGCCTAATTCTTTTTTTGCTTGAGGTTCTTGTTGATGGTCCAGGCACGCTATAAGCTGCCATGTTTGTTGATCAATTTAGGTCATGGAGAACAGTAGGTTTAAGTTCATTCTGCATAGGGTAGAGCGAATTTCCCAGATAAGTGTATCTTCTTTGGGTCCTGAATATGTAGTCAGTTTAAAACTAACAGTACTTTGGAAGGTCTTAAGGGTTAATCTTAGACTGTCCAAGATTTTGTAGATTTCAAGATTCATTCCCCGTTGGCCACCTCCTTCTTGGGCTTATAAGTAGAGGTTTCCTCTATGAAACATCAAAGAAGGAGAATCTTGTGAAAGCTCATGCGAGAAGTCGACAAATGAGTCTTTAGAGTGTTCTATAGGTAGTCTGTGAGTTGAGAATTTTCATCTTTGGGGAGTGATGAGAGTTCATGCACTTGTCTTTAGATTTTCAAGTTCCGTCGTTCATTTTAAGTCTTTATTGTCGCGATATGTTGTCATTTATGATTCTACATTTGGGGTTTTTCTCTCCATCATAAGTACTGGGAATTCAGTTTTCCTAGGTAGAAATCCAATATTCATCATAAGTACTGGGAATTCAGTTTTCTGGCTTTCTCAAAAATATTCAATTTTGCGCAGAACTTTTAGTGCCCTGGTTTTAATACATCGGGTGATCTAATGATCTAATCAACAAACTTCCCTCGCGGTCACCCATCCCAAATTGCTCTCACCACAGCATACCTAACTTCAGAGTTCTCGTCTTGTCGTATCCGCTTTGGCACGCCAAGCTGATCCTTGAACCAAACAAACTTGCTCTCTTACTGCTTCTCATGCTCACATCATCTTTCTAACCTAAAGTCTAATTTTCTTAGTGTGCTATGTTTCTCCCTTCCTACATTACCAAACTTCAACAAAGTTTCTCTCTTCATTTCTCTCAAACTCCAGCTAAAAACCAACAAGGTATTTGATTTCAGGCAGTATGTTGATGAATACTCTATTGGACTCACATATTGGATTATTGTTAGTTGTTTTGTTAGTTAAGAAACAAAGTAGAGCCTTTGTTATTTACTAAGTAAAACAATATCTCTCTTTATATCTTACACGTCTCTTTTTATGATAATAATCATGATATAAGAACACAACCCTTCCTTGAAGTGGCATGGTACAGTTGCTATATACCATTTTACGAAAGGAGGCAGTATGTATTAGGATTGGTAGAGAGATACAGAGAGGAAGAAATGCGACAAAGAAAAACTGCCATCAAAGGGGATTCAAAATGATTTTGGTTCATATTTTTTTCTCATTAAAGAGAAAACGTTCGAAATATCGCTTTAGATAAGTTTCAAGACATAATAATCATGCTAAGATGACACCTTGAGATAACGCAGTGGAACAATTTGTTATTTGAAGTGGACAATAGCTTAGTATTAATTTTGTGATACAAAAATGAGACTCAAAACCACGGACTGTAGATCTATGGAGATGTCAAGCTGATATGAAATATTTTCTCCCCCAAATTTTCATGATGGCTTAAATGAGAAATATGAACTCATTCTCCAAGTATTGTGTCTAAAGGTTAGGGAAAGTATTGAAATGTTCAGGTTGGATGGGATCATGCAGTAAAAACTGACTTGCGGGGTCAACTACTGATGGCCGATGCGATAGGACGGATGGAATGGGATGGAATGGAATGGTCAGTCATCTGTCACAAAGTCTGCAGTTAGGTTTCCTTTCTGTCCAAGGGACCGGAGAGAATAGATGGATGACAGTTATAAACTAATGGTAAATCACTTGCGCCCGATGATGGAATGGGTCGGAACATAAGGCACATACTCTTACATTATGTTCTTGTTCCGAGGCCAGGGTTGGATGAATGATGACAGCAAGTAATGGAATGGATGACAAACCATTGATAACATCATGCAAATAAGAGCTTATAAAATGCTAATTACATCATATTTGTGGGTTTTTAGTGTTTCAAAACATCCAACTCTAGTGCATGTTATCACAATTTTATGTTAAAACCCTTGAATAACGACATATAAACACGTACTTTTTGAACTTATCAACCGTCATCCGTCCTCCAGACTTACAAGTGGATCGATTAACCCGATCTTTTCAAATGGGCAGGTCAGTGGTTGGGCTCACGTCTGGTCTGGTTTTCTGTCTGCCCTGACCCAACAACTTGACCAATGGTTCGAGGAACCCGACCCAACCACTTGAACCATGGTTCAACTAACTGGACCCAACCACTTGAACCATGGTTCAACTAACTGGACCCAACCACTTGACCCATGGTTCGACTAACCCGACCCAACCACTTGACCCATGGTTCGACTAACTGGACTTAACCACTTGACCCATGGTTCGACTAACTGGACTTAACCACTTGACCCATGGTTCGACTAACTGGACCTAACCACGACCATGGTTCGAGACTAACCCGACTCAACGACTTGACCTATGGTTCGAGACTAACCCGACTCAACGACGAGACCCATCGTTCGAGACTAACCCGACTCAACGACTTGACCCATGGTTCGAGACTAACCTGACCCAACCACTTGACCCATGGTTCGACTAACCCGACCCAACCTCCTGACCCACGGTTCGACTAACCTGACCAAACCACTCGACCCATGGTTCGACTAACCTGACCCAACCACTTGGGAACGGGGCAGCCCAACCGACGAGCAGGTCACCTAAGCTGAGACACATCCCAATTCATTATCTCAATATCTACTAACCATCTCCATGAAAGCCCCTCACTATAGGCCACAAATTCCACGTCATATTCACATGAAACCGATGATATTGTGGACTACTTCCAATGGGCCTACTCGCATGTATTTTATCCAATAAAATGAATAAATTCAACCGTTGAAAAATGCACATATGATTGATTGATTGATTATATAAGTCCAAAAGATAGACGTTTTAGAGAATAAAAGAGGGGTAAGGGGCCTGGAAGTTCGCGGGCGTCCCCTGGGTTTGGCGGCGATGTCTGCGGGGATCTGCGGTAAGCGGCTGTGGATCGAAGAGATTTTCGGGAGCTCGTCGGCGCCTTCGTCGGCGAAGAAGTCCCGCTGTTCCCACGTCGGTTCCCCCGTCCGATCGTTCAAATTCGGCCTCGGTCAGGAGGAAAAGATTTCCGCCCTCCTTCGTATGTTTCCCTCCATGGATCGGAAGGTAAATTTTGGATTTTTTTCCGATTTGGGCATCTTCTGAGGAAAATTATGCGGTTTTGTCTTTTTGTTTTTTGTTAAATACTGTTGGGTAATCTAGGATTGCTGGTTCTGTTTGTTATTTTGCTCCCCAATTAAATTAAAGAATTGCAGGGTGTGTTGCTATGCGGCTTTGGTGGGGCTTTCTCTCGTTCTTTGCACGATCTAGGTGATGAAAATTATGCGGCTCTGTCGTGTTGGGTAATCTAGGATTGCTGGTTCTGTTTGTTATTTTGTTCCCCAATCAAATTAAAGAATTGTTGGGTGTGTTTCTATGCGGCTTTGGTGGGGCTTTCTCTCGTTCTTTGCGCGATCTAGGTGATGAAAATTATGCGGCTCTGTCGTGTTGGGTAATCTAGGATTGCTGGTTCTGTTTGTTATTTTGCTCCCCAATTAAATTATAGAATTGTTGGGTGTGTTTCTATGCGGCTTTGGTGGGGCTTTCTCTCGTTCTTTGCGCGATCTAGGTGATGAAAATTTTGCGGCTCTGTCGTGTTGGGTAATCTAGGATTGCTGGTTCTGTTTGTTATTTTGTTCCCCAATTAAATTAAAGAATTGTTGGGTGTGTTTCTATGCGGCTTTGGTGGGGCTTTCTCTCGTTCTTTGCGCGATCTAGGTGATGAAAATTTTGCGGCTCTGTCATATTTTTTTAAGGTCGCTCACCGATTATAATTAAAAATTCTCAAAGTTTGAATGAAGACAAAGGGTGTTTGTACACGCGATTAATTCTCAAAGTGTGTTTGTAGAATCGGTTGATTTTGTATATCTCAAGGCGGACTTCAATCCGGCGGATCGTATTTAATTCGTCTCTATCAGTCATATTTTGGCAGCAAGTTTAGTGATTCTCTGTTACTCTTTTTTTGTGATTGCTCTCCAGGTTGTGGAAACTGTTCTTAATTCTCACGACCAGAAAATAGACGATGCGATTAATAGCCTCCATTCGCTCTGTCTTGGGGAGATATCTGCTCCAAGCGAGATCCCAAGCTCAATTCCTTTATCTATCTCTGAAGATCAGCCTGTTGAAGGTTAGATAATTTTTTATTTGGATATCTAATTTCATGACAATTTATTTGATGAGATCCTACTTGACTTCTTGGTACAGACTATCTCAGAGACCCATTATTCTTTTCATCAAATTATTATCCCCTATTAGAGCACGGAACCTCTAGTTAATTTTGAACTTGGGTTCCTGCTGTAGCGCCTTTCTGCTCTCCATGATTGATCCACATCTTCTCTCTCTCTCTCCATATACTCTTCCCTTTAAAGTTATACCTGGAGTTTGAAACCCCTCGTCCATATCTAGAGTGTTACAGCCAATCAAATTCATTTTTTTCAGCAACTGTACATACTCAGATACAAGATATACATAAAAATAATACACAAACAAATTTGGGGCCGGAATCGATTCCGGAGGGCTCCTCATGGGTGGATATCCTGGTGCATGAGATGATGGAAGCCTCAGACTGGAGTGATGTCCGGGCTCGTGTTTCCAAGGTCTTGCTAGGCTTTGAAAGTCACATCATTAATCACTCCACGTCACCGGATCAGGTGCTCAATCTTGAGTAGAAAACTGATTCGATGAGCATGGATCTGATTGTGTGTTTTTGTGAATAGATGGAGACAGCTTCCCTGAAGGAACATTTGCAATGCTTGCTCAGAGATAATCAAATTTTAAAAAGGGCAGTGGGAATCCAACATGAGCGCAACCTCGAGCTCGAAGAGAAGTCTAAGGAGGTTCAGCATTTGAGACACGTGATAAGCCAGTACCAGGAGCAAGTTCGCTCCTTAGAGGTGAGGGACTGCATATTTGTCCCCTATTTATTGCCTCATAGGTCTTTCTTTCTCTCACGTATTCTACACGTCAATGATTCACATTTTCTTCCTTATCCTCTCCTTTTTCTCTCTCGAGCTGCAGTATTTTTCTATTATTTGCTGCAAATTGATGTGGGCTCTTTCCTCTTTTTCTCCCCCAATTCTACATCCATTTGTCTCTCCCTCTCACTTACTGAATTAAATGGTTCGCTCTCTCTTTCACATTCTCTTCTTCTCTCTTGAGCTGCGGTGTTTTTCTATTCTTTTGTCACGTTCTCTTCTTCTCCCTTTGCTCTCTCTCACTCTTTGTCTATAATTTAATGGCTCATTCTCTCAATTTTTATTTTCTTTTAGGTTGCTGTTGTTTCCTTGTTGCTCTCTTTCATCCCCAACTTCGCAATAATTCTCTCTCTCTCTCTCTCTCTCTCTCTCTCTCTCTCTCTCACCTAGTCTACCTCTCAATGGTTAAATTTCTCCCACCGTTTCTTCTCTTTTGAGCTATTGTCTTTTGCTATTCTTTTGTACAAATTGAGTCGAACCGTTTGTTGTCTTTCTCCCCCAATGTTGGAACCATTTCCTCTCTCTCTCTTTCTCACACCTATACATCTTAGTGGTCCTCTATCATTCTCTCAACTTCTCATCTATTCACTCTTTTTCTCTCGTGAGCTGCTGCGAACTGATATACACCTTTTGCTCTCTCTCAAACTATATAACTATTTTAATCTCTCTCTCTGTCTTGCAGATGAACAACTACACATTGAAGATTCACCTACAGAGAGCTCAGGATGCAAGATCGATTCCAAATCATTTTAACCCTGATATATTTTGAGTGTACTGATTTCAGATAAAGGCAATGCTTGCACATCGATCCGTAAATGTCGGGTAATGATTCTGGGAGACATCCCACAGCAAAATCTACACTTCTCTTCGTGACCAGTATAGATGTATGGCAACATGAAAGCAGTAATACGAGACTCTGTCTACTGCCTTGGCGTATGAAGAATTGAGCTCCTGTTGACCCTCATAAGTTGACATATTTTAGGGGAGCTAGTCCAATGTTGGACTGACAAGCAATGTAGTATATAGGAAAATAGAGGCTTGGGCTGTATCATAAAATAATGAAACATTTTCTTATTTCAAGTTCTTGTTGAGAAAAACTTTCATCCAAATGGAATGATGCTCGTAATGAAAGAACAGTGTCTAAATTT
Organism: Wolffia australiana; assembly: GCF_029677425.1. Lineage (NCBI taxonomy): Eukaryota > Viridiplantae > Streptophyta > Magnoliopsida > Alismatales > Araceae > Wolffia > Wolffia australiana. The sequence continues at coordinate 11,309,253 of NC_135851.1, read as the reverse complement.
CAGAGAGACCAAAACTATTAATCATGAGGCAGTGTATGTTGCATATGTTTTAGGAACCATGGTGAGATGGGATGGCGAGTAGATAGACGGGGGATGGGGAAGAAAACAAGAGATTACTGGCTAATTAACAGCTATAACTGGGATTATTTGGGTCATATTCATTTGTAACATTGTCTCCATAGAATATCATCAACCTCTATTCAGAAATTCATTCAACAATGCAAGATACCATTGCATAAAGTTGCTTATGCCTAATTGAGAGTAGAATATACTAAGGCTTGATGACACATTGAAAGATGTAATCCCATGTGATGAAAGCCTTGGTCTTACAAAAACTAGAGCTAAGATTTTCAAATTTAAACAAAACCCATATTTGATACTCATGAGCCTTCCTCACGAAAGATCACAACGTCTGTTCAACTAATCTTTTATCAACATTGTAAAAGAATAGTTTCTTTGGCGTGGCATGTATATTTATAATCATGAATAAGTTTCATTATTGCATTGTTATTAGTCTCCTTTTCTCACAAACAATACACTCTAAAAAATTAGGATCTTACAGTGTTAAAGACTTCCAAGGATCTTACAATGTCAGAGTCATGTGTTGCTGCATATTTTCAACTTAATTTTTTAAATACTGATAAGCTACCATATAATTTCATATTATTAGAGTGACTACTGGATATTATTTTTCAGTAAATGTATCCGATACCATAATCATAATTCAGTTTCATTATTGCATTGTCATTAGTCTCCTTTTCTCACAAACAATACACTCTAAAAAATTAGGATCTTACAGTGTTAAAGACTTCCAAGGATCTTACAATGTCAGAGTCATGTGTTGCTGCATATTTTCAACTTAATTTTTTAAATACTGATAAGCTACCATATAATTTCATATTATTAGAGTGACTACTGGATATTATTTTTCAGTAAATGTATCCGATACCATAATCATAATTCAGTTTCATTATTGCATTGTCATTAGTCTCCTTTTCTCACAAACAATACACTCTAAAAATTAGGATCTTACAGTGTTAAAGACTTCAAGGATCTTACAATGTCAGAGTCAAGTGTTGCTGCATATTTTCAACTTAATTTTTAAATACTGATAAGCTACCATATAATTTCATATTATTAGAGTGACTACTGGATATTATTTTTCAGTAAATGTATCCGATACCATAATCATAATTCAGTTTCATTATTGCATTGTCATTAGTCTCCTTTTCTCACAAACAATACACTCTAAAAAATTAGGATCTTACAGTGTTAAAGACTTCCAAGGATCTTACAATGTCAGAGTCATGTGTTGCTGCATATTTTCAACTTAATTTTTAAATACTGATAAGCTACCATATAATTTCATATTATTAGAGTGACTACTGGATATTATTTTTCAGTAAATGTATCCGATACCATAATCATAATTCAGTTTCATTATTGCATTGTCATTAGTCTCCTTTTCTCACAAACAATACACTCTAAAAATTAGGATCTTACAGTGTTAAAGACTTCCAAGGATCTTACAATGTCAGAGTCATGTGTTGCTGCATATTTTCAACTTAATTTTTAAATACTGATAAGCTACCATATAATTTCATATTATTAGAGTGACTACTGGATATTATTTTTCAGTAAATGTATCCGATACCATAATCATAATTCAGTTTCATTATTGCATTGTCATTAGTCTCCTTTTCTCACAAACAATACACTCTAAAAATTAGGATCTTACAGTGTTAAAGACTTCCAAGGATCTTACAATGTCAGAGTCATGTGTTGCTGCATATTTTCAACTTAATTTTTAAATACTGATAAGCTACCATATAATTTCATATTATTAGAGTGACTACTGGATATTATTTTTCAGTAAATGTATCCGATACCATAATCATAATTCAGTTTCATTATTGCATTGTCATTAGTCTCCTTTTCTCACAAACAATACACTCTAAAAAATTAGGATCTTACAGTGTTAAAGACTTCCAAGGATCTTACAATGTCAGAGTCATGTGTTGCTGCATATTTTCAACTTAATTTTTAAATACTGATAAGCTACCATATAATTTCATATTATTAGAGTGACTACTGGATATTATTTTTCAGTAAATGTATCCGATACCATAATCATAATTCAGTTTCATTATTGCATTGTCATTAGTCTCCTTTTCTCACAAACAATACACTCTAAAAAATTAGGATCTTACAGTGTTAAAGACTTCCAAGGATCTTACAATGTCAGAGTCATGTGTTGCTGCATATTTTCAACTTAATTTTTTAAATACTGATAAGCTACCATATAATTTCATATTATTAGAGCGACTACTGGATATTATTTTTCAGTAAATGTATCCGATACCATAATCATAATTCAGTTTCATTATTGCATTGTCATTAGTCTCCTTTTCTCACAAACAATACACTCTAAAAAATTAGGATCTTACAGTGTTAAAGACTTCCAAGGATCTTACAATGTCAGAGTCATGTGTTGCTGCATATTTTCAACTTAATTTTTAAATACTGATAAGCTACCATATAATTTCATATTATTAGAGTGACTACTGGATATTATTTTTCAGTAAATGTATCCGATACCATAATCATAATTCAGTTTCATTATTGCATTGTCATTAGTCTCCTTTTCTCACAAACAATACACTCTAAAAAATTAGGATCTTACAGTGTTAAAGACTTCCACGGATCTTACAATGTCAGAGTCATGTGTTGCTGCATATTTTCAACTTAATTTTTTAAATACTGATAAGCTACCATATAATTTCATATTATTAGAGTGACTACTGGATATTATTTTTCAGTAAATGTATCCGATACCATAATCATAATTCAGTTTCATTATTGCATTGTCATTAGTCTCCTTTTCTCACAAACAATACCCTCTAAAAATTAGGATCTTACAGTGTTAAAGACTTCCAAGGATCTTACAATGTCAGAGTCATGTGTTGCTGCATATTTTCAACTTAATTTTTTAAATACTGATAAGCTACCATATAATTTCATATTATTAGAGTGACTACTGGATATTATTTTTCAGTAAATGTATCCGATACCATAATCATAATTCAGTTTCATTATTGCATTGTCATTAGTCTCCTTTTCTCACAAACAATACACTCTAAAAATTAGGATCTTACAGTGTTAAAGACTTCCAGGATCTTACAATGTCAGAGTCAAGTGTTGCTGCATATTTTCAACTTAATTTTTTAAATACTGATAAGCTACCATATAATTTCATATTATTAGAGTGACTACTGGATATTATTTTTCAGTAAATGTATCCGATACCATAATCATAATTCAGTTTCATTATTGCATTGTCATTAGTCTCCTTTTCTCACAAACAATACACTCTAAAAAATTAGGATCTTACAGTGTTAAAGACTTCCAAGGATCTTACAATGTCAGAGTCATGTGTTGCTGCATATTTTCAACTTAATTTTTTAAATACTGATAAGCTACCATATAATTTCATATTATTAGAGTGACTACTGGATATTATTTTTCAGTAAATGTATCCGATACCATAATCATAATTCAGTTTCATTATTGCATTGTCATTAGTCTCCTTTTCTCACAAACAATACACTCTAAAAAATTAGGATCTTACAGTGTTAAAGACTTCCAAGGATCTTACAATGTCAGAGTCATGTGTTGCTGCATATTTTCAACTTAATTTTTTAAATACTGATAAGCTACCATATAATTTCATATTATTAGAGCGACTACTGGATATTATTTTTCATTAAATGTAGATCTAATAGACACAATATCTTACCATAATATTAAAAAAGAATGGAAAACATTTATTCTTTCAACTAATATAGTTTTTGGCTGAATTGGAATATATGACCATGTTAAAAAATTATTTGATATCCAAAATCAACAATATAATTTACATGTCATATAATAATGCTGTAGAATTTAGGAATAAATTTATTTAGAATTAAATAAAAAAGGAAAAGTGAGTAAACTAGCAGATCATGCTCGTCAACATATATCCAGAAACATGATAATCCTTTATATGTGTAATTATATCCAAAAATAAAATCATTATTTGAGTATATGATCATACATATATTAATATTTTAACTTAAGTAATTATATATGTAAATCTGATAGATTAACCATAATATGACTATATTCTAGCAAAAGAGAATATTTTTCTGAGCAGATGATATTTGTGTTGTTATGTACGAGCACACTTTGGATTTTAGTGTGAGCTTGATTAATTTCATAATGGATATAAGAGAATTAATATACTATATTAGATTTAAATTGGTAAAAATGTGTATGTATTAAAATTTAATTACGAATAAAATGGCATTTAGATTTTCTGTTTACTCAAACTATAGGTGTTTACTCAACATGCAACATGATGTTATATACTGATGCCATGAAATTTACACATCATAATGACATGCATTCTGAGCAAGAGGATGTTGTATAACAAGTATAAGAAAATTTAAGAAGTGTGGGTTCAAATGAGGTTCACAATGGGACTTTGTAAAAAAGCTTGGAATCTTAAATCTAATTGAATAATATCACTATACGTACATATCATTCTATTTTGAAGTTTATTTTGGGGGAAATGATGGTGGAAATATATGTGGCCAATTACATATTTCATTTAATGTTCATTAATATAATATATATTCATCATAATGAATGTATGATGTGTGTACTGAACTCCATGAATAATTGCAACGATTAAGTGAGTTATGACCATGTCATCATAAGAAGAACACTCGTCTATAAAAATGTATTCTAAATATTTCTATTCAAAGGATATTCAAGAAGGAGATCAAAGTATCCAAATGGAAGAGCACTGTCTAGTCTCATTCATGTGATGAATATGGTCGATCTTTTAGTCATTATGGAGACACAAAGGACAGATAATGGGTGATACTTAGGATAAAGAATTCAATAAATTGATTTCTACGAATCCCTAAAGGATATTTTACCAAACTTTAAATTAAGTTGATTCACATCACATATGTGTAAGTGGTCATAATACCTGAGACATCATGTGAATGGAAAGTTGTGCTTTGACTATGACTTATGAGCTTCTATAAATGAAATGCGAAATTATCTTATCTCGGTGCACCAATAAGTTCACAAAGATAATTGACTGGTCAAGATGGTATCGTTTGCCTTCCTTTCTAAAGAGCTTAGCTTCCCAACCACCGAACAACCCGGTGATTCCTGGTATATAAAAGGAGACATATCGACGGAGATGGTAAAGTGAAGTCCTTGGCCAAGTTAGTGGAGTTTAGAAGAAGAGTTTGCTGATGATTGTGCAATACATTAGTACTAACCAGGAGTCGATAATTAGGGTTTGATAGTTAACCATACCCTAAGTCATCCTAGGAGCATTAAAGGGAAGAGGGACCCCACAGGCCATGAAAATCATTATATACCGTTATATCTTTTAGAGCACCAGTGGTAGCTTAGCATCCCATGGTTAGGAGATATACCTGAAGTTTAATAATTTTTTGAAAACATCACATAAATTATAATTAAGAGAAGGCCCAAAATGAAACTCATCCAAGCTAAAATTCTCTCAGCTCGCCATTTCCCTCCTCTCTCTAGCTCATGCATATTAAGTATCACTTCTCACCAAATTAATCACCCCTTAAATCATACTTAATTCCTCATCACTAACTAGTCATATTATAGCGACTAAATGTTAATAAATATAATTGAATAAACTCAAATAACAATGAAAAAATTAACATCATAACTTTTATTTTTTTCAGTGGATGATAGGGAGGAGGAATTTTTATACAGGTATTTTGATCGTATTTTAGTATCATCCGACTTATATCTAGCACAGTTTAATGATGAGTGATAAATGAGTTGTGAGGCCACCCAAGCCAAAAACACTAGGCAGTAGTACAGCAAACACATAAATCAAAAAATAATATTCTCAGAGTGTCTCCAGAATCCTGTGCCTCCAAAGTCTTCCATTGATTACCAAACCATCACATCCTCTGGATATCTCCCAAATCCTCCTTCAGGCTGGCCCCCAAGTCCTTATCCTAATTTTCCCTGATGGCTTCTCCTTGTAGGTCCCCAAAGCCTTCTAGAATGTACTCAAAACTTTGCTGTGATTTATCCAAAACTCCATTGTGATGTGTACCAAATAATTAAAATAATTTCCACACATAATTTCAATATATGTTTCAATTCAACTCAACCATAGTAAACGTTTGTCAAAATAATCTCTAAGATGAAATTCAGAAATAATTCAATGGTTCCGTAATGCTCAAATAAATAATTAAGCTATTATGAAATATGGAGATCATAAATTTTGGAAGACCTAATTTTTAAAGTTTCCTCTTATTTTATTTTATGCCAGTCTTTTTATTTGTTCTATTGGAGTCATCCCTTTTCTCAAACTTAAAATACTTTCCTGAAACTCTGTTGATGGCATAAAGTGATAATATAATCAAGAAAATGAGTAATCTGGCCTGTAAATGTTTTTGAAATATATTAGTGATCTTTATACACGTCCAGAAACCCTGAACCAAAATGCACACTAATTGTATTGATCACAAAGTCAAAAATATTTCTAGAAAGGGTTAATGTCACAGTACAGCCCAAACCAGGTCGAAAGTCTGCGATCTAACCTTAGCTTTTTTTGGTATGTATATCCCAAACTCACTAAGTCGTCTGCGATATATCCTAGTGATGACGTGGAGTCCATCATGGCTGCCAGGTGGATCTCCGGCCAGATTTTGACCTGGCGGAACCCACCTGGCAGCCACGCTGGATTCCACGTCATCATCGCGATATGTCGACCTGCCAAGGGTTTTTCAATAAGAGAGAGAGAGAGAGGGGCATTCTAGTGAGAGAAAGAGAAGCGGCCTAGAGAGAGAGAAGGAGAAAGAGATTCTAGAGAGAGAAAGAGAGGTGTTCTACAGAGAGAGGCATTTTGTAGAGAGAGAAAGGGAGAGAGACCCGACTGAAGTTTGGCAGAACGCCTCTCTCTCTAGAACACCTCTCTTTCTAGAGAGAGAGAGGTCAGGTCTCTCTAGAGTGCCTCTCTCTCCCTTTCTCTCTCTAAAAAATGCCTCTCTCTCTAGAACACCTCTCTTTCTAGAGAGAGAGAGGTCGGGTCTCTCTAGAGCGCCTCTCTCTCTACAAAATGCCTCTCTCTCTAGAACACCTCTCTTTCTAGAGAGAGAGAGGTCGGGTGTCTCTAGAGCGCCTCTCTCTCCCTTTCTCTCTCTACAAAATGCTTCTCTCCCTAGAACACCTCTCTTTCTCTCTCTAGAACCTCTCTCTCTCTCTCTCTCTCTCTCTAGGCCGCTTCTCTCTCTCTTATCAGAAAACCCTTGGCAGGTTGACATATCCCGATGATGACGTGGAATCCAGCATGGCTGCCAGGTGGGTTCCGCCAGGTCAAAATCTGGCCGGAGATCCACCTGGCAGCCACAATGGACTCCACGTCATCACCAGGATATATCGCAGATGACTTGGTGAGTTTGGGATATACCCTACCAAAAAAAAAGCTAAGGTTAGATCGCAGATTTTCGACCTGGTTTGGGCTGTACTGTGATATTAACCCTTCTAGAAAACTTCCAGATTCAATATCCCAAGATTCTTCAGAAGCAATCTTCTTACTCTTGTAACTCCAGGAAAATTGAACCAAACAAACCACACAATTTGAGATTCATGGATTATAATTTATGTTTGGGATATTCTATATGTCGAATGAAACACAAAATCATTCAGTAAACATATTAGAACATCTCATCGAGCAGGTGGCCGACATTGCAATATCTTTTAAGAAAATCTTGTTTCACTTATAACGTGATGAAACCTACACCAAGTGAGACAAACGAAAAGTAAGGATAAAATGATACATAAGATGTTGACTACACCTTTTGCGTTGATGTTGGGATCCGAAAGTCCTACGCTTCTAAAAAAATTAAAATATGCACAAAATTTTCTTGTCGCACGAGAGTTAATGAGAGGAGAGAGAGAGAGAGAGAGAGAGAGAGAGAGAGAGAGATTTGTCTCTCCTATCAGGGAGGGAGAAAGAGTCGAATAGCTACTTTTTCTAGGAAGGAGTCCGAAAAATGAAAGTGCAGAAGTCAAAAGAATAGACAAAACGGTAAAATATTGAGTACGGGGAAGCCTTTTCCATGTTCTCTACGACCTTTATATCAAAAAAGGCCCTTTTATGATTACCTTGTTTCTAAGAATTTGAAGTTCAACAAACGTCTTTTTGCTTGTTAAAGTGATAAAAAAATTCATCATATACTTCTCTTGATTCACAAATCTAAAAAATTTTATGGTCCAAAACCCCTTGATATGATTCATATGCCATGGGTTTCTCGGGTATTATCGTTATTTTATAAGTACTTGATCATATACCTTGGTCCTCAAGGCTGTCTCTATCACTTCAGTTCATGTTGAATAGAAAAGCTGTAATTACATGCTCCGAAAATATTGAGCTTACTTCCGCAAATGGAACATACTCCACATTAGATCTTCCATTATTGTTCTCCAAGAAAAATATAAACATTCATAACGATATACGAACCCGTAATTCTAACCAAAGATATTTTTTATTAGTTAGTGAGTTGTACGTAGACAAATCTTACAAAATGACTTTTAACAATTCAAAGTCTCAAGTCAAGCTGTATATAACAGGCAAGTGGTGGCGGCGCCGCCGGTAGAGCTTTAACGGCCGATGTTCCGTTGTCGAAAACCACCGCTGAAGGCCCTCACGAGTTCCTGGTGTTTACCACCAGAGAAAAGAGACAGACGGAACGATTCAAGCCGCAAAGAACTCCGTTAAGCCCACCGTGTTCATCCTTCAGCGCCACGTCTTCGGCGGTGCAAATGGAAGACTCTTGCGGAAGGAGAAACTCACGTGTATCTCTCTCTCTCTCTCTCTCTCTCTCTCTCTCTCTCTCTCTCTCTCTCTCTCTCTCTCTCTCTCTCTCTCTCTCTCTCTCTCTCTCTCTCTCTCTCTCTCTCTCTCTCTCTCTCTCTCTCTCTCTCTCTCTCTCTCTCTCTCTCTCTCTCTCTCTCTCTCTCTCTCTCTCTCTCCCTCTCTCCCTCTCCCTCTCTCTCTCCCTCTCTCCCTCTCCCTCTCTCTCTCTCTCTCCCCCTATCTATCCATCTCTCTCTCCCTCTCTCTCTCTATCTATCTATCTCTCCCTATCTATCCATCTCTCTTCCTATCTATCTATCTCTCTCCCTATCCGTCTATCTCTCTATCTCTATATCTATCTATTTATCGATCTATCAAACTATCTATGTATCTATCTGTCTGTTGATCTATATCTCTATCTATTTATCTATCGACATATCTCTTTCTTTTACAATCTATCTAGAAAACGATACTGATGACTGAACGCCTCTTTTAACAGCATTCTCGTGATCGAAAGGAACGTGGATAAGTCCCTCTTTGCCGAAAGATGCCTCTCTACACCTACGATTTACGAGAGAGAGAGAGAGAGCCTCATCTTCTTCCCCTTCAACCAAGATTTTATCTCTTTGAGGATGCCTTGGCACCCGAGCTCTTCGTGACTAGATCGAACCTTTGGTTGAGATCTGGAGTGCGATAGAGATAGAGAGAAGTTATATATAATATATCTATAGAAAGAGAGATAGAGATGATGTAATTCTTTCTCCTCCCGCTGCTTCCCGTGTTTCAAAGAGGACGGCGTCCTCACTTCTATTATTTTTGTGCTTCGACATTGGGAAAACAGCAGTATGAACATGAGCGGACACGCGTCGGCACCCCGTATCCTCTGCAACGCGTATCTCCCTCTCTCGCTATATATTGTCCAAAGAGGTGGAATAGAGAGAGACACACGAGGACAAACAGAGAGGAGCAGGCGCGGCAGCGATGGTTCTCAATATCACGTCTATTAAGACGTCATCCAACGGGCTATGGCAGGACGACAATCCTCTCCACTTCGCCTTCCCTCTTCTCATCTTGCAGACCATCATCGTCGTTCTCCTCAGCCGGTTTCTCTACTTCCTCATCAAACCCTTGCGTCAACCTAAAGTCATCGCCGAAATAATCGTAGATATCTCGAGTCTCAACCTTCATTTCATTTCTTTTCAGTTTACCAATCTCTCAATCTGATTATAAATTGATCGGTGAATGAAGGGTGGAATTCTATTGGGCCCGTCGGCGCTGGGAAGAAACAAGGAGTACCTGAAAACCGTGTTTCCTTCATGGAGCATGCCGATATTGGAGACGACGGCGACGATTGGGCTGCTCTTCTTCCTCTTCTTAGTGGGTCTCGAGCTGGACCTCGCGTCGATCCGCCGTAGCGGCAAGCGGGCGCTGTCCATCGCCGCTGCCGGTATCACGCTACCATTCGCGAGCGGCGTCGGCGTCGCCTTCGTAATCCGTCGCGTTATCCCCGGCGCGGACGACGCGGACTATGCCCCGTTTCTCGTCTTCATGGGCGTCGCTCTCTCTATCACCGCCTTCCCCGTCCTCGCTCGCATCCTCGCCGAGCTCAAGCTCCTCACCACTCAGCTCGGAGAGACGGCCATGGCCGCCGCCGCCTTCAACGACGTCGCCGCCTGGATTCTCCTCGCCCTCGCCATCGCGCTCTCCGGCGGCGACGACCACAAATCCCCGCTAGTCTCTCTCTGGGTTCTCCTCTGCGGGCTCGCCTTCGTTGGGCTTATGATGGCGGTGGTCCGGCCAGTAATGGCGTGGGTGGCTCGCCGGGCGGCGGAGAGGGACGCCGAGCTCTGGACTTGCTTGACCTTGGCCGGTGTTCTTGCCGCGGGCTTCGCCACCGATCTTATCGGTATTCACGCCATCTTCGGAGCCTTCGTCTTCGGGCTAGCGATACCCAAGGAGGAAGAAGACTTCGCCGAGAGGCTGATAGAGAGGATAGAGGACTTCGTTTCGGGGCTGCTTCTTCCCTTGTACTTCGCTTCGAGCGGGCTTAAGACTGATGTTACGAAGATCAATGGAGGGAAGGCGTGGGGGCTGCTGGCGATGGTGACTGCTGTCGCTTGCTTTGGTAAGATGGCGGGGACTTTCGCTGCCGCGGTGGCGTGTAAGATGAAGGCGAGGGAGGCGATGGCTCTGGGGACTCTGATGAGCACCAAGGGGCTTGTTGAGCTCATCGTACTCAACATCGGTAAGGAGAGGAAGGTCAGGTTTTCTTCTCTCTTAGACTGGTTCGTTGAGTTAGAACAAAAGTTATCTTTTTTTTCCTTTTTGTCGTACTGGATATGGCAGATATTGCATGCACGGTCGATCCACTGTCATCCAATTTCATGCTTCTCGTCTCTCTCTTTATTTATTTATCCCTCTCTCTCTCTCTCTCTCTCTCTCTCTCTCTCTCTCTCTCTCTCTCTTTCTCTCTCTCTCTCTCTCTCTCTCTCTCTCTCTCTCTCTCTCTCTCTCTCTCTCTCTCTCTCTCTCTCTCTCTCTCTCTCTCTCTCTCTCTCTCTCTCTCTCTCTCTCTCTCTCCCTCTCTCTCTTCTCTCTCCCACAATCTGTTTCCACACGTAAGAAAACTAACCCGCGTCTATCCCTAGCCCATTTAACGTTCTCTTCTTTGGGAGACCATCTCTCTCTCTCACTCAGACACATGTAAATGCTCCCTCTAGGTCACCCGCTCTTCTCTTTTTCATTGCCTAGTTATCCTTATGGAGAAAGAGCTCGCACTTTCTTTGTAAGGGCCTCTCTCCCTCCCTAACTAGTTCACCACCTCTCGTCTTATTTTTCTCTCTACCCTAATTACCGAGACCATCTCTCGCATATTCAATTCCAGAGCGCTCAAACTTAGAATTCTTCAAATCCTTGCACAAGACATAGCGGGGCAGCCTGCAGACCGAAAGACTCCATCTTGCTATTCTAGTGCACTCTTCCGCCGGCCGAAATTGATAGATCTTGTTTTCGATCCCTAGCCGTCGAATCAGATACATAAACATATTTTAATATAGATACAGATAGAGATGGACAAATTGATGATGCTCTTTCCATGTTTATCCTGTGGAGGCCTATAGTTGAAAAGTAGACGGAATTCTATCTGGGTTCAATCTAAACATCTGGCGACTCCCCTGTTTGACCTAATTCATTTGTTCTTATCCCTAGCTTGGAGTTCTGCGTCTTGGGATGTTAAATTATTAATTGGCCTACAAAGGATGCTATTCAGGCTACAAGAGAGATGACCTCTATATCATCTTTCTCTTTCTATCACCTATTTGTTTACATATTCACAACTGCCCTTTCTTTTCCCTCGCTAAACTTGAAACCATCGTACTTGCCTGCTTTCTTGACTGCCCTTTCTCTTCGTTATTTGGTCCTGAAATCGAATTATTCGCAAGTTTTGTGCTCTAAATAAAAAAACCGATCCGGCTATATTTTCTTTCTCTTTAATCTCTCTCACGGAATAACCTTTCTCCTCTACTTTCTTTCTTACTTCAATCATCAGATATCGTCATAGGATTACATGTTCTTGTCCGGGCCTTCCCAACACAGAGAAAACTCCATCTCTCTAGCATTTTTAACTCTCTCGACCAGAGTTTAGGGTTTGTGAAAGTTTTAATCAAATACTGTCAGTCATGGAATCATTCTTATCGAAGCATTCCCAGGGGCTCGTCGTGAATGAATCTACAGATTTGGTTCTATAAAGGACCTGTATAATCATTTGCGAGATGTATTTGTATGTAGTTGAAGTGCGTGCGGCAGCTTCTTCCTCTTTCTCTTGTCCATTCTCAGCAATTTCTCGACTTGTACTGCGTGAGTTCCAAACAAAGACTTGGCCTTCCGAATGCAGGTGCTCAACGACGAGACTTTCGCCATACTGGTGCTGATGGCACTGTTCACCACCTTCATCACGACGCCGGCGGTGATGGCCATCTACAAGCCGGCCCGCCGCGGCGGAGCCGGCGCGCAGCGGCGCAAGCTCCAGCGCGACACCTCCGGCAAAGAAGGCGCCGCCCATCTCCGCGTCCTCGCCTGCGTCCGCTCTCCCCGCGACGTCCCCTCCACGATCAACCTCATCGAGACCATCCGCGGAAAGTCCACGCTCAAACTCTTCATCCTGCACCTCGTTGAGCTGACAGAACGCTCCTCCTCCATTGTCATGGTCCTCGCGGCCCGCCGCAACGGCCTCCCCTTCCGAAACCCTCTGAAGAAGGACACCCGCGACAGGGTCCTCGTCGCCTTCGAGACCTACGGCCAACTCGGAAAGGTTAACGTCCGGCCCATGACCGCCATCTCCGCCATTCCCACAATGCACGAGGACGTCTGCAACGTCGCGGAAGACAAGAGCGCGGCGCTGATCGTCGTCCCCTTCCACCGCCACGGGACGGAGAACGCGGGCCACGAATGGCGAGCCGTGAACCGCAGGATATTGAAGGAAGCGCCGTGCTCGGTCGCGGTCCTGGTCGACCGCGGGCTCGGCGGGGGCGAGCAGGTGGGCTCGGCCGAGGTCTCGCGCCGCGTCTGCGTCGTCTTCTTCGGCGGCCCGGACGATAGGGAGTCGCTGGAGCTCGCCAGACGGATGGCTGAGCACCCGGGCATCAAAGTTAACGCTGTAAGGTTCGTCGTGGATGGCCCCAAGTCTGCCCACTTGGCCGTCAGCCTTAAGCCTTCTCCGACCAAGTCCGCCGAGGATAACTACAGCTTCTCCATGGCCGCTGTCGACCGCGAGAAAGAGAAGGTACCTCCGCGGAAGATAAACTCTGCTACGATTGATCGATCGGAATCATGATTGTTTATCTGTTTTGGGTTTTTCAGGAGTTGGACGAGGCGGCGGTGGCGGAGTTTCGGATGAGAACGGACGGAACGGGGACGGGCTACGATGAGAAACCGGCGATCAACGTGTTGGACGATGTTATCGCCATGGGAAGGAGCGGAGATTACGAGCTGCTGGTGGTGGGGAAGGGGAGGTTTCCGTCGTCGATCGTGGCGGCGCTTGCGGAGAGGGCGCCGGAGCACGCCGAGCTTGGGCCTGTTGGGGACGCATTGTCTTCTGCCGTCAATGGCGTCGTCTCGTCCGTGCTCGTTGTCCAGCAGCACGACGTCGTCCACTCTGAAGAGATTCCCGTCTCCATTGTAGTCGAAGGAGCGGATCCGGCCAGCCCAGCTTAGGCAATGCGAGTCTGTGGCGTTGTGTGATGTATAGAAACGGAAACGCTAGAGGTGATAATTTATAAGGATACAGTGCGATTACTACCCTATCTAATAACCTACAGAGGAGCTGGAAAGAAATGCACGCCACGGGTATTATTAGCTTTTCACGAGAAAACCAGTTCGGAGACCACATCATTAACCCAGTGTTTTCCTTAAATAGTGATAAGATTCACTAAGTTATTGAGTTTTTTAATCATCGTCAATGTTAACTTTGTAGGATAATGGGATTGTTGAAAAAAGGTAATTGGAGGGTAAACAATATTATGTGGCCTTAAAGTAAATCACATTTTTACATCTCATTTAAGTTTATTGAAATAAAAAATTATTTATGATTATTCTCTAGTGATGTAATAATGAAGTCCATGAATGCATGTAATGACTAAGTGAATTATTATTAGATCACCAATTTTTAAGCATATATTATTAACTTTAATATTCAAAAGATACTAAGATACTAAAGGCATCTTACGGATGGACAACTATGTTTTAACTACGGCATACAAGGCCTTAACCACATGCTTCAAACAAATCGTATCTCACATGTATCAAGAAGTACATAAAGATGATTACGATCAAGATCATCAATGCTTAAGTTATACGGGCCTTTGTAAAATGTTTGAAAATAAGTATAAATAGAATGGAACACCCATTTAAGTGCCAATGCCAGCCATACCTGGCCACACCCTTCCTATCTTATCTTCTTCCCAAAATCACTCCTTTCACTAGTAGACTTAATATTGAGAAGGTCTAGAAGATCTTCAAGGAGATTTGGATAAGTTAAATAGGAGATGTAATGCCTTGTCGATCACATGGATACATCCAGAGGCCAGGCATGTGAACAGCTTGAAGAGACTGTTCCATAGATAAAAGTAAAAATAGAATTAGTTTCGCATAAGGCAATAAGATCATCTAGACTTTATTTGAAATTTTTAGTTCAATAAATTTTTATGTACCTTGATTCTATTGTGTTTATTGGTTTGAATGATCAGTAAAGCCGAAGAAAAATCCCAACATATTTAAGAGGATAATTAGAGGTATATAATACTTCTTATATGGTAAAAGGCGTCATGATACTACAAATTCATATAACACGTCCTTTCATCTTATATTTTTTCTAATTGTCTTACATAATTAGAAAAAATAAAGAAGGCACTCATCTAGTTTAGGCGTTTAATTTATGTTAACTTTATATGTTGAGCACCATTATAGTAACCAGAGTTGGAAAACCTGAGTGATGTAGCATCATGTGATTTAATTCACAAACATTTATTGATTTACAATAATTTCTCTCTAGCGTGAAGTGATTTAGAAAATATTTTATATTTTTTTCAAAATTTAAGACTGGTGTCGTTGCTTCATTCTTCGTTCCATTTTTTTGCTTTCTTTTGAGTCCAAGGAGAGCAGCCTTTTAGGCAGCTTGTTTTTAAAATTTACTTTTCTCTTCTCCTTTTTTATTCTTCTTTGTTACTTGTTCCTTTACTCATTTCCGTTGGAGATTTTCGATCTCCCGAAAATTCTCTTACACTATCGCTTATCTCATACACCTTGTCTTGGCTTTCTTGTCTTTGAATAAAGTAGTTTATGAAGTGCAGAGTATAAAAAATGATATGGGCATTCACTCGTTCATTCTTTCCATTCAAAAGATATTGAAATTACTGTGAATCTAATTTCACGTATTGGAACGAGAAGATGTGTTGGCTTTGATGTCAACCACCTTGTTGAGATGAAGGGTTGTCGATAGTAACATGTTACAAATCAGTTTATGTCAGGTCTGGTAATCGCAGTCCAATCTTACATCTTACATATTATTTATCAGGCCGCAAAAATCCAAACTAGATCAGTTTTTTTTTCTAAACATAAAATAAACTTGCATATGATGCGCCTGGGCATGGTCTATTTGTGAAAAGTCCGATTTGGGTATATTTGTTTCTTATTTTTTGTGCCAAGAGCCCTTGTTCTAGTTGTAGATATGATGCGTGCATCATGCGTCAGGAGTTACCTGAGTTACAAACTCGTGTACTTCTATTTTCTCTCTTCTTGCTCCCTCCTCGCAATTGGTAATTAGTTTGGAATATATTTCACACAGCAAATCAATGAAGGTTTCAACTAATTTGACTCCTGCTCTAAAGGAAAACGTGTGGTAGTTGTATTGGTACCATGGCTTTCTAAGTAGAGGGCCATTTCAATACGCGACCTCACAAATGCCACGAGGGTGTTTCGTATTTTATTGGGTTCACTAGATCTGCACGAAGACGATACAAGTTATTGAGATTCAGAGAAATACAATAAAAAAGATGATGAGATTGATTGCGACGAAGGTTTAGGCAGAACATTTAATGGGCCGCAAGGTCAGTTGTGGAGTTAAATATCCAGTGATCGTTCCATCTCCTTCTCTCCCTCTTCCCCCTATTACAAAAACTTTCTCCGAAGATCACTGGCTGATTACCCTTCTAAATTCTAGTCATTATATACGTAAAAATTTTCTCATTTCGTCTATCTATCCGCGCCGCCGCTCTTGTCGATATATTCTCGGGAGAGAGAGAGAGAGAGAAGTAGAGAGAAAGAGACAGAGAGAAATAGAAAGAAAGAGAAGAGAGAGAGGGAGAGAGAGAGAGAGAGGAGAGGAGAGAAGAGAGGAAGACAGAGAGCGCAGGGAAAATAGCTAGAGAGAGTGGGGGGAAGGTTAATTGTCAGGGCCGACAGCTGAGCCTCACCTTCCTTGCAACGATCACAGTTACAAAAATCGAGCCCTTTAGCTCTGATTGTCATCCTCTTCCTACCCGTTCGCTGCGAGACTTTCGTTCAAATTCAGAAAGGGAGAGAGATATATACAGAAATGAAGGACATCTTCGCAACGATGACAGGACTGCGGGGACCAAGTGGGTTTGGATCAGGATCAACCGCAGAAGATGTAACGCGAAATATTGATGCGTCCCACCTTACGGCCATAGTCACAGGTTTGATTATCCACATTATCAATCTCTAAATGCCCTAACTTCGTTACCTGTTCATCCCGAAGCAGGTAAGATAGATAAGAATGCCACAGGTCCCATGAGTGCTTAAATTTAATCTAAACCCTGGCCCTAAATCTAACCATGATATTGACATAATATTATTTCCTGTTTTTCCCTTACCTGATTATTACACGTTTTTGGCTTCTCGGCTGGGGAATCCTTACACATATAGGCGTCGAGTTATACGTACAAGAAAACACAAACCCAAATGCAATGGATAGAATGAAAAGCCATTTTTGTTAAATCGTCATCGGTGAATAAAATGAGATAAAAAACCCTTCTATCCTACCTTCATCTAAGTGTTCTGAGCAGGTGGTGCAAGTGAGATTGGAGAAGAGACGGCAAGAGTCCTGGCTCTACGTGGAGTCCACGTTATCATCGCTGCGAGGAATACAAATGCTGCGCAAGCATCCAAAGCACGAATTTTAGCTACCAATCCTTCAGCAAGAGTGGATACCCTCAACCTCGATCTCAGCTCCATAAAATCAGTCACGGCATTTGCAGAGGCCTTCCTATCCATGGCACTCCCTTTGAACATTCTCATGTGACAAACTCTAGCATAAATAACGCGAAAATCTACGAATTTCTTCAGTTTCTTTGACCTGACACTAAGTTTAATATACTTGATCGATCTGCAGAAACAACGCCGGCGTAATGTTCTGTCCCTTCCGTCTCTCCGAGGACGGGATAGAAACCCAATTCGCCACCAACCACATAGGTCATCATCACCGCTAAGTTATTTTGCTAAGTTTTTTACTCATACGGTCTTTTCACTATTCTCAGGGCATTTCCTGCTAACCAATCTTCTTCTTGAGAAGATGAAGACCACGGCGAAAGAAACGGGGATTGAAGGAAGGATAGTAAACCTGTCCTCCATTTACCATTCCCGAACGTATCCAGGAGGTATACTCTTTGAGGCGATCAATGATAAATCAAGGTGAGAGTTATATGAAGTTTTAAATGCGAATTCATAGGATTTGATGTCGTAATGAACGATGACCACGCAGATATTCAGAGAAAAGGGCGTACGCACAGTCTAAGCTGGCAAACATCCTCCACGCCGTTGCGCTGTCCAATCGTTTGAAGGCAATCTCTTTTCATTATCGTTCTATCTCCTTCATTGACTTCACAATTTTAGGGAGTTGACTGCTAGTTTTGAGCAGGATGAAGGCGTAAACATCTCGGTTAATGCAGTTCACCCGGGGCTAATCATGACGAACTTGATGAGGCATTCAAAGGCCCTGATGAGTACGTAATGCTGATTTGCTTGTAGACCCTTCGATGAAAATCTCTAATTTTTGCGATGAATTTGCAGGACTTTTTCAAGTGGCAACTTATGTCTTGTGGAAGACCGTACCGCAGGTAAACCCACCCACAAGACCATTTCTCTCCTCTGTCGACCAAATTTTAATTTAAGATCTCCACTTAATTAGCTCTAGAATTATTTTATACTGTGACACTCCCTTGGTATATTCCTCAAGAACAGTTTTGTATATAGCCGGGGGACAAAATTTAGAAGAAAAAAAGTTATGGGTACTTTCTGGAATGTAGTTAGTTGCTTGAATTCCCACCTAAGAAAACCACTTCTTTTTTAAGAGAAACGAACCTCTCGCGTAGCAACCACTTCTTTTTTAAGATGATGAGAAGAGGAGACACAGTGTAGTCAAAATCTTTGTTAATCCATAAAACTTGTTGTTAACAATGGGTTTGTATTTATATTGTAAGATAATAGTCGTTATGTAGTTTGTTTCTATGTTTAATCATAGCCGTTATAACAAATTATAACGGCTATAATGAAAACAGTCCTGGCCGTTGATCCTAACAGCTATATTTGATCCTAACGGCTATATTTAACCCTAACGGCTATATTTGATCCTAACAACTATATTTCATCCTATCTATGTTTCGACCTATATTTCATCCTATTCACTATTTCTCTAACGAGTATAGGGGTACGTGGCTTTATTTACTAGGCTAGTTGTTATATTGATTCCTATTGGTTCATACCTAGTCATCCAACGCTTTTGACTCGGCTTGAATGGGGCTAGAAGTGTGAACGGAGTTAGAAACTCCGTTATTACTTTTGCCCCAAACATTTGATGATTCAAAATTAAGCATATCAAAAATGGAAATTTTATGACGATTTTTTCTGTCCAAGGGAGGGATTCTGGTTTGAGGATGCTTTGTCGACTTGGATGTTGTAGGGAGCGGCGACAACATGTTATGTAGCTCTCCACCCTACGCTGAACGGGGTTACTGGGAAGTACTTCATAGACTGCAATGAGAGGCAACCCAGCAAACTCGCCAGAGACTTGAAGCTCGCTAAAAGGCTGTGGGACTTCAGTGAGAAGCTGGTCCAGTATGATAAGTGAATCTATAAACGGCGTGAAAGATCTTATCATCCTTTTCTCTTCTTCCTCATCGTGCCAGATTTCAGAGAAGAACATATATATGACTAGCATGCCTATAAATCCTTCTTTGCTTTAACGTAATAATAAAATTTGGAGGAAGCTTTATAAAAACCCAGAGTATTTTTATCTATTTTTTAATAATTCTGAAAACTTGCGACCTCCTGGAGCCCAAAAACGTATCCAGATTCAGGGACAAGTGGAATAAGAAGATAATGTGATATTCAGGTTCTTTACGCTGCGTTCTCTGCCACCCCCCTTCTTATTATGTTGTTGTTGAACTTTCATGGATTGCTTCTTCAATATCTGAAAAAAAAAACTTAATAAAACTAAGACTGCAAGAGAGGGGGGGGGGAGAGAGAGAGAGAGAGGAAGGGAGAAAAAGACTGGGGAAGGATACGGTCCAGTTTTACCACAAACCTAAACATAGACCTAAAGTTAGGTCCAGTCCGGTCCAGTCGGGTTGACTAGTGAAAGATAAAGTCAATGTCAGGTTGACTTCATATGTTTGTCGCCTTGGGTGCCAAGTAGTGTTCAAGAATGAGAGAGAGAGAGAGAGAGAGAGATAAGGAGAGAATGAAAAGTGTGAGAATGAGAGAGGGAGAGAATTAGAGGGGGAGAGAATCAGAGAACAGAGAGGGAAAGTGAGAGAGAGACAATGAGAGAGTGAGATAAGGATAGAATGAGAGTGAGAAAAGGAGAAAGAGAAGGAGAGAGTGAAAGGGTGGGAGATTGAGAGAGGGAGGAGAGAGAGTTAGAGGGTGAGATGATGAGAGAGAGAGAGGAAGAGAGAGCGAGATGATGAGTGAGTGAGAGGGGAAGACTGGAAGAAATTGAGAGGGAGAGAATGTGAGTGAGAGGGGAAGACTGGAAGAAATTGAGAGGGAGAGAATGTGAGTGAGAGGGGAAGACTGGAAGAAATTGAGAGGGAGAGAATGTGAGTGAGAGGGGAAGACTGGAAGAAATTGAGAGAGAAAGAATGTGAGAGAGAGGGAGATAATGAGAGAGTGAGAGAGGGAGAAAAGGAGAGTGAGTGAGAGATAATAAGGGATGATAGAGGTGAAGAAACGAGAGACGAGAGAGGAGAAGAGGAACACCGAGAGAAGAGGTGAGATATGAGATCGTTGTTTATCCTTCAGAAAATGTTACAATCATCTGGATTTATATATCGTATAAGACTGTATGAATAGTAACTAACCGTTGTTTGGGATATATCCGTTGTAACAGAATACAATGGATATATCCATTTTAAATTCAGATACAATCACTACCCTTATAATGAATCGGGTGCACCGATCACGACCGTTGATCGGTGCGGTGCTCCCTTTCTTTATAACGTTGAGCTGGTCTTATCTGGACCGTTATAACTAAATGGGTGAACCGATCACGTCCGTTGATCGGTGCAGTGGACCCATTTGATCCTAGCCGATATAATCCTAACTAGATTTAGTCCTGACCATCTAGATTTAATCCTATTCTATATTTAATCCTATAGTCTAACTCTCTAACAAGTATAGTCAATATGTCGATTTTACTAAACTAATCTTGATTAATCCTAACGGAGGAATGTAACTCATGGTCGTTGACTTGGCGAGTTAGCGCGGTGGTCTTTTGGTGCTAATTCCTTGACAGCATGCCCAAGAGCCGATTGGAGTTCATTTGAAATTGAAAGGTATTTTCTCATCTAGGATCCCGCCTCTTCCTTTGGATAATTATCTTTATTGTTTTCCTAGAGTACATCTTGGGCGCCCCACGTCGCTGTGATGACAGATTCACCTTGATGAGCGTGTCTCCGGGGAAGAACATCATCAACACCTCTGTCACCTTCTTGTTTGTTGTTGTCATTTTCTTGGAGTTCTTACAGACACTCAAGAACTCTCACCCAGTCTGGGCCATCCTGTCCATCTTGCTACCAAGAACGATCCATGCGGTTGTTGTTGTTCACTACCAGCCCCAACTTTGCGTACGCGGTTGAATTCCACATGCGCGGCCTTTGCCATTGAAGATTTACTGGGGACGCCTGCATCCAACCTCGGCGATTGACCAGACACAGCAGTCACCATATTGAGGATTCTTCCTTTTTTCAGCCTTTGATCGCAGTTGTTCTTGGTTGTCTCTGTGGGAATTGACCGCTTGTGGTCGCACGCCCGCGGACGTGCTTTCTTGAGATCATATCTCGCGGCCTTTGTCGTTGAAGATTTACCGGGAATATCTTGATGGGTTGTTGCTCAAGCTCGCCGGAGGATCACTGTCGCCGGGGGGTTTCTACCACAATGTTGTTTTGGGAATTTTTCTGTTGCAGGTCGTTACGACTTCTGTTGCAGTTTAATCGTGGTCGTCTGTTTCTAGGAGTTATGACGGCGAGGATGCTGCCACCTCAGCTCACGACGCCAGCTGTCCCGTGGAGCTAGTTAGAGACTTCTTTCTGACTTTTCCGTGTTGAACGCCCTATATAAAGGGCTATGTGTTTGATGAAATGCACACCCGAACTTGATTCTTTCTTCTACACGAGTGTGTTTTTTCTCTCCTCGCTCCCTTGCCCGATTTAGTAGTTTCTTGAGTGGTTCAAAGGCTTTCTATAGCCAACATTTGGTATCAGAGCCGAAGGCCTAACATTGCTGGGATCCTGAAGATGGCGAAGAAGGCAGGAGAGCGTGGAATGGAGATGGCGGTATCGGCAGCGACGCCTCTCATGCTCTCCAAGATGAATTACCGTGTCTGGGCAATGCGGATGGAGGTACTGGTCGAATCTGATGATTTGTGGTCAGTCATGGTGGACAATGATGTCCCAAAGAAGGACAAAATGGCGCTGTCGGTGATCCTGAGCGCAGTGCCAGAAGACGTCATGGTCATGCTGGATGCGAAGAAGACGGCCAAGGAGAATTGGGAGATCCTACGGCAGAGGAATCTCGGCATGGACACAGTGATTCAGTCCCACATACAAGGTTTGAAACGTGATTTTGAGATGCTTACTATGTCCAGGAATGATTCCGTCGTGGATTTTGCGATGAAATTCACGCAAATTCTCTCCAAGTTGTGAACTTTGGGCGAGGTGGTAGAAGAACGAGAAGCTGTGTGGCGGTTCTTGAGGGCGACTCCTTCGAAATTCGACGCACTCACCCTGTCCTTGGAGCAATATGGAGATCTGGACAAGATAAGCCTCGATGAAGTTATTGGCTCACTCACCGTTCATGAGTTGCGACTCAAGGAGCGGGAGACTCGTGAAGAGGAACAAGCCTTGCTGGTGAAATCTATGAACAAGATGAAGATGATGAATGAAGGAGCATCCTCATCTCGTGGTGGAGGTCGCAATCACAACCATGGCAGAGGAAGAGGCAGAGGAAGGAGCCGAGGACGAGCTTCAGCTCATGAAGAATATAGGGAGAGTAAGCCTTTTGACAAGTCGGGAATTCAATGTTATAACTGTCAGAGATATGGGCATTTCGCATATGAATGCAGAAGTAGAAAGAAGGAGAGAGGAGATCGGGCATTTGTTGCTGAGACGACTGCAGCACCGGTGACCGCAAGCGTTCCTGCGCCGACAGCAACATCCTCCCTCTTGATGGCCGTAGAATAGGCAAGTTTATCAAATTCACTCTTGCTTGGATCTGACAATGATGTAGAAGTTTAAGGTTACTGGTATCTCGACACGGGAGCAACAAATCACATGTTTGGACAGCGGAATTTCTTCTGCAACCTGGATGAGTTAGTGTCCGGATTTGTGAAATTCGGGGATAACTCTAAGATTCCTATTAAAGGAAAAGGTGATATCGTGATAACTCAGAATAATGGCAGCACTCTCAAGCTTCCCAAGGTGCTATTTTTCCCTGACTTGGCAGCAAACATCCTCAGTCTTGGCAGACTGGATGAAGAAGGATGCAAGATGACCACGGCAGAAGGTAAATTGACTATATTTGATTCTGGTGGGCAGTTATTTGCAGAAGTAAAGAGATCAGAGGGGCGGCTCTACCTGCTGAAACTCAATGTAGTGGATCAATGCCTGATCACTGCAAAAGACGACTCTGAAACCTGGTTGTGGCACTCTCGTTTTGGCCACACCAGCTTTCATACGCTAAAGGAAATGTCCAAGAAGAATCTTGTTGAAGGACTTCCCCAGCTCAATTTGCCTGCTGAAATCTGCAGAAGTTGTGTTGGCGGAAAGCAACATCGGGTGCCATTCCCACAGGCATCCAATTTTCGAGCATCAAAGCCTTTGGAGCTCATTTATGCTGATTTATGTGGTCCTATCTCACCACCCACCTTGGGGGGAAGCAGGTACTTTCTTCTAATCATTGATGATTATTCAAGACTAACTTGGGTGGCAATGTTGAGGCAAAAATCAGAAGCATTTGAGGCATTCAAGCATTTCAAGAGCTTGGCAGAAACGGAGAAAGAGGTGAAAATAAAGATACTCAGGATGGACAGAGGGGGAGAATTCACTTCCGATGAGTTCTCAAAGTTTTGCTCAGAACATGGCATTAACAGGCAGTTGACCGCACCTTACTCACCCCAGCAGAATGGGGTCGTGGAGAGGAAGAACAGGACTGTAATGTCCATGGTCCGAGCTATGCTCAAGGCTAAAGAACTTCCCAGAGAGCTTTGGGGAGAGGCTGTAAGTATGGCCATTTATATTCTCAATCGGTCTATTACTAAAAGTCTGCAGGGCCAAACTCCATACGAAGCTTGGACCGGTAGCTAGCCTAATGTTGATCATTTGAGAACTTTTGGGTCGATTTTCCATGTGAAGCTCACCGGAGGACATGTGGGAAAGTTGGAAGACCGAAGGCATCCCATGGTCTTTATAGGCTATGAATTGGGAACGAAGGCATATCGATGTTTTGATCCGACTACGAGCAGAGTCGTGATCAGTCGAGACGTGTTTTTTCAGGAAAATCAGAAATGGACTTGGTCGCAACAAGGTGAAAGTTCAAATTCTCTTACTTTCTCACCTGATTTCTTGCATGAACCAGGTGTGGAAGAAGAGTATGATAACCCTGATGAAGATCAAGAGATTATAGTGCCATAGGAAGAAAATCTGACATCTCCGGGTGACTCTAATGACAGTCAACTTCCAAGGTACCGGTCATTAGCTGACTTGTACTCAGAAACCAGCCCTGTTGCTCTAGATGAACAGACCTGCCTACTTGTTGATGAAGAGCCCCTTACTTACTCATAAGCTGCTCGAGAGGAGGACTGGAGACAGGCCATGAAAGAAGAGATGATGGCCATTGACAAAAATCATACTTGGGAACTTGTGCTCCCTCCAGTTGGCTGCAGGCCAATTGGATTAAAATGGATCTTCAAGCTGAAGAGAAACGCACAAGCAGAAATCATAAGGCATAAATCAAGAATTGTGGTAAAGGGCTACTCACAGAAAAAGGGGGTCGACTATATTTGCCCCTGTTGTCAGATTTGAGTCCATAAGAGCCTTGATTGCCCTGGCAGCTCAAAGGAGATGGGTGATTCATCACCTAGATGTGAAATCGGTGTTCCTAAATGGAGAAATTGATGAAGTAATACATGTAAAGCAGCCAGAAGGCTTTGTAGTTGAAGGGAAGGAGAGCCATGTGCTCCGATTGAGAAAAGCTCTGTATGGATTGAAACAGGCACCGAGGGCCTGGTATTTCAAACTCCACAAGTTCCTATTGTCGCTTGGGTTCGCCAAAAGTGATTATGAGCAAGCTCTATACTTAAAGAGATCAGGTTATGAATGTTTGATCATCGGTGTTTATGTGGATGACTTGATTGTCACAGGTTCCAGTCCACAAGGGATTGCAACATTCAAAATGCAGATGAAGAAAGAGTTTGACATGAGTGATCTTGGATCACTAAGCTCATATCTTGGGCTTGAGGTGAAACAGGAAGAAGACTGGATTTTTTCTGACTCAGAGAAGTTATGCTCAGAAAATCCTAGAATATGCAAAGTTGGCTGACTGCAATGGGGTTTCCACTCCACTTGAAGCTCGTGCAAAGTTCACCCATAATGAGAAAAGTACACGGGTGAATGCCACAGAATATAGGAGTTTAATTGGAAGTTTACGATACCTGACTCATACAAGACCAGATTTGCTGTATTCTGTGGGGATACTGAGTAGATTCATGGAGGATCCTACTCAAGAACATTACTGTGGAGTCAAGCGAGTTCTGAGATATGTGAAAGAGACAGCTGATTATGGGCTTTTCTACAAGAAGGGAGGCACAAATTCTGAACTGATTGGTTTTAGTGACAGTGATTTTGCAGGAGATGTGAATGATCGGAAGAGCACCTCTGGGTACATCTTCTTCCTTGGTGGAAGAGCAGTCAGCTGGGGATCTCAGAAGCAGGGTATTGTGGCTCTGTCTTCATGTGAATCCGAATACATTGCCGCTACGGAAGCTGCACGTCAAGGTGTGTGGATGAATCGTCTGATTTGTGAAATGAAGGGTGAAGAGCAGACGACAGTAAAGTTGATGGTGGACAATCAATCTGTAATTATCTTGAGCAAGAACCCAGTCCACCACAACCGTACCAAGCACATTGATACAAGGTACCATTTCATCCGACAGTGTGTTGAAGACAAGAAGATCGAGATAAGCTACATTCGGACGGAGGATCAACTGGCGGATATATTCACCAAAGCTCTTGGAAGGTTGAAGTTTCAAGAAATGCGAGGATGCCTTGGAGTACGTTGTCTTCGCACGGAGGAGCTAGAGCAAGGAGGAGATTGATGGGTTGTTGCTCAAGCTCGCCGGAGGATCACCGTCGCCGGCGGGTTTCTACGACAATGTTGTTTTGGGAATTTTTCTGTTGCAGGTCGTTACGACTTCTGTTGCAGTTTAATCGTGGTCGTCTGTTTCTAGGAGTTATGACGGCGAGGATGCTGCCACCTCAGCTCACGACGCCAGCTGTCCCGTGGAGCTAGTTAGAGACTTCTTTCTGACTTTTCCGTGTTGAACGCCCTATATAAAGGGCTATGTGTTTGATGAAATGCACACCCGAACTTGATTCTTTCTTCTACACGAGTGTGTTTTTTCTCTCCTCGCTCCCTTGCCCGATTTAGTAGTTTCTTGAGTGGTTCACAGGCTTTCTATAGCCAACATATCTGCCTCCCCCCCTCGATGACCGGCCAGACACTTAGTAGTCACCTAATTGAGGATTCTTCCTCTCTGTGTCTACTGTTCACGGTTGCGTTTGGGCTGTCACCGTGGATATCGTCCGCTTGTGGCTGCCCACCCGAAGACCTGCTTCTTGTGATCACCCTCCGCAGCCTTTGCTACTCGG
Organism: Wolffia australiana; assembly: GCF_029677425.1. NCBI lineage: Eukaryota > Viridiplantae > Streptophyta > Magnoliopsida > Alismatales > Araceae > Wolffia > Wolffia australiana. The sequence continues at coordinate 11,282,409 of NC_135851.1, read as the reverse complement.
GACTGTGCGACTACAGCCACTGTCCACTAAAGACCGCCACACAGTCACAGTTCCGCCTTCCTATGGCCGTCGCACGCGGACTTGCTGCCACTATCAGCCCAGCAGTCAATCACGATCAATAGATCAGACGCCTATTCGCCTGCCCTATCCACTAGATCACTCAACCCATCTGCGTGGACGGTCAAACTCTAAATGCTCAGCCTGGCCACCAAACCACCCCGTCTTCAGTCCGCTCCTACACGACCTTGTTCCTCTAATCGAGAGTTCCCTTGTTCGGCCTTCTCAAATCATCATCACCGAACGGACGATGACGTCGTCATGGACCCTGGTCTTGACCCTTCCAGATTCCTTCCTCCCCCCCCCCCTAATTTCAGTATCGTTATTTCCTTCAGTGCCGTCACTCTATTTGTTCCTCCGTCTAGAATTTAAAGGACATTGATAGGACTAGCCACCTCTACCAAGAGTTAGGGATTTTATTCTCGATTTCGACTAGGATTGCTAATGGATAGGGTTGTGGACACCATGTGGATACTAGATATCCCTCACTTTGTAGCGTGACAATTTGATCTAATGGGTCATTGGGATTCTGATTGTGGTTTGGCACACTCTGACTCATTAATTGATCTTCAATCCACTCAGCAATTGCCCGTAGTTCTCATTGAAATTTAACGCTTCTGCATCCATACAAACCCGTTGCACATATTCTTCGTCATCTTCCCCTGTGGTGTAACACGACCCGACTGATCCCGGCACTCATGTTACATCAGTGAGAGGGCAAGACTGAGATATATATATGAAGTACAAGAGAGAGGGACTATGAGAGGCAGAGAGGGAGAGAGTGAGAGGGAGGGGGTAAGAGTGAGAGAGTTGTTAGAACCTAGCTCTCTCTCTCTTCAGCAACTCACACAGAGAAGGGAAGCACAAGCACTCACTCTCCTAGTGACGCACAAAGATATGGAAGAGGAAGCTCCCACTTTCCTTATCTCACACAGAGAAGAAGAAAAAAGAACAACAAAGAACACTTTGAGAGAGGAAGAAACCAGGGATGGACGCAGCATACTTCAACAAAAGAACTCATACACATTTATAGGCATTCCTGCATAACTGCATATAGACTCAAACTAAGAATGGTCACACACTTGTCCAAGGACTTGGTCTTCCTGGACACCCAGTCCACTTCTCCTGAAACCCAGCTCTTACCTCCCCATCTCCCAATAGATCAATGCTCCATGCTGAGTTAGTTATTGCCTAACCCATTCAAAACTAAGTCCCTAAATTTACTAACTCAAGATTAACTATCCAACAAGAGTGAGAGGAAGAGAGTGTGCAAGGCAAAGATTGAGAGAGGAAGGGGGGGGGGGGGGGGACACTGAGAGAAGGAGAGTGAAAGGGCAACACTGATAAGGAGGGACTAGGAGAGGGAGAGAGGGAGACTGAGTGGGCGAGAGGGAGAGAGGGAGAGACAAAGAGAGGGAAAGAGGCAGAGAGTGAGAAGGGGAGAGAGGGTGAGAGAGAGGGAGAAAGGGTAAGATAATGAGAGAGAGAGAGGGAGAGAGTGAACATGGAGAGAGGGTGAGAGAGAGAGGGAGAGAGGGCAAGAGGGAGAGCGGAAGAGAGGGCAAGAGAGAGAGGGAGAGAGTGAGAGTGGAAGAGAGGGCAAGAGAGAGAGGGAGACACTGAGAGCAAAATAGAGGGTGAGAACATTTTTTATACTGATTGGCATAATCATCTTCTCAATTTAGCTACATCTTTTTATACTGATTGGCATAGAGATAGAGAAACCTGGTTGACAAATCATAAACTCTATGTCTGTATCTCTGTCTGTATCTCTGTCTCTATCTATTGACGATTTGGTCATAACTTTTTCTACACACCTTGGATCGAGATGATTTTTGTTTCATTAGATTCAGAAGGCTTCAATCTATAGGAATCAACTCAAGAACACCACAAACAGAGTCCTATATCTCAGATTCGAGGCCATTGAATCCCTGAGGTAAGTTTTTTAATCTTATATTTAAAATACTCGTCTTCACTAGATGCATCTATCCATATAATTTTTTTTATGATTCTCTTTATTTGATTTGTTTTTGTTAAAATTTTAAGCCTATTTACTATTTAAAAAAAATTTCAGCCCGCAAACCAATGTGGGTTGTTGCATCAGCTGGGTGCCAAGACTGCCTGCCTAATGTGCATGCCACGTCGGTGGGGTCGGCCTCCCTAGGAGCCCAGCTGGCAGAGAAAATAGGGTCCAAAGTATCGCTGGACCCTATCTCTCCCATGTCAATAGTCAGAAGCGCCCAAGCCGTCAGATCTGACAGGTTGGGCATATTTGATGACTCGATTGAAAGGAAAATGAAAACAATAAAATCAAAAAATTTAAAAAAGCCAACGGGCATTTTGGGGCCCCCGTCAGCATTAAATGCTGTCAAGAATGAGATCCACGGGCCCATCTGGACCGTCGTGACATCCAAATGCCAAGATCTCCACGTTCCAAATGATGGATCTGTGGAGTCTCGTCTACGCATTCAAAAAATTGAGCTGCTGGCATTAAATGTCGATGGCTCAATAAATGCAACTTTTCACCTAGGGCAAGACGGCCTGACTCTGTTGGATCAAACAGCTGAAAACGCATCCCAATGTGAGATCGATTGCCTCCCAGCCGTTGGAAATAACACGTCATCGCCGCTGACTCACTTACCCGACAACACATTAAATGCGTTGTCAGCTGCCCTGCCACTTGTGTCGGCTGCCATTGTTCACCATTCCACACTTTCTTCACTGTTAGATCCATCGGTGGATCACTGATTGGACGGCGGAGATCTGTTGGAGCCTATGCCAGCATAGTAGTGGGGACCACCTCTGAGTTAGCCGAGTCCGACAAAATCAAATCGCCTGACTTAGATGGCTTTGGCCGAGTTGACTCGGCCAATCCCAGTCAATTCAACTCGGCCAGGTCTGGCCGAGTTGACGCGGCCGGGTCTGTCTAGGTCAACTCGGACAGTCTCGACTATGTCAAACGAACTGACTCGGCTGGATTCAATTCGATCGACCTAATCGGGTCCAACCTGGTCGACACAGCCGATTTCGGCCGGGTCAACTTGGTCGGCCCGATAGGGTCCGACCCGATTGACCTAGCCGAGTCCGAACGAGTTGACCCAATCAAACCGGCCAGGCCTGACCCGATCGAACCGGCCAGGTCCGACCTGACCGAACCGGCCGATCCAGGCCAGGTCGACCCAGTGGACCTAGCCAAGTTTGATCGATACAATAGGGTTGACTGAGTTGAGTCAACCCAAGTCAACCTAGTTGACTTTATCCACTCGACCGATCCCATTCTAGTTGACCTGATTGATTCGACTCGGTCAACTCAACCCGAATCGACTTGGTTGACTCAAATGAATCCAAACGAGGTGAATTGTATGCATTGACAAACATCAGTCGAGTCAACCTACCTGACTCGGCTGACCTAGATTGAGTAGGCTCGACCAAGATTTGTCGAGTCAGCCTAGTTGCCTTGATCACACATGACCATTCTAACAAGGTTATCTCACGAGGTACGGGCTGACTGGAGTCGGCTAGTCCGTTCCCTATAGACTAGAACGACCCTAGACGAGTAGATTTTGCTGACCCGAGTCGCGTTGACTCCATAGATTTAGGCTGTGTTGACCCGACAACACAAGATGCAGGCAAAGTGAAGGGAGGATCCAAACCGAATGGGCTCCTACCTGGCCATACACCTCTGATGACCTGGGAAGCGAGAGTGGCTGGACCCTCACAAACGGCTACCATCCAACGGATCTCAAAGATTACACTCCCCCTCTTTACGATGCAACTACCTTGACAAGAGGCTATATTGAGACGGAGGGAGTGTGACTAGTTGCTTTCTCCAAAGAGGGGATCACACGAATGGCAGCACCATTCGCCTACACTTTGATAGGATAGGGCGATTTGCTACAAAGTGTCCCCTCATTGATGACATCATGAAGGTATACTTAGGGCCAGAAAATTTCCTAGTTATGGTGGTTATTGGGGCACGCAACCATTGGAGTGTTTTTATACGCTTCCAATTGAGCTGACTTCAAAAAGGCTTGAAGCCGCACCACATGGATGATTAATGGCTCTACTATGCACACCTATCGATGGGCGGCCGAGCAGATGGGAAACTCATGAGATCATTACCCTAACTCTGTCCTAGTATGGATAGGCTTCCCTAGCTTATAGCCACATCTCTTCACGCCCACTGCTCTGGAATCCTTAGCTAGTGTTGTTGGCCCAGCTTGAAGCGCAACATTGGCAATATCGTCGCCTTGTGTCGCGTATGTACCTTGGCCAAACAGGTCAAGAAGAGTGTCGGGTTATACACCCCGCTACCAATGCCCAAGTGACCGTGGAACGACGTTAGTATGGACTTCGCTCTAGGGTTGCCCCGGACTGTACGACGACACGACTCAATCATGGTCATCGTTGATAGGTTCTCTAAGATGGTGCACTTTGTACCTTGAGCGAAGACATCCAACGCAACTCAGGTCGCACAATTATTCTTCTAAGAAATCGTGCGTCTACACAGCTTGCCGAATTCGATCGTCTCCGACAGAGACGTCCGCTTCATGAGTTACTTCTGGAAGACCTTGTGGAGTCTCCTCGGGATGAAACTCAAGTTCTCGACGGCTTACCACCCTCAGACCGATGGTCAAACGGAGGTAGTCAATCGGAGCTTGGGTAACCTACTTCGGCCCCTAGTAGGCGAGCACCTTACGACGTGGGACTTGATCATTCCCCGCACTGAGTTCTCTTAGAATTCCTTGGTAAATTGAACCTCCGGGTTGAGCCCTTTCGAGATCGCTTATGGTCAGTGATGCAAGACAACTATGCAGGACAACAGGAGATGATGGATGTAGGATGACTTTGGTGACGAAAAAGGGACAACGGTGAAGGCCAAATATTGGGCTGGTTTGGGGAGGGGATGGATAAAACTGACCACAATTCACACGATCGATTTCGAAAAAGATTTAAATCCGATGAAATAGTAGTAGTGCAGCCCCTTTCCTTGTCGAGGGTGGGAGTACTGTCTTCAACCACTGCGATGATGCCAAGCACCAAAATCAATACTATCAAATTCACGCTTACGGGAAAACTCAAGAAATACCTAATCCACTAGTCGTTGAAAATTCCAGAAAACCTAAAACAAATCCGACGGCGGTGGAAGAACTTCTTGCGGAACACTGGACGAAGAACACGAACACCAAAGAGTTTGAGGGGTACCTCTGCACCAGGAGTGCACGACAAGGATGCGGGGAATTCTGATCGTATCGTTGGCGAGATGATTGATGTGTGCTTCGACAGGGTGTCGTGGATCCAACTGCGCGGTCAGTTCGGGGGGGTCAAGAGGGAAGTCGCCCCATTGTGGGGTGCGGGGCAGCGCCCCGACACCTAGACAGTATGCGTGGCGACCAGTGGTTGCGAGGGCATCCAGGAGCACGACGAGTGCACGCCGGTGGCCAGGGACTCGGCGGCCTAGGCATTTGGCGGCCCTGGCGAGGGCGACCTGGCGGTGGGGCGGCCAGCGCTAGGCACTCAGCGGCCTGGGCATTGGGTGGCCCTGGCGGGGGCGGCCTGGTGCTTGGACGGCCGGGCACTGGGTGGCCCTGATGGGGCGGCCTAGCACTTGCATGGCAGGGCGCTCGGCCAGCCGGGCGCTGGGCGGTTCTGGCAGGCGGCCTGGCACTTGGATGGCCGGGCGGCCTGAGCGTTGGACGACCTTGGCGAGGCCAGCCTGGCATTGGGGCGGCCAGGCGTTGGGCGGCCATCGCTAGGCGTTCGGTGGCCTGAGCGCTGGGCGGCCCTAGCGGGGGCGGCCTGGCGCTGGGTGGCCCTAATGGGGCGGTCTGGCGCTTGGATGGCCGGGCGCTAGGCGGCCCAAGCATGGGCAGTCGGGCGTTGGGCGGTCCTGGCGGGCGGCCTGGCGCTTGGATGGTCGGGCGACCTAAGTGATGGGCGGCCCTAGAGTGGGCGGCCTGAGTGATGGGCAGCCCTAGAGTGGGCGGCCTGGAGCTTGGGCGATCCTAACAATGGATGGCAAGACACAAACGTGCACGGAGAAGGAGCGGTGGTCGACGCCTGCGGCGACGACGGTCCGATGGGAAGAGGGCTAGGGCAAGTCCTCCAAGAAGAAAACTCAATTCTTGAAATAAAGCTTGCCAAAGGTTTCTTGCAGCATCGGCCTATATATATAGGCCTTGGAGGAAAGAGAAATGCAAGAGATAAAAATAAAAGTAAAGATAAGTGATGTGATATCATGTCACGTCAGAGGACAATTCTTGATCTGGCATTGATGACATGTCATGATGCGTGACGGGGTGCGCGTAGGTGGAGACGTGCTTGATGGGGCGTGCGTAGATGGAGACGTGCTTGATGTTGGTGCGTTGACTTGGTCGGTTGATGGCAACGGCGTGTCCGCAGAAGTCATGTTGATGTCGTCGCCATCAGTCAGGCTCATCATCAACCCCTAGACCTAGCACACGTAGATCCTCATGTTAGGGATTCTGAGGATGGCCTTGCATTCGCCCAGCATGTTTCTTCGTTGCATAAGCATATTCATGATAAATCACGAGTCAAAATGCATTGTACAAGTAGGCTACCGACTTGCATCACCGACCCCGAGTGTTCGACGTGGGAGACCGCATGATGGTGAGACTTAGACCAGAGAGATATTATCCAATGACGACAACTAAGCTACATGCTCGTAGCGTCGTCCCGTTCTCGATCCTCCAAAGAGTGGGTGATAACGTCTACGTCATCGAAATCACTCCTACGTGGGGGATCAGCTCCACGTTTAACATGGCGGACATTGCTTAGTACCGAGCCCCTTCTTCCCCCCTATAACCCAGCCTTTCTAGACCCCTTCAATGTGAGTGAGTTTGCCACGACCACTCCCCCGATCATTTCACCCGATTAGCACAAGTCAGTCGATTGTATACTGCAGGAGGTAATTAACTATGTAGGGGACAAGGTATCACAAAGATTTTTGGTGCTTCGGTAGGGACGCACAAGTGTGGATGATGCCTAGATCACGGAGGACAATCTACGATGCCTGCGGTCAGATCTCCTTTTGTCATCGTCGTTCGCCAGCACCAACTCGTCGGAGTCGAGTTCTTCCGGCACCGGGAGGATTGATGGAGCGTGCCCAAAGGACATCGATGAATCATCATTAGAGCCATCTTCACTGTCATCAGCATCACCACCGGTCCGTGTCCAGCCTGACTGGCACTCCAAAGCATCCGTGAAGACGCTCGGGTTTAAATACTCCGTGTAGAGCACGTCCGTGCATGTGCTCACGCTTTAATTACCTGTTTTCAGTCATTTTAAATTATGTGTTGTGTACGTCATGACGAGTGCACCCTACTCGTCGTGACACATCCGTATCATCATGTTTTCATACCCGTCTGTATGGTTTTATTTTTACGTCTTTTGATTTCATAATTTATTTATTTATGTTGTAAGTGCAGGGTCTCTTGTTGGACCCTATGTAAGGGGCCCATCATGGCCCTATATAAGGCCAAGATGGGACCACTTTCTCCTTAGATCTGGAAATTGTGTGTTGCAGTTTCTTTCATTTTTCAGATCTCACCAAAGAGAGAAGAAGGAGAAGAAGAAGAAGAAGAAGAAGGAGAAGAGGAAGAGGGAGAAGACAAGAAGAAGTGGGATAAAAGGGGAAGATCAGGATTCGCTCATCGTACGTCGTTAGAAGGCGGCTCTTGCACCCTTCAGCCACTAATGTTATTGTTGATCTATCGACGGGCATCTCCTTAACGTGCACCTACAACAAAGGCTTCCTCGATTGATTGTCGTTTGTGGCTCTTTCATTGGTGGTGGATGGTGACTCACACCTGCCTCGTGACCATCATCGCCGAATCTGCCATTTGCACTTACAACGCAGTGTGACATAGACCAGAAAGTTGCTAAGGGAGACCTGTGACACCGTGCATCTGCATGGATGCTAGTCACCTGCACAACGCAGTTGCTGCTTGACTAGAAAGTTGGCTAGCCGACACCATCTGTCAATCCACATTTGCGCCAGGCATCCTCGGACGTTCGACCACGCCGCGGCACCCTCCCCATGCAACTACGACCAGGAGATCAAAGTCTGGCGTGTGAGTGGTACCTGTCGCAAATGAGCTGTTGACCATTGATTCAACACCTCCTCCTAGACGCTCGATGACTCCACATCGACATCGATGATTCGGTGCCGACTGGGGCATTAAATCTCTACATGCACAACTAGTTCTTTCGTGCCTGTAGGTTGACTTCTGAACCTGTTCGTGCTGGTCACGGTCACCAGAATACGACGGAAGTTCTGCCGGCCACCACTGATTGGTTGTGACTTCATCAGCCTCACTTGCCACTAAACAATAGGACTTCCAGCTATGCCTACAGATCGCCTGTGGCACCACCCAGATTGCATCTCATTGCCAACCGCCGGGTGAGTTGTACTGCATGTGGATTTCCCCGTCCTTGGCAACGTCCTCTTCACCTCCAACCTCCCATACAAGCTCATGTGCCACGACACCGCCGCCAATCGAGCCAAGCCGTGTTCGTCAATGGCCCGCCTCCGCCTTCCTAAGCATCCCAGCTGGTGCACCAACAAATTCTTCAATGATGAACGCCACCACCAACGAGGTACGATGTTCCCCTAGCTCATCATTTATATTATGTCTTCTAGTATATTTTCAGCTGCACTCCACCACACTCGGGTTAGTTTACGTGAGAGAATTTCTTTGAAAAAATTACGAATTATGTGTTTCCCTGTGCTCGGGCCGAGCCCATCCGTTACGTGCAAGCCCCTATGAAATTATTCCACTCAACGCCGTAGCCGCCATCATTTCTCTAACGAGGTTTAGAAGGTCACCGTCATCATCACCGATCATCCACCCACAGCTCGAAACTCGACAAGTTTCACAAGTCGGACCTGCACGTACACTCGTCTAGGGTTTCATCGCATCACGTAGTCACATACACTTAGTGAATTACCCATCACACGACGCCAAAGATGACGTCCGACATCACTCCCCTCCTTCAGGACATCATTTGGATGCCCCTCATACATGTCACATATATAACACCCGATCAAGAGTGTGTCACACGAGCTGATAACTTTATGATCCCGTCTTGTTTGGAAATACAGAGGAATCGGCAACCCTCTAACCCAGTCACATCTCCTTTCTCAAATCAAAGAGCACAACCTAGGGATAGTTGGATTGATTGAGACAATGACTACATCGGATCACTCCCATACCCTTGCGAGGAAACTCGGAATGAATCATGTTTATAGCCGTTCCTTGAATAAGCTCTGGCTTTTTAAAGAAGCGAGAGTATTCGTTGGAATTACTTTTCGAAGGAACGCAGTATATTACTTTTGACGTATCGTACCCCTCAAAGCCCTATACACTCAAGGTAGTCTACACCTCGCATAAACATCTAGTACGAGCGGTCCTCTAGGAGGAACTCACTCTACATATCTAGACCCACCCATGACTTGTTGACCTCCTTTAGTTTATAGCTGGGGATTTCAACTGCATACGGGCAGCCAGCAAATTCCAGGGAGGCCAACCTCCTAGGTTACGATCTACGCAAACTGTTAATGATTTTATTCATCAGGCATCCCTCATGGAGCCTTTCACCATAGGTAAGAAGGGGACGTGGTGTAATGGAGCCTTTCACCATACGTGTATGTATGAGCGGCTCAAACATTCTTTTATTAATATCACTGCACTGATGCACTGCACTATCACGATTGAGATCCTACCGAGATATTACTTAGACCACTCACCGATCATCCTTCCTCCAGACTCAAGTATGCCACCCTTCCTATGCGGGCAGAGATCAAGGAGGTAGTCTTTTCCTTGTGTCGGAACAAGGCTCCGGGACCAGATGGATTCTCAACAGAATTCTATGTAGCATGTTGGGATATCGTAGGCACGGACTTGGTGCTAGACATCAAGGGGATCTTCACATGTAAAGTCTTACCTCGAAGCTGGAATCCACTTTCTTGGCACTTATACCAAAAATGGACAATCCGGCATCATTTAAAGACTTTCGTCCAATCAATCTTTGTAATGTATGCTATAAAGTTGCATCTAAGATCATTACAAATTGAATAGGGACCTTCCTTGATAGACTTATCTCCCTCAAAAATGCGGTTTTCTCAAGGGTTGACAGATCCATGACAATATCATGCTAGTTCATGAGTTAGCCCAGTCCTTAAATACTCATATTCGATGTTCGAGTGTCATCATCAAATTGGATATGGAAAAGGCTTTTGATCAAGTCAAGTGGAGTTTCCTTACCAAAGTGTTACGTTGCTTTGGATTCACCGATGCATTCATTGCTCTCGTCGATGCCTGCATTAGAGAGAATCACTTCTCTCTCCTAGTGGACGGAAACTCCAATGACTTCTTCACGGCCATGAGGGGTTTATGACAAGGTGATCCCATCTCACCCACCCTTTTCATATTGATGGAGGAGGTCTTCAGCCGATCACTCACACAAGTGATCGCCCGCGGCCTCATTCAACCATATTTTATGAAAAGGGGATGCCCGGTCCTCTCTCACTCCTTATTAGCAGATGACGCCATCCTTTTCCTTAACGGATCTAAAAAATCAATTAAGGAACTCATGAGTGTTCTCACTACATATGGGCGGGCTTTTGGCTAGCTCGTCAATGCCTCAAAGAACAGCTTTATGGTCAATCCGTCCACCACTATAAAGCGCTCATAGATTATCCAACATTATACTCGATACACACGAGGATGACTCCCTTTCGATTATCTTGGATGCCCTATCTTTCTTGGATGGCCTAGGTATCATTATTTTGATGCCTTGTTGGCCAAAATGAGAAAGAAACTAGAGCGATGGAAACTTCATTTTCTATCCCTTAGAGGATGCATCCAACTTATTCGACATGTCCTCAAGAGTATCCCGCTACATACCCTAGCGGTCCATTCTCTATCGCTCACAGTCCTCTTTGTGGAGTGATTGTATGCATGTTTCTTATGGTTAGGTCACCTCGAGAGAGAGAGAGTCGCCACCGTTGGGTTTCTTGGGAGAAAGCTTCTCAGCCGATGGAAGATGGGAGTCTGGGGATCAGGCGCCTTTAGGATGTTCAAGACATGCTTCAGAAGAAGCTGGTGGGGCGTATGCACACCATGCACTCCCCATTGGGGAATTTCATCTTAGCTAAGTATGGTGATTGGGCTCATAGAGAGCTGGATATATAGGGCCATTACAGATGGCGGACTTGGCAACGACATTGGCTAGAGATAATTAAGGTCACACACTGGCATCTCAGCCGAGGTGCGGTTAGCGTTTACCACTCACGACAATGCTATTTGGACGCTTATCCTTGATGGGATTTCCATGAGAAATCCCCCATCCAGCCCTGGGATCGCCGCATCTAGCATCCGGCGATCATACTCGTGCCTCCTTCTTTCTTTGAAGACTCCTACATCGTGGCCTCGGTGATGATCGAGTGGAAACTTCATTTTCTATCCCTTGGATGCATCCAACTTATTCGACATGTCCTCAGTATCTTACATACCCTAGCGGTCCATTCTCTATAAACTCACAGTCCTCTTTGTGGAGTGATTGTATGCATGTTTCTTATGGTTAGGTCACCTCGAGAGAGAGTCGCCACCGTTGGGTTTCTTGGGAGAAAGCTTCTCAGCCGATGGAAGATGGGAGTCTGGGGATCAGGCGCCTTTAGGATGTTCAAGACATGCTTCAGAAGAAGCTGGTGGGGCGTATGCACACCATGCACTCCCCATTGGGGAATTTCATCTTAGCTGAGGATGGTGATTGGGCTCATAGAGCTGGATATATAGGGCCATTACAGATGGCGGACTTGGCAACGACATTGGCTAGAGATAATTAAGGTCACACACTGGCATCTCAGCCGAGGTGCGGTTAGCGTTTACCACTCACGACAATGCTATTTGGACGCTTATCCTTGATGGGATTTCCATGAGAAATCCCCCATCCAGCCCTGGGATCGCCGCATCTAGCATCCGGCGATCATACTCGTGCCTCCTTCTTTCTTTGAAGACTCCTACATCGTGGCCTCCCGACTGATGATCGAGTGACTCGTATCGGTCACTCCCTCAGTTCGCGTTGTCATTGTTGCCACGCATCTCACCATGCTAAAACTATGGAGCACCTTTTCTTCCATAGTGAGACAGCCCTATAGTGTTGGCGTCAAATTACACACCATTGACGTCCATTCCTCGGTACGTCCTCTACTACTTTGACACCATTAGAGTGTTTTGGCAAGATGTATCTCTCACCAACATGCTCTAAACAAAACTCATTCCTCCACATCATCATACTTTTATTACTTATTATGGGAGATATGGAAAGGGCGAAATTCTTCTTGTTTTGCATGAACTCCCATGTGCGCCTTGGATATCATGCAATGAGTCAAGCAATGGATACGATGCAGCCACCATCTTCTACCACTTCGCACCCACAGCTCAGCTCTCGCATGCGACCTCTTTCACTCTTGGGCCATTTCGGTGACCCTCGCCTCCATTTGGATTCGGCTATAGGTTGTTCCTTGGCATCACTACCAATTGGCACCCTCAAACTAAATGTGGATAGGGATCGAGAATCGTCATCCGTCACGTCACGCGTCATCGTGCCAATCACGTGATGGATGACGTGACGGTGACGGTGACGGTGACGAATCAGAGGGCCCGTGATGGTGATGGTGACGGTGATGGTGATGGATCGCCCGTGACGATGAAGTGACGGTGACGGGGTGGTCTGGACGAGTGACGTGACGAATAATCCGTCACGGATGACGTCCGTGATGGAATTCTAATGTCTCTCGCTCCTTCATTCTCTCTTTTGTTCTCTCTCTCTTGTGTTCTCTCCCTCTCTCGTTCTCTCTCTCTTGTGTTCTCTCCCTCTCTCGTTCTCTCTTTCTCTCTCGCTCTCTCTCTTTCGTTCTCTCTTTTGCTCTCTCTCTCTCTCGTTCTCTCCCTCTCTCGTTCTCTCTCTCTCTCTCTCTCTCTCTCTCTCTCTCTCTCTCTCTCTCTCTCTCTCTCTCTCTCTCTCTCTCTCTCTCTCTCTCTCTCTCTCTCTCTCTCTCTCTCTCTCTCTCTCTCTCTCTCTCTCTCTCTCTCTCTCTCGCTCTCTCTCTCTCTCTCTCTCTCTCTCTCTCTCTCTCTCTCTCTCTCTCTCTCTCTCTCTCTCTCTCTCTCTCTCTCTCTCTCTCTCTCTCTCTCTCTCTCTCTCTCTCTCTCTCTCTCTCTCTCTCTCTCTCTCTCTCTCTCTCTCTCTCTCTCTCTCTCTCTCTCTCTCTCTCTCTCTCTCTCTCTCTCTCTCTCTCTCTCTCTCTCTCTCTCTCTCTCTCTCTCTCTCTCTCTCTCTCTCTCTCTCTCTCTCTCTCTCTCTCTCTCTCTCTCTCTCTCTCTCTCTCTCTCTCTCTCTCTCTCTCTCTCTCTCTCTCTCTCTCTCTCTCTCTCTCTCTCTCTCTCTCTCTCTCTCTCTCTCTCTCTCTCTCTCTCTCTCTCTCTCTCTCTCTCTCTCTCTCTCTCTCTCTCTCTCTCTCTCTCTCTCTCTCTCTCTCTCTCTCTCTCTCTCTCTCTCTCTCTCTCTCTCTCTCTCTCTCTCTCTCTCTCTCTCTCTCTCTCTCTCTCTCTCTCTCTCTCTCTCTCTCTCTCTCTCTCTCTCTCTCTCTCTCTCTCTCTCTCTCTCTCTCTCTCTCTCTCTCTCTCTCTCTCTCTCTCTCTCTCTCTCTCTCTCTCTCTCTCTCTCTCTCTCTCTCTCTCTCTCTCTCTCTCTCTCTCTCTCTCTCTCTCTCTCTCTCTCTCTATCTCTATTACGAGAATTTTCCGTCACTAGTGGCGGTGACGCCGTCACCATCACGGTGACGTGACGAAACGAGAAGGGGAGGACGAGTGACGTGACGGTGATGGATTTTTTGAAAATCCTTGGACGAGTGACGTGATGGTGACGTGAAGAACATTTTTTCACATCACCGTTCGTCACAACCCGTCACCGTCCCGTCACGTCCGGGGCGTCACGTCCCGAACGTGTCGTTCCCTAAATGTGGATGGTGCGTTCAAAGGGAACATGGGGCCAGCCAAGGGAGGCGGTATCCTCCATGACCATGCGGGCAGTATTATCTTTGCATTTTTGGATTTTATGGCATTCATACAATACAATAACCGAGGCTATGGCGATACATGATGGTTTACTCCTATACGAAGAACAAAACCTTCACAATATTGTTGTAGAATCAGACTCACAGGTATTAGTTGACATGCTTCGCATAGGCAAATGCTCCTAGTGGCGGCATCAGTGCGTATGGCAGGACATCATGCGGTGTTGCCCACGCACAACTAGTGCTCATCACTAGCTACGCGAGGGAAATCAGACAGCAAATGCCCTTGCCAATCACGTGGTACACACACGAACCCTACCTCCTTTTTCCTTTCTTGGCAGGAACTCCATCCGACAGCTCATGGATGCTATCGCGTTGAATGCCTTGGCTCGTCGGCTCTTCGCACGCGTCACACACTGTCGAAGGAAGGGTCGAGGGAGTGGCGGATTGCATGGAGCGCTAGAGGCAGGAGAGCTCATCCTCTTGTCTGATAGTCCGACTTGCCGCGCACCTCAGCGTTAACATCAGCGGACGGCGAGTTGGACTGAGCATACTCCAAGCATCGCATCTACTACGTTGGCTCCATACACTACTGCTGCCACGAATGATCATCTCTCGGCGATTGGCCCCAGCGATTGGTGTATTGCATGAAGCATGGGAGGGGAGAGCACTCGCTCTCTCACCTGACTGATGTCCTCACCACGCACCTCATCGATGCCACCTGTCGACGGCGGGGAGGTCTCCGCACACTCTATGCATCATCACCGCCGCGGGGGGATCTAGAGAGACACCGATAGGGGCGACCTTCTCTGAGCATCTACCAGGTATCACTTATATATCTTCTCTTTTTCTTGCACATGGGCATGGACGAGTGGTATCTGAGTGTAATTGGGATATTTATGCTCGCTCCACACCTATAACTGCTGATAAACAATCTACTTATATATAAAATCCATCTGGGTGGCATCCAGGGCATGGCTGGATCGGTCTACGAGCACAAACGCAAGGTTGGACGTACCTGGCACCATGTTGTTTGCCAATAAAAAAATAGAGGGTGAGAGAGAGAGGGAGAGAGTGAGAGTGGAAGAGAGGGCACGAGAGAGAGGGAGAGAGTGAGAGCAGAAGACAGGGCACGAGAGAGAGGGAGAGAGTGAGAGTGGAAGCAAGGGTGAGAGAGGGAGAGAGAATGAGAGGGAGAGAGGGCGCAAGAGAGAGGGGGAGAGTGAGAGTGAGAGAGGGAGAGGGAGAAGGCAAGACTGTGAGGGAGATCGTTTTAGAGGGACAGACTACAAGAATGAGAGAGTGAGACTAAGAGGGAGAGTGTGCGAGAGGGAGGGACTGCAAGTAGGAGAGAGCGAGACTGAGAGGGAGAGGACAAGACTCAGAGGGAGAGTGTGCGAGAGGGAGGGACTGGGAGCAGGAGAGAGCGAGACTGAGAGGGAGAGAGGCAGAGGGTAGAGAAGCAAAAGAGGAAGAGACTGGGATAGGAGGAGAGAATCCCATAAAACAAGAAATGAGTCATCCATGCCTTATATAGGCATTTTGAGAGAATCAGGGGAGGATCTCCATTTTTAAACCATACGTCACCAACTTAGCGTCATCATGCTCAATGGCATGATGACACGTATGGGACAGTGTGGTGTCTCTAGAATTTTTCGTGTCATCGGTGGTGGCGTCCATACATTGTGGAGTGGGAGAACCTTAGATGTCGGCGTGCCACGTCTCCCTTGGTCTTCATGATAGTTGGCAGGACAGGTTTCTAGATGAAGCCGTACAGACCGCCGGTCAGGATGTGGTGCTCGAGGAGAATATAATGATAAAAACAACTGACCGTCGATCAGTGAGGAGAGCGTTAGTTGAAAACAACTGGCAGGCCCGGTCTTGAGATGAATCAGGTAAGTCAAGTAAACTGTAGATGTGATTTGTACGTAGAGGAGTAGAAGTGGCGGTCCTGTTATCCGTTAGTGGTTCTACTGTAATTGAAGTAGTCATAGTTTGGCTGTCATAGTTTAATTGAGTCATTTAGAAAAGCATCGGAGGAAAGTGAAAAGGTATTTTCAATGGTGGATGTACTGTTTAAACTAGAGTTATCACCAGGTGCAGATCTAAAGTAAGCCGTCTAAAGGTCGAGTTTGTCAAAAATAGGATGATTAAGGAAATGTATTTTCATTAAAAATAACAACACGAGAAATATAATTCCGTGAGGTGGTCAACTAGAGACAACAATATCCCTTATGTAAAGAACTATAGCCAAGAAAAACACAATGTTCATATCGAGGTGAAAGTTTATTTTTATTATAAGCTTGAAGGTTTGGGAAGCAAAGACACCCAAATACCTTAAGGCACTTATAGTTTGGCAGTTTAGAGTACAATAATTCAAACGGAGATTTAATACCTAGTACTAGAGAGATCATTCTGTTAATTTGGTATGACGTTGTTGCCACTGCTTCATCACAGAACTTGGTTGGAAGGGACGCTTGACTCAACATGCTGAGTGCTGTCTCAATAATATGATGATGTTTTCATGCAGTTGTTCCATTTTGCTCTGGTGTGTGGACATGATACCTTGTGCTTGATGCCACAGTTCAAAAAAAATTTGTGAAGTGCCTGAAACTCACCTCCCCAATCAGACTGGAATGTTTTTATCTTTGTGGCAAATTGGTTCTCAACTTGTTGCTGGAATCGCACAAATGTTTGAAGTACCTCACTTTCGACCTTCAAGGGGTAGAACCAAGTGTACCTGCTAAATTCATCAATAAAAGTAAGATAATAGGAGTAGCCTAAGTGGGATTGCATTGGTGCAGGTCCCCACAAGTAGTGAATTACTTGAAGATGTATTAGTGAAGAATGAGTAGAGGAATTAACGGTACTTTTCGAGACTTGGCAAGACAACAAGCAGAACAGACAAAAGAAGATAATGTTTGTGAAATGGGGAGGCCAAAACAAGAAATAGTTTGTTTGAGAACATTAAAGGATGGGTGACCTAGTCAGAGATGCCAACTGTCTGATAGTTGTCATTCCCCCAAAAATGTGGTTGCTTGTGAAGGCTCTATGTATTAGAGTCCATTACGCTCCATTCCTGTGAGGAGCAGCTCCCCCGTCGAGCGGTCCTTGACATAGCAAGCATTTGGGTGAAATTCGACTAATATGTGATTGTCAGAAGTTAACTTATGAATGGAGAGTAAATTTTTTGAGATTTGTGGAACGTGTAAGACATTCTATAAAAGCAAAGACCCATTGAACTTATATGACGGGAGTTTAGAAGACCCCACAGAGTGAATAGACAAATATGTGCCATCACCAACATAAAGTTGTTCTGATCCTTCGTAGGGGTTGACACCAAACAGACTTTGAGCGTCAATCGTAACATGATTAGTTGCGCCAGTGTCAGGGTACCAGACTTGATGATGATTTAGATGGGCGCGTGGAGCCATCATTGCATGCATAGACGGAGCCACCAATCCCGCAAAAGTGGAGGCGTAGGCATGAGGTGACCCTCCAAATGGCAGCATTGGTGGCCGGTTCATTGGAGTTGAGTGAGGGTTTAAAGAGTTCATACGTTGAATAGACAAAGATCTGCAGTCGGGAGCTCGATGCCCTTGTTTGAGGCACAGTTGACACCACGGAAGAAAATGACAATAACGACCACATCCGCGGTTTTCTCCATGATTTCCATATCGGGAACCTCGTTCTCAGTGAGAGTTAGGTTGAGATGCCTGAGCTGGAAGGGAAGCTTGGACATGATTGACCATTGGAGCAACAAGTGCATCCATGTTCTCCACGTCACTTCCAAAGTTATCTAAGGAGACTTCGGATCGAAGAGCAGCAAGAAGATCATCGAATGACAAATTCTCATTCCTAGTTGAGACATAGTATGAAAAGGCCGAAACTTTTACCCAAGACCGCGAAGAAACAAAAACTTGATTGTGCGTTCAGCAACAATTTCACCTGCATTTATCAATTCAGCTAAAACCTCACAAAATTCAGAAATATAATCATCAAGAGACTTGTTCCCTTTCTTCAGTGAGTGAAAACGCGATGTCAATTCCATAATACGTGATTCGGATGTAGAGGATAATTTGGTAGCAAGCTTATCCTAGACTTTGCATTCCATACGGCAGCTTGAGATGAGTGGAAGAAGTTCGGCTGGCATGGATGATATGAGGATCGATAGTACCTGCTGGTGGGGATCGGCAAACATCATCCATCACATCACTTGTCACCGTGACGGACACGTGACGGATGACGTGAAGGTGACGGTGACGAATCAGATGAGCCGCGATGGTGACGGTGACACATGACGGGTTGCCCGTGACGGTGATCGGGTTGCTCGGACGCGTGACTTGACGTCCGTGACAGAATTTTAATACAGTTATATTTTATTACTAAATAGATTGTAATAATTAAATTTTTTAATGTGAGAGGTATGTAGATAATTTATTAATTTAGTTCTTGACTGAAAAATTAAAGTATATAATGAATACTTTGTTGAGAGAAAAGTGAAGACATTTATATATTTTTTATATGTAGGTAAATAACTAATTTGTTGCCACCTGTAAGGGGATGTTAGAAATTTGTTTTACCAATTAATTTACTGATACCTCAAATTCCAGTAAAATTGAATAAATTTTTTTACAGATTTAAAAAATTTGGTTACATTTAAATAATGAGTTATCCGAGTATAAGAATTTATTAAATTCATATCCTGTTGAAAAATACTGTCTTATGTTTTAATATGTTAGGATATCAAAGTTGTTGACGTCATATAAGTAACTTAATATTTAAGTGCTTGGTTCGGAATTGAAATATTTAGGAAAAAATATTTTGACAAAATTAGAATTTATTTATAGCCTTTGTTTATTTAATATGGAAAAATATGTCTCACCCTAAGGGAAAGTGAAATGATAAACGGTAGGATCAGAGGAGATGGTAGAATAATTTTAACATGGTATTGATATGATAGAAGACATATATCCTTATTAAAATGTCACATTTTAATATGAAAAATATGTCTCATCTTTAAAAGCTGTAGTATGTTCATTCACAAATTTAAACTAAAAATTAATTTAGGTGACCAATCAAGTGTTTGATAAGAATAACTTGGTTCAACCTAGTCAACCTGGTGAAAAAGATTTATCTTTATTTTTCTTCAGAATTTTTTTTTGGTTTATGTAATAAAAAAACAGTACTCAAAATGGAACTTATGGAATAAATAAACTTGAAGAAACATCTGAAAACCCCTACAAACACGGAAAAGTCATATTAAAACCCCTACAATCTGGTACAAAGGTTTCAAATAGCCTTTTCTTGTTTGATCCTAATATTCAGGCAAACCAAATGATCAATAATTCTCTATTATCGTGCCACGCCAAGTAGTGACAAGAAATTCCCATCTTTTCTCTATGTCAATCTTTTGCTAAACAGAGTCATAATGGACAAGATGCCTGAAGATAAATATCTCCACACACAGAGGCGAGTTCAATCATTATTTTCTAAGGAGTCAAAAGAAAGATGCTCATCACTGTTGTTAAAAAATCCATATTTCAACTATTTGTTAAAAGGTGAAAACACGGAAATTGGTAAGAATCTTCGCAGAGATTGAAAATTTCAAAAGGCTGATATCCACCAAAAGAGCTGCCCTAAGGTTCATTGCTCCTTTGGTTTTCTTTTTCGCGGGATAGCAAACTAGCATCCTCATGATCATCCTAATAGCAAACTATAGACGATGATAAGGACATTAATTTAGATAAATGAAAACTTTCAGATACGCATTCTAAAAAACGGTAATTATGTCATGGTGGTCATGCCATGTCAAGATGTCAAGATGGTCATGCCATGTCAAGGTGTCCACCAAAAGCTACAACGTTTCACATAGTTGTTCCAAATCGCACTTTAATATTACATTGAAGAGGGAGTTTGAGTAAAATAATCCAGAGTTTTAAGATAGGAAACAATGACGTGGTAAAATAAAATTTGGAAACAACTAGGAATGAATGATTGTTTTATTGAGACTTGAAAATAAAGAAAATAGCAACAGATATATCACATTAGCAGTTTAATAGCATACCTCATGAGCACCAATTTCGGTCTCACTCTGAGCAAAAAAATTCTCAATCAAACTGTTATGGAGCCTAAAAATCATTATAAAATTGTTCACTCAGGATATTAGATGATTGGATCAATAAACGTAAATTAAGAGTAAAGACTTACACTAGTCTTCATATTCAGGAAAGTCATCTTCCCTATCTCCATCGCACAGGTGAGCATTCTCGGCACGTAACCAACACTTCGCTGTAACCTGGAGCTCGATGCTTTCAGCACTAAGATGTGCCCGCTCGAAAGTGACAACTGCACGTCCCGTCGAGAATAAACGTTCTGCTAGGGCACTGGTTTCACATCCTGAGAGAAATTCTTGCGCAAGTGTAGAAAGCTGTGGGTAGGTTCGTGCACCAATACGTGCCCACCATACCAACGATGTCTCGTTGTCCTTCCTCTCCGTTGATTGTAGATACGCCTCCAATTCCTCGGCTGGAGTTGGTACTCATCATTCCTTCTCTCTAGCTGGCACTAGGCCATCAATAAGTTCTACGAGCCAGTCCTCATCCTCGGGGTCGCTACAGATTAGGTCTTTCTCACCGTGCTTGGGCATAAGTCTGTGTACAAATGCCAGTGCTTCCTGAATGCCACTAGACTCAAGTGACGCTCCCTTGTTGAAAAGGTCGAGAATTACAGCTGTCGTCGTTGCACGATTTTTCAAAATCATCCTCTCATATTTGAACATCTTCAACTTCATGCTCTCGCACGCTTTGCGGATGGACACAATTTGTGCGGCAGTCATCCTTCTTCCCGATGCAAAAATAGTAGACATATCAAACTTTAGTAAGACCGTGCCGATATGTCGCATCAACACCTTCAAGATGCGGATCAATTCCACGACTCTCACTGTCTTCGAACCACTAACATATTTTGTCGTCCGATAAAAGGGCCCTAAAATATCGGGGAAGTCTATCAACATTTCCCACTCCTCACGTGAGATTCTGATGTCCTTATTGGTCATAGACATGATCTGTAACGCCATAAAATCCATGACTTCTCTCTTCTCCAATGCAGCACGCAACATGTCATGCGTATTGTTCCACCGCGTCGAGCAATCTAACGGAAGTTGGTTGTGATTCTTTCCCATGTCGTCGCACATCTTCACGTACTGTTGTCGTCGTTGTGTCGATGCTCGGATGCTCGTGACTAATTGCCGAGCACGGGCAATCGCATCTCCCAGGACGAGGCCACTATCATGGCTGACCATTTCTGCATGACTTGTCGCAGCCTCTCCCGTGGCGTCCAAGTCGTGTGTATCAACGTCGTAATTCAGTTTGTATGCTGAGTCTGATGCGCTACTGTTAGCAGCCTTAGGAGGATGTGTGGTCACTGATATACGTAATGAGTGTAGTGCAGCCTGGATAATGATGTTCAACACGTGAGCAGCACAAGGGACATGTCGGTCCTTAGTGAAACGATCGTTAATCGGCTTGAGTTCCTTTGCGAGCAGTGTTATCATCCGCCTGTTGCTTGATGCATTGTCGGTAGTGATCAAACCAACTACATGATTTAGTCTTTCAATACGGCAGTACGAGCCTAAATAGAAGCTAGAGTAGGAGTTGCCGACCTTCGTCTTCAATCCAAAGTCTTCCAACACTTGGATCACTATCGCGCTCATATTCTCGCCGTTGTGTTTGCCGACTAGCTTGCGTATAGCAAGTACACGTTTGCATAGTTCCCACCGGTTGTTCACCCAATGAACCATGATGCTGAGAAGACCACAGGAATTATCGGCGGTCCACGCATCAACCGTTAGGGAGACCCTGGGGACATCTGCCAATAAATGTACGAGCTTTTCCTTCATGGTCCCATATAGTTTACGCGTTGCATCCTTTATTGCCTTCGAACCTGGGGGGTCAACTATCGTCTCCGCAGTGCACTTCCACATAATCTTGAACCCCACGTTGTCTACTATAGCCCTTGGGGAGTTCGTGAGATAGAAAAACTGCACTATAACCTCCTTAGTCTTCTCCAGCATCTTCTTGACCGGTCCACCATGTCTGTACGCCTCAGTTATTGTACGTTGATCGACATTAGTCCCCTTCATCTATGGATGAACTCCAGATGCCTCTAGAAGATGTTTGTAGACCCGTCTTTTTGCCGCTTCAACCCATTGCGCAATGGGTCAACTTTTGGTCGCGGCATAGTAGGCACGCCCACACGCCTGACCCTACCTCTGTGAAGTACCGCAGTATTTCAGCCTTCCCTCTATGTTTGGGACGTGACAACCCTACCACCGATAGGGTCGTTTCTTGTACATCCTCATCCGAGGACTGTACGGCCAAGTCAACAAACTCGTCACCAAATGGAGTTTCCATGAAAACTAGAAAGAGAGAAGAAGGCCAAAAAATAAAGAGTGAAGAAATTGAACGCCATGAGTACGTAGGTAGTGTCAAATTTAAAAGACGACAAGGATAAAATCTTAGAAGGTTTATAGTTTCTCAAAAAAAAGGTAGATTCATAAGATTCGGTACAACTAACTGCAATTAATAAGGATTTGAAAATAAAATAATGACAGATTCATAATAACTTGAAAACAAGATGTACAGTCATAAAAATCTGCGTACATAATTAAACTAAATATAAATCTCAAAATAAAGTTGTCCTCCTTTCATATTAACTCAAAGAAGAGGAAGAGAGAGTCCTAGAAAATTTGACTGAGAGAGAGGGAGAGGGAAAGACCGAGAGGGTGATAGAAAGATAGACTAAGAGTATGAAAGGGTCAGTGAGAGTCATGAAAGATGGATAAATAGATGAAGAGAGAGTGGTGGAAAAAGGGAGAAGATAGATTTAGGTAGAGAGCAATAGAGAGGGTGATAGGTAGATAGATAGACTGAAAGAGGGAGATAGAGCCAGTGAGAGAGTGAGGGAGTCAGAAAAGATGGAAAGATAGATGATGTGAGAGAGGTAGGAGTAGGGAGTAGATGGGAGTCAAAGGGAGAGGGAGAGAAAGTGGTGGAAAGAAAGGCTGGGAGAGGGAGAGAGGGAGAGGAAGAGAGAGTCATAAATAGTTAAGAAAGAAGGTTCCAAGTCTGGAGAAGGCCATCCACATCATTTTTTAAGAAGGAAGTCATGTACACCGTACACCAGACGTAAGAAGAACGCAGTGACAGTGGAGGCGAGCACTGCTCCTGTAATCACAAAAACAGAGAATTTACCAGCACCCATGACCCATCAAGTGAGATGAATAACCAAAACTGCAGAGGCCCAAGTCTACTTGGCAGGCGTAGGAACCAGCAGTGTGTAAGAGATAGGAGCGCGAGAAGGATAATTGCTGGGATATACATGGTTGACCACCTCGTCAAAGCCAGACACATGTCCCAACTACACAACAGTCATTGCAATGGACCCCAAATAGCATTTCCTGATTTCCTCCACTGGAAGAAAGTGCTGGACAAGACGAACTTAGTCAACAAACCCAGCAAATCTATGTCATGCATTTGTGAGTATATTGCTTCCTTCAACACATCTCATGTACACATAATGTCAGAATGGGTCATTGATTCTGGGCCAACAGATCATAAGACCAGTCTTATCCAAATTCATTTAATACTCCAGGGGGACAAATACTCCAAGTTACACTCATTGGTATAGTGATCAAAGGCATCAGTCTTCTTAAACATGTTCTTCATGTACCTAAATTGAGAGCTCAATTGATTACTCCTCAGAAGTTGGTAAAATCTGTGTGCCTTTCACTGACATTTGACTCCACTAGTGGTTTTATATACATTACAAAGTTCAACCGAAGGATTGGAGCAATCTAAAAATGACATGGACTGCTGAATGTGGATGACAGAGTGACCACTGCACTGAGAGTAGGAGAAGACAGTGCTTCTATAGTAGAACAAGTCAAACTATTTCAAAAAAAAAAACTATTTCATCTTGTACACTCCGATAAATGGGGACCGTGTGCCCGCATGCTACCTTGTCTTTAAACAAGGCACGGTGGTTTACAATACTAGCGGATGACTGCAACAGGATGACACAGAAATATCACCTCAAGAATAAGTCAGAAGTCGGTGAGGCCCACTAATGCAAACTATACAAGGAAAGTACAAGAAAGAAAGGCCATATGGGGTCCACAAGTGAACACAAACTAACAATTGAGGATAAAGTTGATAAGGTCCTTCCCACGACTCATCACTCAATAAGGCCAAACAAATGCGCTTACTGGCCACTATTGAGCTTATAAATAAGATGGAGGAACTTTTAACCAATCAAAAATTGGTTACTCATCAGGGCTGGAGCTGAGATATATTCTCTCCAAGAAGGGGAATGAACAATCCGGTGCTCCCCATTGTTTATTCCCCTCCCATCCCTCAAACTTCTCTCATTCCCAATCCTCCCCAATCCCATCCTTGTATGCAACCTTGTCCTTGATATCTTTTCCCCAAATTAGAACTGAGAGATATTGTATCTTATTGCGCCCATATTCTTCCCAATCACCGCGGTCACATGTTCATTGTATTCATGCGCCCATATTCTTCCCAATCGAGCAAACTCAAGCCTTCACCAGTACTTGAATCTGAGTTAGGTGAGATGGGCGGCATCGAGGAACAACACAGACTAAATTTCGAGGGAATGATAGAAAGGTAAACGGAGAGAGGGAAAGAGAGTGATTGAAAGATAGAGTGGGAGAGGGAGAGTGAGAGAGAAGAGAAAATGAGTTAACAGATGAAATATATATCAATTGATTGAAAAAAAACACCATTCAAGAAGAGCCAAAATTTGTTTGCCAAGTGAAAGAGACAAAGAACATGGAAAGGGAGAAGAGAGCTGAGGGGCAGGAGAAGCCTACAAATTCCAAGTTGCAAGGAAAAGAGAAAAGGGGGAGAGATACCTCGGTGAGTCACAGCTTGTCTGTCATCAAATAGGATCGCTAGCGAATGCCGAGAATTTTTTTCTTGGCAGCAGTTGAATCCTGCACAACCCCCTAAATCAGCACTCCTGCTCTGCGGTTGAATCAGCACTCCTGCTCAGCGGTTGATTCCTTTGCGATCTGAATTCTCCAGCTCCTTGTCCAGCTCCTTGTCCAACTCTCCTTCTCTAGATCGTCGGAAGGCAACCCTTCTTCCCGTTCTATCGATTGCCCTTATTAATAAATTTGTTTTATACTGCAGATGCATTTAGGAACATAACATTATTTCTGTCACCGGTGACGGTGACATGGCGGGACAACGGCCTTGTGACGCGTGACGGGAACGTGACAGAAAATTTTAACTTCCTCGGACACATGATGAGGCGGTGACGTGAAGAATACTTTGTCACATTCCCGTCACGCGTTCGTCACGGGTCACGGGTCGTCACGGCTCGTCACGGGTCGTCATCCTTCCCGTCACGTCACGGGCGTCACGTCCCTAGACTGTTCCCTACCTGCTGGTCATTCCTTTTCTAGGGGGTAGTCTCATCATCTATATCTTCTACCTCAGGTGGCTGTGGATGAGTCAGGTGCCTTCCAAGGCCTTGAGCCTTTATGATGTGCACTATCTGAATCTTCCATATCAGATAGTTCATTTTACTCTACTTGATGGACAACAGGGGTGTAGTAGACACCGTAGATGCACTCATAGGCACATGAGCATGACCGGCTTGAATTTCAACAGGCATTCCATCAGTGGATGCGCTATCGGCCTCTTGGAGCTCTGATACCATGAGAAAAGAAGTGATCTTCAAAGAGGGAGGAGATGTAGAGGGTAGAGAAACAAAAGGGGAAGAGAGAATCCCATAAAACAAGAACTGGGATAAGAGGAGAGAATCCCATAAAACAAGAAATGAGTCATCCATGCCTTATATAGGTATTTTGAGAATCGGGGGACGATCTTCATATTTAAACCATATGTCCCCGACTTAGCATCATCATGCTTGATGGCATGATGACACATGTGGGACAGTGTGGTGTCTCTAGAATTTTCGCATCGGCGACGGCGGTATCCGTACACTGTGGAGTCCGAGAACCTCAGATGTCGGCGTGCCATGCCTCCTTTGGTCTTCATGACAGTCGACGGGACAGGCTTCCAGATGAAGCCCTACAGGATTCCAGTCAGGATGTTGTGCTCGAGGAGAATGATGGCCTCGAATGTCAAGGAACGGCGACGTGCCACGTTAACCCGGCCATTTCTCGAAAGACATTTTTACGGGATTCCTCTCCCTTGGTATTCGTGTTTGGTGGTGGGAGAAGCTTCTAGATGAAGCTGTACAGGCCGCCAATCAGGATGCGGTGCTTGAGAAGTATCATTACAAGTAACATTGACTATGTTAATAGACAGGGCACGAGAGAGAGGGAGAGAGTGAGAGTGGAAGCGAGGGGGAGAGAGGGAGAGAGAATGAGAGGGAGAGAGGGCGCAAGAGAGAGGGAGAGAGTGAGAGTGAGAGAGGGAGAGGGATAAGGCAAGACTGAGAGGGAGATTGTTTGAGAGGGAGAGGCTTCAAGAATGAGAGAGGGAGATTGAGAGGGAGAGTGTGCGAGAGGGAGGGATTGTAAGTAGGGGAGAGAGAGAGAGACTGAGAGGGAGAGGGAGAGGACAAGACTGAGAGGGAGAGTGTGCAAGAGGGAGGGACTGCAAGTAGGAGAGAGCGAGACTGTGAGGGAGAGAGTGTGAGTGAGAGAGGGAGAGGGAGTAGGCAAGACTGAGAGGGAGATCGTTCAAGAGGGAGAGTCTGCAAGAATGAGAGAGCGAGAGTGAGAGGGAGAGTGTGCGAGAGGGAGGGACTGCATGCAGGAGAGAGTCAGAGTGAGAGAGAGAACAAGAGAGAGAGGGTGTGACTACAAAAGGGAGGGACTGTGAGAGGGAGAGATTGGGAGAGGGAGAGGGAGAGGGACTGCATGATAGTCTTCAGTTAGGTTAGGCCTAAAAAGGCTGATCGCACAGTCCAGACTGACCGAATTTTTTTCAGAATTTGTCCTTCATTAAAAAGGACATAAAGTGATGAAAAATGCAATAAGGTTGACCACAAAGTTGTGTTGACTTACTTAAAAATAAGAGGAATTGAAACAGCTGAAAGGGGTGTCTGATCACTATTAGATGTATATTGAGAACGGAGCAAAAAGAATAAGAAGATATGTCGCTAGAGAAAATAAAAGATGAATATTCCAAAAGTCAACCAAAATTACCTGCATTGAACCCTTGTCATAGAGATATTAGTATGGTGAAAAACAAAACAAAACAAGAAAAAAAAACACAGGTAATGGACTTAGCAGTGAGGCAGTTGCTGATGTATCCCCCAGCTTTCGACCACGACATGACAAGGTCAGTTGTAGATGGTCAATGAGCAGTTTATGAGATACATCAACTCCCAATCTATCGAAAAGGATGATGGCAGGGGTCATGAGCCAGGTGTCAGTAAAAGCATCCAGAGGACTCAGTAAACTGCTCCTTCAGGGTGATAAGGACTGCGATGGAACACAGTGATGTTGCAGAGCTAGGGGTTGAGGTGTTATTGTTTATGTGAAATCCTCAGAGCAAGTGCTCAATCATATTAAAGGAGGGGATAAAATTCCAAAAAATCAGCAGTCGGACCACGTGTTGTTGGAATGAAAGGATGAGACAATCTTGTTGTTGATGTGGGATTTGTGTGGCTCAATATGGAGGTAGCACTTTTATTCATGATTCAAAAATCAATTGTATAAAAAGGTGAGTAGTGCCAATAGTCTTTGTCCTAGATGTCTTCGAGGTCATTGGCAATGATCTCCATGACATCATAGGTAAGCCAAAGACTATTGATAGAATCAGTATCAAAAAATAAATAATGATGTTTTACATCCCTTAATCATTGATAAACCAAAAAATAAGGTCAACTGTCATCATTTACGGATTTTAATTTATGCAACAATCCTTATAATTTTTGTATGAGCATGGAATGAGTAAGGATTGATTCGACAAAGAGCAAGTATTGAATAAGAGAAATTTAAGTTTTAGTTTCTTTTTAAAATATTTTTAATATTTTTCTAGGAATTAAATATATAATGAAAGGAAACTAGTTAAATTAATATTTATTCAAAATAACTCCGCGATAGTTAAAATAATGTTTATCCTATTTAACCTAATGTATCCAATTTTATTCAATAACTTTAGGAATGTATGGAATGGTATAGAGAGAAATGGTAATTAATTATAATTAAATACCTAAGTTGGTGTGGCAGTAGCGGTGGGTGATAGATGAAAGAAATGGTGAGCAGATGAGATTTATTGATGCAAGTTGTGGTAGAGATGGCTGTGGATATGCAGTTGAAATTGGTAGAGCAAGACAAGAAATCCAAAGATGAACCAAAAAATAGTAGTTGGTGGGAACATGGTGAAAACCTAGGCTATCAATAATGATAACATAAGAAAAAAGAAAAAGACACAAGTTTGAAAAATATGAAGATCATGCTAACTTTATCGTGACATCCCAATGAACTGATTGGTGATTTCTCCTCACATGCCTTCATTTGTATGTCACTCCTTCAACCCTTTACTCTTTGAATGCAATAACGGACACAAACAAGCTTTTGAATGAGAAAATTAGTATGTTAATGATAATTAGGTTAAAATCCAAGTTATCTTTTTTAGAAAATATGGGGTCCATTTATAGATTTGAGATGGTGGATTGATGTAGAGGAGAAATACAGATACCTTAAAAATTACTGCCAAAACACATTCTAGATCATTAGATATCATGAGTTGAAATTAAATCCTTCTCAACTATTTGGTTTTTCTCTCCCTTCAATCTGTGTGGTAGACTGCCAACTATTTATTAATTTGAAGTCAAAATTATTCTGACTTATGAAGAATTTTATTTATTAATTTGAAGTAAAACAATTCCATAAAATTATCAGAAAATTGGCAAAATCAGATTATCATTCTAAAATTAATACAAGTCCCTAATATATGTAAATAAATCCATATATATAGATAGATTTTGTCTCATTAAAATATTTTCCTTCTGAAATTAGAATCATAAAATTATGTTAAAAGCCATAAATTTTAGAAAATTCAGAATTTCATTTTAAAAAAATAAAAATTCATTTAAACTTTGAAAACATTCATTTAAAATCATCCAAATGAGAATAAGCACATAAAATACATGAAGTAATATGAAAATAATTTGTTGTTTTTTACTATAAATCATTTTCAAAGTTGATGTTAGAATCAAAGAATAATGATAGGTCTTGTGTGAAGCATTTATCAGGCCATTTGTCTAAGATGATGGAAATATATATGGCCATCTAGCCAATCATGCATTACATATTTTATCACATGTTCATTAATACAATGTATTCATTATAATGTACGGGTGATGCTTATGATGAAGTCCATGAATACATTATCAAACTTGGGGAATTATGATGAGATCATAATACACAGATCACTAGTCTTTAAGCATGTGCTCAAAATATTTGTGTTCAAAGGATACTCGAGAAGGACATCAAAGTATATGGATACAATAACACTCTCTAGCCTCACTCATATGATGAGTATGGCTGACCCATAGCCATTAGTGTGAAGACACTACGGAATATAGTGGGTGCTCTTTAGCATAAAGAGTTCACTAAATTTATATTGAAAAATCCCTGAATGTTTGATTCACATCACTATTGTGTAGGTGTTCCTTAGACCTGAGGCACCAAAGACGTCTTGTGGACAGAAAATTGTATTTTGACTATGACCTATAAGTTCATAATTATGGAAATTCTAAATAGTCTCAATTTAGTATATCAATAACTTCACGAAGATAATTGAGTGGTCAAGATGGGATTGGCCACCCTTGTATATGAGGAGACAGCTATAGGAAGATGATGTGATAAAATCCTTAGCCAAGGTAGTGAAATATCAGAGAAGAGTTCTCCTATGATTTTGAAATGCATAAGTATTAAAACTAATGACGGATTAGGGTTCGATAGTTGAACATACCCTAAGTCATCCTAGGAATGTCAAGTGGATGAAGGACTATATATACAGTTTAACATGTGACATACAGGTTCCATCAGTGAGTTGATACATGCTTTGTATCTTCCAGAGAGTGAGGTGCAGTTTGGCATCCAATGGGCTAGAGACTCAA
Source organism: Wolffia australiana (assembly GCF_029677425.1). Taxonomy (NCBI): domain Eukaryota; kingdom Viridiplantae; phylum Streptophyta; class Magnoliopsida; order Alismatales; family Araceae; genus Wolffia; species Wolffia australiana. The sequence continues at coordinate 11,252,117 of NC_135851.1, read as the reverse complement.
CCTATCGGTTAGGTTAAATTGATCTAACATTAATCTATCTATATGATAATATATTTGATTAATTTAGAAGACCAATAAATATTATTGGTCCATGGGAGTTGTCAACTAGACTGATACATGGGCCTAGGGGGCCACACGCAAAGGGACTTAGATGTCAAAAGATCTATTTAAGTTTTTGCGGATTTTATGAAAAATATCTGCTTAGTAAATTTAGGGGAAGGCTAGAATTTTTTTAGAGGTCTTCCCCTTATTCTCCCTTTTCCCCTTTGCTCCTCTCCATGCCCTATGCAATCGAGGTGGCGTGAGAACGATGATGGAGCAGGAATGAAGATCATCACGGTGAAGGAGGAGATTGGATGTAACATGGACCACGTGGATATGTCTGGAGGTTGCAGACATGTGCAACTCGACATGACTCACTCATGGATCCAAGGAATCAAGGATGCCATCTGTGTCCACGTGATCTGATTTTATAATTTTCATAATGTCATTTCAATTCTATTATCAGTCTTGTATGCAAACTGTTTAAAGTTTTCATCCAGATCAAGGCCCCAGAACCCAATGGTAAAAGCCCTACACTCCTCTAGGTACTTCAGTGCTTTGTATTAGACAAACATTATCTTCGGGTGTGATGATCAAGCTAACTAATGGTTTTTGTTAGGAATCTCCATGGACCTTAAAAGATAAGATTCACATAAAAAAGATATTGGACAAGTAAATTATTTAACAAAATCTAAGTGGAACTATATTTGTGTTGATCTTTCCATTGAACTAAGACTTAAAGAATATAAGGCTCATGTTCTCTAGGACAAATCTGTGAGGACTCTCCCATTAAGAATTAGCATTGAACAAATTTGTAGAGGTTTCAAAACAGATCAGAACGTAGAGAATGTTGCTTTGAATACTCTCAAGGGATTCGTGTTAAATGGAGGTAAGCCATGATGAGGTCATCTTTCTTGAATTCTTATAAGCACTAGTGTGAATCTGCCATATATATGTTGAAGAGTTTTAGCGTTGCTTATATATTTATGAAGAGTGTTAATAAGGAAGGATACAGTTTATGTAGTATGCAATGGTAAGTATTTAGTTTTTTTGTTGATGATCGTGCATAATATGCAAATATATAAATATGATTGTATGAAAAGTCAGCATATGATGTGGTGTAATCTGATGAAATGTGTAGTTGTGCACAAGATAACAAACACAATTATTGGATTTTCGTTCCATAAGGTACCCTAATCTTATCAAAAATAGAAAATAAGTTTGATATCACACTTAGAGATGATTATTTGGGTAATACCATGAAGAAGAACAATTTCCATGAAGAATAGTTTGGCTATATGAGACCCATCTTATGTTTTTGGCATGGGATAAAATATGCTATTAGAAAAAGTTGGTCAGTGATCATGACGATGGCACTAGCCTATATCGGTTGTTAGAGGAAGACCCATGACAAAATCTATGATTGTCATCATAAGGCTTTATGGGGATGGGTGAGGGTTGTTATATTATAATATAGTATGTTTGACTTGGTCCCGAGGGTGCAGGTGTGATAATGAACATCAGTGTGAGCGACATTTCATGTAAGATAAAGCAGAAGTAGCATTCACAATTTTTTCAGATCATTTTAGGCTGCCACATTGTCCAATCCAATAATGGACATCAATTATATGTTTTACAAAAATTTTAATATAATTATTTTTCCTTATATATATACATATATATATGTATATGTAAGCTTACAATTCATGAATTTATTGGTTCATTATGGTTTTTCATATTTCTAGGATGAATTTGACATGGTTTAAAAATTAAATATCTGATAGAGATAATATCATGATAAAAAAGAAAAAAAATAAGAATAAAGAATATTAAACAAGAGGGGAGGGATGTGTAATGGCTAGCATCCAATGATCAAAGAGCGCCTTCAGCTGGTGCCTACAATCAGGGCACTCACATGACCCGTGGCCAGAGAGCACTGGTACTCAAGCAAGCACACCATGTAGGCATCATCATACACTACACGCAGCCACCAGGACCCATAGGCCCAAGTGAGAACCCAAGGACAGAGTCCCACATGCATGCTAGTAAAATGGGCTATTTTGAATTCAAAATACATTTTGGTTTGAGATTTATACATGCATTTTTTATTCTAAAATTTCTGACATAGGATTGACCTTTAAATATTTTGGTAAGTGCAGTACATATGACTGCAAGTCAACAAGACGTAATATTTAATAATTTGTCATATAGAATGATTTGGCCTTTAGTCTGTCCAACCAAAAGACTATGTCATACCAGATTGATCTTCAAGTATAATAACATAATCTCTGATTTCCCCTCTTCTCGAAGAAGATAGGACAACAATATTAAAATAGCTAATATTATCTTCTTATTTTAGGTTGTGATTGGTTGGGAGCCACTAACAAGGACACCAAGGCCCACACAAGAGATGAAGATGATTGGCTGGTGATGCACATGTAGAGCTGAAGAGGTAGGGGAAGCATCATATGAGAGGGTGCACAGTTGGGATTTAATCATAGCCGTTGGAAAATCTGGTAAAGGAGACTGTTGGACTGGACATGATGGCTTTCAGAGAAACGCCAAAGGTGGCACAAGCCATCTTTTAGTTTAAATGGCTAAGGGGTGATCTAAGAGGTGAGGTGAATTAGGTACTTTAAAATTTATCCACTTTAATCTATTAAAGTTCATGAAATATATTCTACCTATCCCAGGAATGAGGCAAATGATAGAGCAGACTCGGTTTTTTTATACCACTTCACAAGCCCTAACCAAATTTTTCTGAATCCGTCCTAAGAAAAATGTTTGTAAAAAAGGCTTAACAAGGATACCAAGAAAATAAAATGTTGGTGAAGCTTTGTCATCCTAAACCCTCAAATTATTCCATGTACAAATGATTATTGACCTCCTTTGACTTAACCCCAAAGCCTTAATTTCTTCAATGCCCAAAGCCCTTTACCTAGGTGACCCCCAAAGTCTACTAAGACACACTTAAAGTTCGTATATTTAGTCATTTCAAATGCTCTCAGAGACAATACAGAATTTCATTAAAATATATTTTCAAAGTTTTGGTTGAAATTAATCACATAAGGTATTTCAATGTCCAATACTTTCAATACTCAATAAACTATTACAAGATGATTCAATATATCATAGTTTTACCTATTTCCTGATTACGGTCTTCTATTCTTGTTATCTCTCTCTTCCCTTCTGTGTTTATGTATGATAATTCCTTTTTTAGGGGTTTTTAAGTGTCATTTGGAAATAAAACATATTCAATAAATTTATGAGGTTTTCACCTGCAACACAAAATAACCAAATATAGAGTCAGAAAGGGGTCAAACCACATAGGATAATGGTAATTATATTTGAATTAGTCTTGCTATTGATTAGAATAGGAGAGGTGAGAGGATGGAATAAAGGAGGAATGATGAAATGGATTGAATGATATGATTGGTCAAAGATTTGATATTTTGGTCATCTGATCGCCTTCATCAAGTGTGAAATTTTGGTCGTCTGATATTTTGGATTTGATGGCTTGATGATTGTATTAATTATGGATCATTGGATCTGATGGACCACAATCACAACCCGCCAAATTGAGCCACACGTCCACTTGAAAACAAGGAAGAAAAAGGTCGCAAATTAAAGCAGTGATTTAATTTATGTGTGGATCATGATCTAACGCATCATCCGTGATGACATTAATTGGAGAGTTCCCACTCGGCCACGAGGAAGTGATGATTCACCATCAAAAAATAAAAGCATTTCCACGTGCAAACAAGGAGAAATTTATTATTATCGTAATGAGCTTAATGGGTCTCTTGTGGTCATTTTTTTGCATGGTGTAGCCTCTGGCTACTTAATGAAGGAATCAATAGGTCCATAAAATCAATACCCACAAATTAGACATTACAAATTTAAGGATGGTTTTTCGTCAAATTCCATCACTTTAAGATATTTTTAATATACATTAGTGTTTTATATATTTTTTCTAGAAAATATTCACATCCCCAAAGATACAGTCAAAATAATACATGTGTAAGTCTACACTACAAAATGTCATCCACATGTCACAGAGACACATATTTAAGATACCGCTCTTCTCATCTTTAATCACACACCAACAAAGTGTTCCATATGATCATATATGTAAAGAATTATCTTTTCTCGTGGAGGTCTAGAAGTATTGTCATCACAAAAAGGTCATAATGCAACTGAAACAAAGGTTTATATATAGAACAAAAAGAGATATTCATGAAGGAATGTACTCATCATGTCACCAATATTTTTACTCTAAATTTGCGACACATGATCTGTCATGAAGTTTTCAAGACACAGGTTTTCCAAATTGTCTTTTTCAAGCTCTAACAGAATAAAAATCGTATTAATGCTTTTCGCTTCAGGTTATTTTCTTATCTACAGGAAAAAATAAATGTGTAATGAAATAATGGTCGATAAATATATTAATATCACTTTATAATATGTAATATCAAAAATAAATCCAGCAAAAAGACCATAGATTATATAGTTTATGTGTCATTGTGAAATTCAACTAATTGTCACCACATGTCTTGATGGTGTTGTCAATAATGTTTTGACACTTGTCTAATTGTTGACCCAAGATAGGGCCTCACGACATAGTCTGATATGTCACATATAATCTTTTGGGTTTTAGTGGCTTTGGTTCATTCAATGAAATCAAACTTCATGAGCAGAAGGTGATAATCAATTCAGAATAAGATATTCACATTATCTTGTGGGGAAATACTTCCATCCTTGACTTGCTTCTTGGGATATGTTCTTCAAGCAATGCACATGTCCAACCTATAGGCGCATTCACGCTTCTCCAACTCTTCTTGAAAATATGGTTGATCTCCTCAGCCTAAAGTCTCACTCAATGGAGTGAGTGGACTGTACAGAAGTGATGAAAGCGAGTGAACAGGTCTTGATGGCATGGGCATCTAAAAATGGGAGTTCCCCTTTATTTATACTTATTGAGGTACTTTTACATAAAATTCCTTATAACTTTAAGTGCATCCATCAACATTCAATTATCTTACATGTGTGACCCTCCAGGCCCATATATCACTCTAGTTAATAACTCCAATGACCCAATACCATTTATTCACCAACCCTATTAATTAACCATATCGATACATAGATAAATTAATCGAGGACAATTTCCCCAATCATTAGGTTTAGTTTCCCGCCCATTGTGTGCCAAGCTACACCTTATGGTCTCAAAGATACCATGTATTAAACTCTCTCATGGAACATTTACAATCGTCAGTTACCATATATGTACAATCCTTGGTTTGCACAAGCCTCTCAAATGACTCAAGGTATCATTAATCATCAAAGCCTAAAGTGTCATTGAAATTAGTGCTGATGCATAATACAGATCATTGGAGAAGATATTATTCAATATCTTCACTACCCTAGATAGGCATTTAATGCATCCTATTAGTCAAGTCAATATTCTCCTCAACTAAAGGCAGAAGGGTCCATCTCAACCACTCGATCATCTTCATGTACTTATTGTTATTTCCAAGATAAGACATATTAGAATCTTGTGCTTAGGGACTCCTAAGTCATGGTCAAAATATTGTCATCCATGCACAAGGTCTCTTTCGTGTCTCAGGTCAAAGGATCACTTGTAGGACTATGGCATGAATCAACTTGATCGGCATTTAGGTATAATAGTATTAAGGGATTCATATGGATCAATTTAATGAACTCTTTCCCTAAAATGCATCAAGCATCAGACCTTAGTGTCAGTCCACTAATGATCATAGGATAACACATAATTATCATACAATTAGGATCATATAGTGTTATCATTTCTGAATTTTTCAGTGTATATCTCAAGTATCATTTGAATAGGAATCTTTGGAATGCATGTTTAAAGGCCAGGAATAATTGTCTTCTGATCTAATCGTTATTCATTAACTCATTGCATAAATTCATGGACTTCATTGTCACCATCACATGATAATAAAGATGAAGAAATATTTATTTCAATGAACCTAAATCATGACATGGAAGTGTGATTGGATTGATAACCACATAATACTCATCATAATCTTGCATTATAATTCTCCTTTAAAGATATTTTGGAATTAGAGCATTAATCAAGGATTTTCTTAAAGTGTGGAATACCTTAAGGAATGCCCTATCAATGGAGAATTTGCTTTCCTTTCTCATTAATATAAGAAAAATCTCTAATCAAGTGCAAGTGAATGTCAATGTGTTTGAGAAAATATTTGATTTTTTAGTATACCTAGTGTAAGGCCCCAAAGTATGCAGCATTCCCGCATAGAGGCATGTGTGCTAACTGTGCGGACATGCTCGTGTGCTGGACTCATGATTTGGAGACTGAGTCCTTAAGTGAAACACTACAACATTCACTACGGATGCTGATGCCTGACCCTGATCTTTTAGGCCAACACCCGTTGGTGCTCAAGCACGTCAGATCAGGGGAGGCCCACGCATGCTGGGCGTGCAGGGTGCTGAGAGCGCGTGCACACAGGCGCCAAGTGTCGTGCGTGTGTGCGGGATGCGCAGGCTGGACGAGAGTGCCGTAGTTGTGCGCGGGTCGTGCCGGCGTACCGCATAGCTGCGTGCGCGTTGCGTATGCGGGGCGCGGGACGGGAGACATTTTTCCCCGAGACTACAATGTAACCTTACTTTGCTACAATGTAGCGAAGTAACCTCGTCTCCATACTTTGTTATCTTCCCTCGTCTTTCCCCATGTAATGTCCATGACTACAATGTACCCTCCTTACTATATGAATGCAATGACCCTACTCCTGTACGGGGCTGCGTCCACACCTTCTCCTCGAACCCCTTCTATACAATCTTAAGTTATTGCAAAGACTTCCCCCACAACAAAGCAAGGCGCTCAGTTTTCTGCTCCAAGCACTGAGGCCGGCACGAGGCAGATTCAAGCATTGTTCCTAGCTCGGGATTTGACCGTGTGAGACCTAGGTAGAGAGAGGTTATGAATGACTTTCATGTTGGCCTATCTAGTAATATACATTTTCTGTATAGTGTTTGATCACAATTCCATCTTTTGCCATGAAATATGATTTTGTTTTTGCTTCAAAGTAGTCTTTCCTGATATATATATATATATTTATGCTAATTGGATAACATAATCATCAATGGTTAGTTTAAAGACTTAAATTTATCCATAAAAACTCTCGTACATCACTATTATATTTTGAACGATGAAAATTATGAAATCCATTTTCTCGAGGTCCTAGGGATGTGTTTCAACATGATCAATGAATGAAAGATGGAAGTAATCATCCACGGTGAAGCGGCTAATGTCCAATAATCTATGAACGCATCCCACTTAGAGGCTGGGTGATTTTGGATAACCTCACCCTTCTTGTTATTAATGATGAAATTTTATATTTCCATCAAATGGTATGATAGGGACTAACACACTTACTATCCAATTTGTGATAAATGCCATATTTATGCTCTAAATGATTTTTTTCCATTATATTACATGCTTTAGTTTGTATATGCTTCTAGATTTTCTTGACAGGCCTCTTCTTTTCCTGAGAAAAATTATATTTTTCACCCAACTACTTCATGGTCGAAAAATTTTCCAATCTCTTAAATTTTTAAGGACTACCAGCCCATGCAATAGATCAAGGACTACTGGGATCTTTACTTCCTTCTCAGGCAGTCTAACCTTCAAATTAAGATCATTAATTTCCCTAGTAATATTTCAAGGTTCACATCTGAACTATTTTTTTTGTTTTAAAAATTGTATAACATGAAAAGAAGAATTTTTTTCTTCTGTGAAGTTAACACATAGCTGACCACTTATTTTAATTCTTCTGCTGTGACAATTAAAATCAAATTCATTATCAGTTATTTTCATAACCAAGATAATAACTGGGTTCTTCAAGCATGAGATTTGGAAAATAAACATGTCATTTTCGTTTTTTATAAAATTACATTGCAAAATTCAATAATGGTCCCCTTTTATCAGATTACATCTAAACATGAACATTCAATTTTCATGTAATAAAAAAGAAAGATGCAAAAATCCAAACAGATGATTATTAGATTATGATTTTACCGTGAATGATGAATTTGAGCATCAGTTTTATCATTTCATCTTTAAATGAGTTAGCTTCAAATATGTATACCCACAAAATATTCAGATTTCATATTTGAAAAAAAAGTAGAATAATATTTATTCAAGTAGGATCTAGAGAACAGAATTCAGAAATATAAGCGATATGTTGAGATCAATTGGAATCGATATTAAAGAATATCTCAAGAAGCTTCATCTCATATTGTTTGTATAAATCTCGACATTTTATATATTAATGTATTTTTCTCCGCGCCTTCAGGGTCTGATTTTCAATGACAGCATGCTTATTTGGAATCATAACAACTGATCAACAGCTCGGGCTTCAACTTGGACTTTTTGAGACCTTGATGATGAGTAGATTATGGTCGTCTCATCATAAATATATTTAAATATAACAAACTATCATATATTCTATATATAGCATGGAGGTAGCCATAATATATATGATAACTAAATGATATTAAAGATAGCCAAAGATATGGGTCATTGGAAATGCATCACACTATAGGTTAAGAAGCATATAAGAATATATCCAAGTACGTGGATCATCAGAAATTCACAAAAAATATGCATTAAGCAGCATATAATAATAAACTTAATGAAAATGAACAAAAAATATGTCGGTTTTATATATATTAAAAACAAATTAAAATAAATTATTAAAACTCTTATGTTACTCCCTAATTCCAATCTCCATTCTCTCTTAAGGAAGTTGCTAAATTAAATACTTTGCTTTATGTATATTCATCCCTTTGTTACACTTTACTAAGGAAAATATTAAAAAATTCCTGACTATTTATCCCTTAAATATGTATATTCATCGATATGACGTCGGCCAATTATACTAATATTACAATCCTCATCGCTTCCATATACTCCCCTAGATGGGAAACAAAACAAAACGTCAGACTATGTGATGGATAACTGAAAAAAATTATGTCATGTCCCACTCCATTTGTCCCTTATGTTATCTTTCATTCATGACTTTTTTAATTTTTCAGCAAAAATAAAGTGAATATTCTTCAATGATGCTCATATAGATAAATTATCTTTATATGCCTCAAGTCACGCCGTCACACGTTGATTCATTGACTTCTTATGTTGAAAATAACATAACATGGCATTGCATTCATCTTCATCTTTTTCTCCCATTCCTCATGTCGTCGTGTCATCGCGCATTTTATTTATGTGAAAAAAATAGCCTTTCATTCTGATGAATCTTCGACCTCTTATCCAAAAAAGAATATCCAATTTTAGAAGGGATCTTTAAGATGTGGTTTATTGAATTCATGGGTCTTTTCCTCCATACGTTGGCCCTGTTATGGAATTGACTATGATGAAACATTTACCCCTATGGCTTAGATGACCACGGCATGTACCCTTAATTCCCTTGCTAAATCAAGGGCTGAAATACTCAGCAGTTAAATGTCAAAAAGTGGTTCTTCATGGGAATCTAGATGAAAAAATATATATCCATATTGCTCCAGGATTTAAAACTGAGAAAAACCACCACTTGGTGTGCAAGTTACACAAAGCTTTATATGGACTTGAACAATGTCTAAGTGTCTGGTTCGGAGAGTTGACCAAAAATATGAAATATATGCATCATAAGCAAAGCAATGATGACCATACCCTATTTTTCAAATGTATATCTAAAAGGATTGTCTTATTATTAGTATATGATGATGACATGATCCTGACAGGAAAAAATGAGGAAATTTGAAAGTTGGACGCACACCTCACTACCGACTTTGACAGTAAATAGTTAGGATGATTATATTTCCTCGATATTGAAGTAGCCCATGCTCCACATAGGTATGGTCCTTTCCCAGAAAAATATACATTGGACTTGCTAAAGGAAACTGGTGTAATTGGCTGCAAACCCACACCAAAGACCATTGATCCCTATCATAAACTTGGTATTTACCCTTATCTTTCTATAGTTGTACTTCTACCCCTGTTAATGTCTACATTTATAACTGTTGTAAAATACAGGTTCAGTCTTAAAATGGGAATTCGTCTTCATGAATAAAATAATGATAAGGGTACTTCACTGCCCTAATCCATTCATTCTGATCGACCTCTCTTCTACTTCACTGCCCTAAGAGCATCTCTCTCACATGATTGTCACAGATCTCATCAAGCTCCAGTCTTCTCACATTTCTCATACCCACGGAGCTAATGACCAAACATTATTGTTCTCAAAATCATTCATGTGCCTTTTTCTTGATATTAATGTCCAAGATCTATAATTAATAATCATAGAGATAACTTGAACCAGCAAGATCTTAAATAAAAGGAAGTGTACGTTATATGATCGATATTCCATATCCCCACAGGAAGATTTCCAAACTAGAAATCATCATGAGGTCAATAAGATCGTAAACTGATTTATAGTCATGAAAATGACTGCTCTCAAAAATTAGTAAATTTTTCAAAGACCTATGGGACTAATTATACAACCCCATCAGACATGACTTCATATATCGTTATCTTTTGAACATATTTTCATCAACATGTTGACGCAGAACAAAGATCATGTGATATTAAAACACTCAACTTATTCCTTGATCAACCAAGAGAGAGCCATCTTCTCTAATAATATGAACAAATAATACATGCAACAAATGACGCCTATTTACCATTAAAAAATATTAATAATTTGCATTGCTAATTAATAACAAATATAATTTTATTGAACCAAAATATAATGTTAAACTTTTTTTAGGTAAGCGGGGGTCAAAATGTAGGTTTATGATAAAACATATGACTCTGGAGCTGTGCTAATCTTAGATTTGAAAGCTAAGAGTTTTTGCGTCAATTTTTAGAGATTTAAGCCATGCTTGGAGGGAGAAAATTCCACTTCATTTCCCTAAAGATGGAGTTAATGAGTTGACCCCTAGGGTCTAATTATAACTGAGTTACAGGGGTTAAGAGATAAATAATTGTAAGAATTATGTCGTATTCCACCAGTAACAGATCATATCATGAGTTTGTTTGGTGTCCTGGAATTCTGGACCCAACAAGGCCAGGTGGACCATAACACTCAGTGATGCGTTAAGAAAGCCATTTAATTCTTCAACCTTTGCCATCAAACCTCATTTTTCAGTCTAGGAACCACAAGGTATATATTTTTCAATCCTTGGTAGCTCAAACATAAGGATCTCAAAGCACGGAAAAAATCTAGAAAAAATTAACATGATAGAGTAAAGTAAAATGCAAGATGAGAAGAGTGTTTAAAGATGCCCAAGATAAAGATCCCATAATATCCCAGAAAAAACAAAAGACATCATTTGGAGACCGGGCGAAATTAATATATTGTACAAGATTAGAAGGTAGTTTTTCTTTTTTACCCTGACCCTGCAAGAATATGAATTAGAATAATCATCCTGCTTTCACTTATTTGACTTTTTGTTTGACGAACTCTTTCTTCAAACCCTTTGGCCCTCTTGAGTTTTATTTTACTTTATCACGTTAAATTGACTAGACTTTCTCAGAATTTCTTATAGCATGTCTACTTCTCAGATCTTAAATGTTGACTACTAATTTTGTAAAAATACAAAGGATAGTACGCATACAAAATTATTCATCCATGATTTTGGTCCTATTTTTCAACAGATTTGCGACCGCTTCGAGAATCTCTATACTCTTCACCTGCTCCTGATGCATAATTTTTTATATTTGAGTGGTTTCCTACTATCGCCTATTCAAGAAGACAACGTTGTCAATAGGCCTCCTAAAGACAGCACAGATCTTACCACTGGAGGGTTTCTTACCACAGATCTAATATTGTCTATTCAATTATAGTCTATCAAGAAGACTATAGTTGGGACGATACCGGAGCTAAGAAGAAGTTTATACTTCTCCCCTGAAGCCTGCCCAAATTGTCAACCAAAGAACCTAAAAGAAGTAAAGCAGCAGTCTTCAATTTGTGATTACCAAAAGCTCATGGATTTTATTCTCAACAACTGCCTCCCTCCATCTCCTTCTCCAGAACAATCAATAGAGATTAATCAAATCAAGACCACACAATCTATAACATAAACTGAGCTAGAGTGAAACATAGGGAGCTAGAGCTATCACTCAGCGATGAAGGGGGTACCCGGGTCCTCCTGTTCTTCCTCCTCTTCTTCTTCTTCTTCCATCAAGCTGCCGGCCGAACCTCTCAAGCCCATCATGGAACTTACCCACCTTGAACAGCCCCCTCACCGCCGCCGCCTCTGCCTCGTTGAACTCCGCCGCCGCCATGACAGCATTGACAACCTCCACAAGCTTCTCCTCCATCCTCAGAGCCAGCAGCCCCTCAGCCAGCATAGAGAACGCGCCGAATTCTGGCAAGAACCCCTTCTCCACCATCTCCCCCACAAACTCCACCGCCTCCCGTATCGGCCCGCCGCCGCGGCAGAGCCCACGAAGCACAATCCAGTGAGAGATCTCGTCAGCCGGCTGCCCCTTGGCCGCCATCTCCCTGAACAGCCTCACAGCCTCCCTGGTCTTGTTCTGCTTGAACAGAGCCTGAATTACCGGGTTATAGGCCTTCGGCGTCGGCGCCATCCCCTTCATCACCACTGTCCTCAACAGCCTGACCGCCACCGGCACCCGGCCTGCCTTGCACAGGCCGGCGATCAGTGTCCCATATGTGACCATGTCAGGCTCGCACCCGTTGGAGGTCATTGTCTGAACAATGTCAGCTGCCTTCTTGATGTTCCCTTCCCTGCAGTAGAAGGACAGCAGAGAATTGTAGGTGAGCTTGTCCGGGGTCATCCCCGCTGCCACCATCTCCTCCATCAGCTCCACCGCCTCGTCGAGCCGGCCACTCTTGCAGAGCCCGTCGACGAGGGTGTTGTAGGAGACGACGTTGCGCGTCGGCATATCGTCGAACACCTGCTCGGCGTCCTCGACGCGGTTGTTCTTGCAGAGCCCGGCGATGAGGGTGTTGTAGGTGACGACGCTGCGGGGCAGCCCCTTGTCCTCCATCTCCCGGAGGAGCTCCAGAGCTCGGCCGAGATCAGAGACGGAACAGAAGTGGTCGATCAGGATATTGAAAGTGAATTCGTCAGGGGGGCAGCCTCGGCTGGGCATTTTGTCGAACAGCTGGAGGGCGAGGGCGTGCTCCCCGTCTTTGAGCAAGGCGTGGATGAGGGAATTGAAGGTGCAGGCGTCGGGGGAGAGGGATCTCCGGGCCAAGTCCCGGGCCAGCTCCATGGCGTCGTCGAGCCGCCCGGCGGAGCAAAGCGCGGTGATGAGGGTGTTGTAGGAGACTAAGTCCGGGGAAGGGGCGTCGGAGACGAGGGCCATGGCTCGGTTGAGGTCCCCCGACTTGCAGAGCGCGGAGAGGAGGGTGTTGTAGGTGACGGGGTCGGGGTCGAGCCCGGACTGAGCCATGGCGTCGAGGAGGTCGAGCCCGGTGATGGCGTGACCGGCCCGGCATAGCCCATGGATCAAAGTGTTGAAGGTGAACTTATCCGGGGTGAAGGACCCGGAATTGGCTTCCTCCTGGGCCAGCGCTAGCGCCTCCTCGACCCGACCCAGACGGCAGAATCCATGGAGGAGGACGTTCACGGTCACGGCCGTGGGCGCGCAGCCCGCTTTGGCCATCTTCTTCCTTAACCGGAGAGCCGCTTCCATTTCGCCTTCCTCGATGAAGCCCTGCATCAGCGTGGTGAAGGTGATTTCGTCGGGGGAGAGGCCGAAGCTCGGCATCTGCTCCGCCATGGACAGAGCCGGCTGCGGCTGGTGGGCTCGGCAGAGCGCTTTGATGATGATATTGAAGGTGGAGACGTCGGGGGCGACCCCCGCGTCGGCCATGGCCGCGTAGGCGACCTCCACGAGCCTAAGACGGCCCTCGTCGACCAGGAGATTGAGCAGGAAATTGAAGCTGTGGATGTTCACGGGGACTTGGGATTGACCCATGAGCTCTAGAACCCCCGTTGAGGTGCAGGCGAGGTCGGTTTCTCGTAAGAGGGAGGAGAGAAGGCGCTGCTGCTGGTCGGAGGTTGAAGACGATGACGTGGCCACCGCTGAGGCGTTGATCTCGAGCGATTTGAAGGCGGAGATGGGGGCTTGGGGGCGATGGGAGCGGCGTCTACTCCTGGGGAGAATCCATGGGTTGTAAGCCAGGGAGGAGGAAAACGCCATGGAAGAGCTCAGTGGAGAGGAGATGGGTAGGGAGGAAGAGGGAAGGAGAGAAGACAGCAGAAGAGAGAGCGAGAGACCTCTTCGCGCCTGTTATGGAAGTTCCCCAGGAGGGTCGTCTTCTTCCTCGATGGAATGGATAAAACCAGAGCTTCTTACTGATTGACCCCTCTTTTCGTGTCGAATTACAGGTATAATTCAGGGACGCGGTAGGAACGACCTTTTCGTCCAGTGACGAAAAAATCGTCCCGTTCGAGGGTACGGACGAATTTTGGGACGAAAATTCGTCCCGGGGACCACCGGACGGGACGGTTATCGTCCCGTCGGACTAAAAGACAGTCCGTCCGGAGGTCTCAGATGATGGACGAACAGACGTGGATGAAAAACCGCCGGATTCACATCAAACGGTTGAGATCTCGCCACGTGGCATCGTTATGACAATTTGTATCAAGGTTCCTGTATTTTTTCACGCGTACAAACTGACGCCACTCAGAAATAATTGTACATAAGTCCCTTTGCATTCTCTCTCCTCCATATTTCCCTTTAAAAACTTAGAAAATCTTTATTAATGTATTCAAAATATATAATGGATTTTTTTCGGCCGTGACAAATTTTGGGACGAAACTTCGTTTCGGGAGGACTGGACGCGACAAAAAACCGTCCCGTATGATTGGATGGTACAGTTTTTATCGTGGACGAAAAACCCTCCCGTCCTTCGACCCTGAATTTACTCTGGACGTCAGACGGGATGAAATTCGTCCCGTCCCGTCTTTCGTCCCAGGAGTCTCTCTCTCTCCCTCTCTTTTTCCCTCTCTCTCTCTATCTCTCCTTCTCCCTCTCTCTCTCTCTTTCTATGTCTCTGTCTCCGACTCTGTCTCTCTGTCTGTCTATGTCTCTCTCTATCTCTCTTTATCTCTCTCTCCTATATCTCTCCTCTCTATATATATATCTCTCCTATCTCTCTCCTCTCTATATATATATCTCTCCTATCTCTCTCCTCTCTATATATCTCTCTCTCCTATCTCTCTTTATCTCTCTCTATCTCTCTCTCCTATCTCTCTTTATCTCTCTCTATCTCTCTCTCCTATCTCTCTTTATCTCTCTTTATCTCTCTCCTATCTCTCTCTATCTCTCTCTCCTATCTCTCTCTATCTCTCTCTCCTATCTCTCTCATCTCTCCCCTATCTCTCTTTTTACCTCTCTCTCCTATATCTCTCTTTATCTCTCTTTCCTATCTCTCTCTTTATCTCTCTCACCTATCTCTCTCTCTCTCCTATCTCTTTCTTTGTCTCTATCCTGTCTCTCTCTTTATCTCTCTCCTATCTCTCTTTATCTCTCTCCTATTTCTTTATCTCTATCATATCTCTCTCCCCTATCTCTCTCTCCTATATATCTCTATCTCTCTACCTCTCTCTGCCTCTCTCTCCTCTCTCTCCTCTCTCTCCTCTCTCTCCTCTCTCTCCTCTCTCTCCTCTCTCTCCTCTCTCTCCTCTCTCTCCTCTCTCTCTCTCTCTCTCTCTCTCTCCTCTCTCTCCTCTATCTCTCCTCTCTCTCTCCTCTCTCTCTCCTCTCTCTCTCCTCTCTCTCTCCTCTCTCTCCTCTCTCTCCTCTCTCTCCTCTCTCTCCTCTCTCTCCTCTCTCTCTCCTCTCTCTCCTCTCTCTCCTCTCTCCCCTTCCTCTATTTTCTCTCCCTCCTCTCTCCCCTCTCTCTTCCTCTATATCCTTTTTCCTTCCTCTCTCCTCTCTCTCTATCATCTGTCTTCCTGTCTATCCCACTACCTCTCTCTCTTCATATCTATCCCTCTCTCCCTCTCTCTTCTCTCTCTCCTCTCCATCCCTCTTCCTCTCTCTCTCTCTAAACACTATCCCTCTCCCTCCCTCTCTCCCCCACCCTCTTCTCTCCTCTCTCTATCCCTCTCCCTCCGTCTCCCCGTTCCTCTCTCCTCCCTCCTTCCATTCTCTCCCCCGTCTCTCTCTATACATACATATGTAATTATAACTATCGTCTAATCATATTAAAGTGGTTCATTTTTTGATAATCAAAGGGATTCTGATAAATTTTAAGGGATTATGTAAGCGTAGAATATACCCATATTCCTATTTAAATGATGATATTGATTGAGATAGTATCAGTATATAAGATTTACCTCTCATGTGTAAATGTGGCCAATGGTCATGAGGTCATAAGATTGTTTGAACCATCTCTTGGGAATCTCGCTCCTTACCTCTCTTCCATCTTTCTATATTCATATTTCATTGTGTTTCATAATTACTGTTTAATAATGTTTAAATGATTCCTTTTTATAATTAATGGGATAATGATAAATTCTAAGGGGTTACAATCTATGTACATTCCAATTGAAAGATGGTCTTGATTGAGTTATTATAAGTTGGTTAGATTTAACTATCTTAATTGTTCCTAGTGTTCGCCCGTCCTGATACCGGCACCAAATGTCGGTATCGGGACGGATGCTATATCGGATACCAGAAAGGGAATTTCTGGTATCTGTTTTTTTCGATATCTGGATACCGGATATCAGTATTGGATATCAGTTGCTATAGTGCGGATATCCGATACCGATATCCGTCTCGATGTCGTCATCCGCCTCCATCTCAGGGGGGAGGATGACGACATCGGATATCTGGTGTAGATGTCGGATTTAGATATCCACATCGAAAGGATACTTAAAAATATTATTAACTGATAAATGTTCAGCGATTAGAATGGATTAACTTGGGCAAGAGAGTAATAGGAGAGCTTCCTGATTGATTACACATCTGGTTTAATATATACAGCTAAATATTTTCAATTTCTTTCATATGGGATAACAGGATTTGGGTTTGGTGTTAAACTCCGAATCCCTTTATCCCATATGGAAGAAAATAGAGCTTTTCATTTCTATTTATTGGACGATGTGATATTATGTTAACTAATGAACAAATATAAGGGCCTTTAAATTTAGCGAGTATAGATTAAAATACTATTTTACCATTGAATGTATAGTCGGACTCATTTGATATATACAGAGAAAATTTTCTAATTTCTTCCATGTGGGATAACGGGATTCTGAGTTTACATTTAACTTTGAATCTTCTTATCCCGTATGGAAGAAAATAAAGCTTTTGCACTCTATATATTAACTGAGATAGTAAATACATTAAAACCATTCGATGCTGATGTACATTACTCATAGAATGTGATGATAAAGCTTATTTTTTTCTGTCGATACTGGATATTGATATCCGGATACCGGTTCCAATATCCGGATATCAAAATCCGATATCCGATATCCAATGCCCATTTCGTCCTCACCCCTCCCCCCTGATATCCGGTATCGATATCCGTCTACACCTAAAGGACGGATATCGACCGATATCCAATATCCAATATCAGACACCGTCCCAGTTTTCTTTCAGATATCGGATATTGGTTGTCCGATATCGGATATCGGACGGATATCGATCGGCAAACCCTAATTATGCCATACAGTTTATTGCACTACCTCTTGGGCATCCCATTAGATATCAAGGGACATCGATCACGGAATCATAGTGTACTGACTCAAATTAACTTTACTCAAAGCTAAAAGAGTTATCTGTGAAAGTAGGAATGAATGCAGGTACTTTTACATCATTTTTCATGCATAGTGTATCTTTGTTATCTATGCAAGAGTCAGTCAGTCCTAAAAAGTTGATGTTGGGTTCAAGAGGACTTGATATGGATGAACAAATCAAAACATTCTGTAGCGGAAGACTTTAACGGAATCGAACAACATCATTGAAATCATGAAACAAGGAACATGTGCATAAATCGCATCCGTCATTTCTTGGGTCTCGGAGCGAGACGAGTCGAGATACTCATGTGTGAAACCTCTAGAAATATCAACGCGGTCCTTGGCACGTCGTATCTCCTCCTTCTCGTTGACGAGCCCTGTTCAACCTTCATCGTCATCGTTATGACGTCCCGATAGCATCAGGAGTGGAGAGGAGTCATAGGGAGAAGGGAGAAGAAGAGGAAGGTCCTTGAACAATTCTAGGATGGGTGAATTTTGTTCAGGGTCGTCCCCTATTTCTACTAAGTGGGTATTTTTCATGAAACCCCTCAAAACTTAACTATATCTTCAGATTTACAAAAAAAACATTTGTGTGTGACCTTCTAGGACCATGTATCAATCTAGTAAATGACTACGGCGGCCCAATACACTTTATTGGCCTTCCAAATTAATTAACTATATCATCATATAGATTAATTATTTTCGGATCAATTTAACCCAATCGATAGGTCGAGTCTCCAACACGTGGGGTGCTAAGCTACACCTCAAGCTCTAGAAGATACAAAAGAGCGTGCATCGACTCATTATTAGAACATGTTTGTCATCCGTTAACGTGTACGCATAGTCCATCCACTTGACGCTCCTAGGATGACTTAGGGTATGGTCAACTGTCAAACCCTAATCGATCATCCAAGTTAGTACTGATGCTTTTGGAAACCATCGGAGATTTCTTCTCTGATATTTCACTGCCTTGGCCAAGGACTTCATCACATCATCTTCCTTGAGTTGTCACATCTTATACCAAGGGTGGACGATTCCATATTGACCACTCAATCGTTAATTTGACATCGTCAGGAATTTGTTAGATTTATTTATGATTATGATCTACCATGGAGACTCATCAAGAAGTCATTGTGGCAGTTGTAGTCATATGGGAGACAAGTGGTGGATAACAATTGTGTTTGGCTGTTGTGAAAGCAATATCGAGAAGGATGTATAGAGAACTAGAAGCAAAACTAGCAGCCATGTTTTCTAATGTCCACAACATCTTACAAAACAACATCGTGTTGTTAGGTACGAGGTTGACATTGGGTGGAAGCTTTGTGAGATGCTTCTTGGGCCTCCAACAAATCAAAGTATTAGTGGAAGTCATTTATGAGTATTTCATTGAGTTAAAGATCTGTGCCATGACAACGCACAATGCATCTCACAACAGAACAATATTAATGGAGGTCGTGGATTCATGGAAGACCCTCAATCCATTATTTATTATGGAACGACACCTACCTTGTTTCGCCCACATCATCAACTTCGATGTCCTTGTTGTATTGAAAATTATTTACAATCTAGAGGCATAAGGGAGTGAATGGAAGCAATACCATAAATCAAACAACCATTTGAATCTCCCATGAATGACATTATCTAAACTAGCGCCTTTAGGAGAGATCATTATTCAGATGAGAGCCATCATTAATGCCATTCAGGGCTCTACACAGTGAATGGAGAAATACATCAACCTTTTCCAAAAGTTTCAAATGATGAATTCAAATAAAATAGGGGCTGACTGACCAATGCATTAGAATTCCACGTTTGACATGTTGGAGGGCATTCTTTATAATAGGCAAGTACTCAACAATATGGCTCTATGGTTCATCTCGACACTGGAGGAATAAGTGTTAGAGTGACTGAGCCATGCTTAATGAATAAGTGTGAATCCTCCATCCATTGTGCAAAATTTTTCCGACACCATCTTTAGCATAATTAGAGTTTATCAACATCTTTTCACTATCACACCGCCTCCTTACATCCCCATAATCTTGTCTCTATATCATCATATCATTCACTCACTTGCTCATTATAGTATCCGACATGTTATCTACCTCATTCACGTTACTCTTCACGTAATTCTTCTTTGATTTCCTATTTTCCTTGTTATTTTAAGTTTGAATCATAACTATTTACAAAATTTTACTCATTATCTCTTCTCATATCGATTATCATTATAGTAAGAAAATTAAATCCTTAATCATCATTCCCTCTGGAGACGACCTGTACTCATCCTTAGTTAATATTCATAGGTAAGTACTTTTATATATTTTTTGAATGATCTCACTTACCGATGATGAGTTAAAACCCTAAATTGAGATCATCAGGTCAGCGCACAATATTTTCCCAAGTTGTCAAAAATTTAACTCGAGTATCTTGTCGTGAGTCCAACAAGCACAACAGTGGAATGACTATTCTCTGTTGGCCGAGGCTTTAGTGCATATCATAGATCATGCCTTGATGTAGAGAGCATTGAGATGATGATGATGTTGCAAGCATTTTTCTTTCATCTTGAACATTGATGACGGTGACAGTGATGATGAAATTCTACGAGCTGGTAAGTTATATAAATCCATTTATTTCATTTATTTACTTATATTTCCTACATAGAGTAATTGTTACTCCATCTAATAGAATGACAAAGAAGAGCACTTGGAAGGCACTATAAGGGATGTGACACTCACCTTCAAACTTATCTAAGTCTGTGCCTCACCTTTCTGTTCCTTTATGACTTGGTTCTATAGAAATACAGTTGAAATTTCAAAAATAAGCATGCCTTTAGTTTTTCTCTCTTTGTTTTAACCTATCCGCTCACATTGTTTCTTTATTTTCCACTCTGTTTTGTTCCTTTCTCTGTACCTCACTCTTTATATGAATTTCAGTCTTAGCCTATCCTCACTCTCAAATCCCTCATTTTCTCATCCTGATTTCCTGACACTAACTCAGCTGGATTTGAGCCGCACATAGGTGTGCCTTTTTGTTTTTTGTCTCTACCTCGCTCTTTCTATGCATCTTTTCCCTCTCAATCTCACATCTATCATTTCTATCCATTTTCCTCTCATATTGTTTCCATACGTGTCTGTATTTCTTATCCATTGATGTTTGAATCTCTATCAATCTCAATCTCTTCTCTCCCCTTGTGTACTTTTCTTTAACTTACAAATCTCTCCTTTTTACTCTTAGCCTTTGGCTCTCGTCTCAAAAAATAATTTCAATCTATCACATACCTTGTTTCCCTCTCATTTAAAATTTTTGATTCCTCCACCTCCCTTTTTAAATTCATTTCCTTTAATCTATCTCTCTTACTTCGTCCTTTTTTGGCCCTCTCCTATCTCAAACGGGGGATAATCATCTTTATGGAGAATAAGTCAATGTAAGAAAAAAAACACATTCAAAAATAATTACACGCAATGAAATAAAATGAATTTTTTTCTTCCTAGCTTTTTCATCATCAATAGATAGTGGAAAGTTATCATTGCTGAGAAGAATCAATGTAAGCAAAAAAATTGATTATCCCTAAAAATTAATTAAATATTCAACAAAAATAACTAATCAAAATATTAATTGTCATAAATGAAGTGGATTTTTCTCCACCTCTAATAGTTTGTCATCCAACACTCCAGATGGGATGTTTTTTCATCATGTAACAAAAAAACTGTCCCATCCATAGACCGGCAGATGATTCTGCATTCCATCTAATGTAAGATCACCTGAACGGGATGATTTTTTCCTTCTTGGAAGAAAAATAGTCCCCATTGCGTCAATGTATCATAGTCACATATGCATATGCTTTCTCCCATAATTTTATGCTTTGTGATGGATTATAGGAATATATGATAAAAAATATATAAATGAAAAATAACTTATTCTATAATACACTAGAAAATGAAATTAGAGAGTCAAATTCTCTTTCAAAATTATCCTTTTCCTTTACTTTTTTCTACCTCCCACATCTTGACAATATACTATTGTCATCTCTACCTACCCTCTTGGTGTTGTTGTTAAGTCTGCCTATCAATGATATTGTACCCACCCATATTGTTGCTGCGTGCTACAACAACTGTCTACGACCATTGAATCATGTGTTTCCTCTTCACACCTTAATTTCTCTATTCAGATGTTATGTCATGTTTATTGCTTACTCTTTCTAATGCCACGTCCTGCTTATTATGTCATTTAGAGGTCAATTGCAGCGCAAATGTGATACATAAACTAGTAGATCTTCCCCTGAATAAGCAGTAGGTTTTTGAAATTTTAAATATTTTAATTTCAAGATTGTTCCTCCCTTCCAAGATTTTTTTTCTTTAGGAACATCTTTATTTTTTATCACTACAAGGCCATCAAAAGTGTTGAAACGCAAAATCCAAATCGTATGGAATTTTCAATATATTTTTTCTTATAATACATATCGATATGCAATCCAGAAATAGAATCATTTGGATTCGTACCCTACTACAATGCTCTTGCCTTCTTCTTCTTGTTGTATTCTTATAATTTTTAGAAACAGAACATCTGTGAGTTTAGATGAGAATGAATGCAATAAAAATGAAAAACCGAGTTTCCATAAAAGAAACTATCTTTGTAAGGATATGATTTTTTTTGCTACAATAACCTCTTTTAAGGTGGAAAAGGGTCATATGATGAAATTCAGAAGTATCTTGAAACTGTTATGGTACTTGATATCCATCAGTTTTAGACTTCAGCTGTTGAATTATCCGTCAGATATTTCCTACATAAATACTTTGAAAGTTGCTTGAAGTTATCCTCAAATTTATAGGAATATCAATGCCTATTTATGTCTAATAAGTCTTTCAAATACACTAATCTTAAGTAACACAAACACTTTTTTTATTCATGTGCTTCTGTAAGAATGTAGAATATTTCCTTTTGATTACATGTTAATTAATATTTTTCAATCCCACAATCAATATTTATCAATCTTCTACACAACCAGTTTTGTTTCTATTTAGCTATCAATCCGTGCATCCCATAAGTTGAATTAATTTAACTATATTGGTTGTGTTATTCAAGGGAATAATTTCTATGCAATTTGTAATGCGATGTTTTGAATTATTTTTTATTGTATTTACGTGTTTTCTAAATATTCAATGTTGGAATTATGTAAATAGATGGACTTAGGAATTCATTGAAATAAATAAACTCTCCAATAGGTTCTTAGTTATCATGATGTTTTGTAAGAACCCTTTCAAATTGGATCCATTGAAAAAACCAAAATCCAATACATTCATTTTCCTCATCTCATTCTTCCAGATCTTATGTCAATTTGCCTGACAATTTATTCGAGTCTTATGGTTTTCTCTATTATGTTTTAAGTACATCAAGTAACAATTGGAAGCATTTTGGTTGCTTTTTTAATCAACTATTTTTTCTTCGGCCAATGACTACAGTGTTCCAAATTAACAGAGAGATACTCCACGTGGACTTTGCTACTTCTATGGAGGGTCGCCATTAAATAGGTTCCTTTTTTTACCCTTAGACCAGTTAATAAATAGCTGGTTATTTAAGGTTTTTTCTTTCATATTTTGTATAGGAATACTAGAGGACAACAGTTAATTTATCTGAACTAGACTGAGAATCCCATGAGTAAACAAAGTTGTACCCCACTAGTGAATCTTGGGAAATATCCTAAGAAGATCTTGTTTGTTCATATAATACTCCATATTAGTGATGTCTTCCCTTTATGAATTTAGGTTGTTTTATGATGTATTTAATCCTGGTTTAATTTCATTCAGATTAAATAGGTTGTACTGTATTTTTTCTTTCCTCTCTCTCTCTCCCTCTCTCTCTCTCTCTCTCTCTCTCTCTCTCTCTCTCTCTCTCTCTCTCTCTCTCTCTCTCTCTCTCTCTCTCTCTCTCTCTCTCTCTCTCTCTCTCTCTCTCTCTCTCTCTCTCTCTCTCTCTCTCTCTCTCTCTCTCTCTCTCTCTCTCTCTCTCTCTCTCTCTCTCTCTCTCTCTCTCTCTCTCTCTCTCTCTCTCTCCCCCCTCTCCTCTCTCCCCTCTCCCTCTCTTCTCCCTTCTCTCCCTCCCTCTCCCTCCTCTCTCTCTCTCTCTCTCTCTCCCCCTCCTTCTCCCTCTCTCTCTCTCACTCTCGCACTCTCTCTCTCCCTCTCTCTCCCTCTCTCTCTCTCTCTCTCTCCCTCTCTCTCTCTCTCTCTCTCCCTCTCTCTCTCCCTCTCTCTCTCTCTCTCCCTCTCTCTCTCCCTCTCTCTCTCCCTCTCTCTCTCCCTCTCTCTCTCCCTCTCTCTCTCCCTCTCTCTCTCTCTCTCCCTCTCTCTCTATGAATTTTGGTTTTGGTTTTTTATGATGTATTTAATCCTGGTTTAATTTCATTCTGATTAAAAAGGTTCTATATTTTTATTTCCTCTCTCCCTCTCTCCCTCTCTCCCTCTCTCTCTCTCTCTCTCTCTCTCTCTCTCTCTCTCTCCTTGTTGAAAAAACCTATAAAACCACTCTACTTTGAGCGAAAGTAATATCTTTTTTTTTAGCGAAAGTACTATCAAATTTTATCACTTGGCTAATCCATTGGCTAGTCTGTTGGCTCTAAAACCAGCCAAGTTGTCATCTCTTTCTCCATCTCTCTCTTCTAAGGGATGTATTATTTTTAAAAACCCACAAAACCACAGGTTCTACTATGAATGAGGGCAACATCAAAGTTTTATCAACCCCCAGCATGCAACTGCTCTCTTTTGTCGTCTTCTTGAACAGGAATCCGTCAACTGTCAATTAACCGCACCATCCGATGGTTTTATTGACTCCGACTCCTGTTTCCTGCTCCTCCGGGGGAGGTGGCGGCGGAGGACGAGCAGGCGGCCTCGGCCCCTTCGGCTTCGCCGGATCGACAAAGATGACCCAGCCGTCGAGAAACTTGGCATTCATCCCCTCCCTGGCGGAGCACGCCTCGTCCACCGTAGCATACCTCACGAACCCGAAGCCCTTGGACCGCCCCGTCACCCTGTCCATGATCACCTTGGCTGCACATCCCCAAATCCATCCATATAAACAGCAGGATGACGACTTGATCATGCCGGATAACATTGACCGATGAGATTGACCAATAGTTGACTAGTGGTCAGATCATGCCAGATAACGTTGACCGATAGGTTGACCAATAGTTGACTGGTGGTCAAATCATGCCGGATAATGTTGACCGATAGATTGACCAATAGTTGACTGGTGGTCAAATCATGCCAAATAATGTTGACCGATGAGGTTGACCAATAGTTGACTGGTGGTCAACGGTATCATTGACTGTCATTGGCGTCTGATACCATCATCACGCTGTCTAGGTCATCTTTGACCAACCAAAACATAGTCAACACGAACGTGGTTGACCCCTTGTTATGTTTAATTGGGTCAGAGGAATGTCAACACTTCTCATTGACGATGACGTCAAGACCTTCTTCAGTCATGCATCTGTCCATTTGGTCGTCCAATTGATGACACGTTGACGATAAACACCGCCGACAACGTCGTCTTCAGTCATCTTCAACGGACTGAGATTGATCATGGACCGAGACCGAGACCGGACCGAACTTCACGTCTAGGTTTAGGTTTTCGGTAAAACCAGACCAAGACCAGACCGTGTCCTACCCTAGTGACGACCATGGTTGACCTTGCCTCGTTGACGCTACAGTCAACGTTCAACGCTAGGATACAGTCAACGTCATCGACGAGTACCAAAATCCATCAACCGTCAACGGTTGCCGATGACGATGGTGTTTGCGGTGCTCACCTTCGAGAATCCTGCCGAACGGGGAGAAGGCCTCCTTGAGCTTCTCGTCAGTGGTCATCCTCGAGAGGCCTGAATCGATCGAATTCAGATTGATGATCTGTTCGTGAAGAGTTTGATCGAGATCTTACCGCTGATGAACAGATTCGAGGTGGTGAGAGGAGGATCGGAGAAACTTCCACCTTCGTCGTCGCCGGGAAAGGCCGAGAAGAACCTCGACGATGATGGCTGGTTCATCAGTAGACGACGCAAACTCATGAATCGATTGAAGAGCGCCATCGGAATCCCCAATTTCCTCTTCCTCTTGTCCAATCTGCAGATAAGAACAGTAAAAAATGGCTTCCGCCGCGTTATAAAGCCCTAATTTGCCCTAATTAGGGTTTCGGGAGGTCTGGAAGATGCGGAGGCTGATTTCCTCCGAGATCTTCCTCGGCCGCCATGGATGGAGGCGACTCAGCTCGCAGGCCTCTCCCAGAACTTGGACATTGTTCGTTGGAGGTAAATCCATGGATATTACTTCCGCCGATTACTCGACCGCGTTCAAGGATCGATCTTCTGGTTCTGGCACGATCGCAGGCCTCTCCTACGACACGAACGAGGCCGCAATGAAAGACGCCTTCGAACAGCACGGAGAAGTGATCGCAGGTACCGATCCTACTCTCTTGCCATGAAGCAGATCGATCGGATCTGAAGAAAAACGAGGAACATGTTGCGATCAGTGAACGTGATCTGCGATCGAGTCAGCGGGAGATCAAGAGGCTTCGGATTCGTGAAGTTTGCAGAGGAAGACGCCGCCATGAATGCACTTCGAGAAATGGACGGACAGGTTATCAATTATTCTTCTTTTTTAACAATTTCTTCGGAATTTCAACTCTGATCTTTGCGATCAGTGGCTTGACGGTAGGAACATTCGCGTGGAATCTGCAAACGCTACTCAATTCACGTCGGAAATCTCCGAGAAGAACCATCAAGATTCATCCTGAGCTGACAAATTTGAAAAACGGCAGCTGGAGATGAAGATCGGAGACGATGAACTTTCTATTTATAGTTGGTGTATTAAAGTAAATTAGTTGGGTGCGGGGGTTGATTTGCGAGTATTTTTGCGAAGGTCATTCCCGCCATTAAGGGTATTACTGTCATTTGGGAGTATTAATGAAGCTTTCTCTCCTCATGTAAAATGTTTGGCGTTGATCAATTGTCTGAACATAATTAGTGTATCAAAGTAATTAGTTGGGCACGTCGGTTAATTTGCAAATTAGAACGCTAATGATGTATGTCATTAGTGTTTGCTCGTCCTGGATATATAATGCTGTGATCGGTTGAAGTATGGAATTGAATATATAATGTTGGCTCGTCCTGGATATATAGTGTTTGCTCATCCTGGATATATAATGCTGTGATCAATTGTCTAAACTTAGGAATGTCCTAATTAATGAGCAGAAGCTTAGGCGTGGGAGCAAAAGAAGTCAATAACAATACTGAAAAATCAAGATATAAGAATAATTAAACGTTCAGTTTTAGATGAAACAAGGCCACTTTATTGCTATTTTGGATGAGCTAAAAGAGGGTTCATTGATATCATTCCCCAACACAATATCCATTTTGTAATAAGCAGAGACAATAGAATGAATCAAAAGGTTGTTATAGCACATATCTGGCATCAATATTTGTCCCAATATAGGCATCCACTTGTGTTTTAAGGTCTGGATGCCCATATCAAGTGTATGTGTATTGTTTTTATTAGTTCATGATGATACCCACTTCTATTCCATTGCATTTGGTTAACTCCCTTTCACTTTATCTGCATATCTTCCCGCTTTGTGTTACTCCATCTCTCATGATTCTCTCGCTCCATCCATCTCTATTTATCTCTCACACACTCTCTGGAACTATATCTCTGTATATCTCTATGTTTCTCTTTGTATGTATTTTTGAGAGTTTATTTCAAAAACATAGTGTGTGGAACTTATTGTCTCGATGTTCTACCACTTTTTCAATATATGGATATGAAATCCTATATAGCCATTGTCTACACGATTCTGATATCCATTTGGATATTCAAAACATGCCATAGTTATAACATCTGTCCCCACATATGATTGTTTTTTGAAGCCATATTAGTTTTCTGGATATTGGATTTTCTAGTACTGAATATCAGAACATGTACTGGGGCTAAGCAATACCTTCCATTAGGGGCATAGCATGTCTCTTGTCTTTTAGAAGATGGTTGGCACTGATCAACAGTCAAACTACGATTTGTGTGCTAATTCAATATTTGGTTTATAGGGTTCATTAGGAAGTAGAATCAAATTTAAAGAGCAATAATGTACCATGAAACTTCTATCTTATTTTAATGAATAAACTTGGTTTTGTAGTGCATGATCATCAGAGACGGAAATGCTAGATAGTCCAGGATGCTTTTTGTTGTGTCCCACGTCATTTTATAGGTCGTCCAAAATCGTACGTCTAAGTTCGCCAATGGTATCACAATTTATTATGGCATCGGGAATGGAAAAAGTTATGATTTACATAAGTTATAAAATTCAAGAAAAATATTAAAGGAAATTTTAGTACAGTTCTTCTTCCCCCCAACCAACACATGCGGATTTGGCAGTTTCTTGCCCCAAAACAAAAAACCCATCATGTTCTTCCTATGACTGACAAATTTATGTTTCATCCTATGTGCAAAGCTCTAGACATGATGATTTTTTGTTCCCATGAAAAAAATGTCATGTCCTCATCCTTGCAGTAAAGTAGTTATAATTAGACTCTTGGCATCAAGGAATGACAAACACAATCAGTCATGTCATCATCACGCTAACGAATGATGATTTTTAACCCAATGAAGGTGATATCAATCATTATCAATATGTTTAAATAATCATATTAATATCTTTATTTACAGTAATTTGGTTGTACTTAGGCGTGTTCCTGAAATGATTTAATCATTTTTAAAATGATGTCTTTAACTAATTTTAAGTGTTTTAAGTGTTTTCAGGGAAATAAATGGTCTCATATTCTGAAATAAAATAATTTTAATTTGGAATATGATTTCCCTGAATTTTTTTACATTATATTCATAAAGCTGTGATTTCTCAAAGTCAAAAATATATATTTATTCATATTTTTTGGCTTTATATTTGATTTATATGAATTATTAAGTTAGTTTTGGGTTGGAAAGTCACCACACCACGCATCATTGTCTGATTCATTGAACGATACAAAAGATTCACGTTAATGATCGGTGTCAACCAATCATGAAATCCCATTACTAATTGGCATCATCTAAACATGAAAATGAAATAGTTATCACATTGCCATTAACGATGCAATGATGGCATTAAATGCTAACAAAAAATATCAGTGGCTTATTGTAGACGATCAAGTGGACTAATAAACAAAAAAGAGCCTTTTGTGCAATAAATGTGTGTGTGGATTGCGTATAGTGAATCTTCAAAATATAATAATAGGTTTAACAGTCAACTAATATGGCGACGATGACGTGTACAGGGTCACACATGCACACAAGTTGCTGATGTGTTTCGCAAACATTGAAGGATTTAAAAGCTGCACACTTATGTGGCATGCCAATGCATCACAACATCATGTGCCCCCTTAATTTGAAATTATTATTGCATGAATATACCGCTATTCTGTTATGTAATATTTTTCAATAAGTGAAATGTGGAGTGATGAATCCTTGATTGAGGATGACGCCTAAGAATTTGAGACAATCTTGCACTGAATCAATGCAAAAGACAAAATCATGATGC
The DNA here is from genome assembly GCF_029677425.1 of Wolffia australiana. Taxonomy (NCBI): domain Eukaryota; kingdom Viridiplantae; phylum Streptophyta; class Magnoliopsida; order Alismatales; family Araceae; genus Wolffia; species Wolffia australiana. The sequence goes on along the minus strand of NC_135851.1, from coordinate 11,222,720 downwards.
GACGTGAATCCACTGACGAGGAAGAGAAGAGAAAATATTCAGAGTAAATAAACGGCTAGGAATTGTCTCACTACAAGGCTTGGTGTATGAAATTTTACGAGTGCCGGTAAGCTCCCCCCTCTTCTCCAATGCTTCTCCCCGCACACCTAGGACACCAAGAAAACTCGTGATGGATCTCAAAACTCACTATCTTTCAATCAGCCCACAAAATTAGGAAGCAAGTTCAATATGATTTTTACAATGATACGGGCCTCTATTTATAGATCAGATAGCATGGATAGAAAAAGGAGGGGAAGATGAAGCAACGTTGAAAATTTTAACTCAATCGGAGTGGTAGATCAAAAGTTATGGCCGTTTGAAGTTGAAGCAATCCTAGCCTTTATTTTATTCTCTCTCCTCATCAATGTCATCGGTTTCGTGCCTGTTAAGAAGTCAAAGCACTTGGTATTCTGTGGCTTTTCGTATTCTGTGACTTTTTGTATTCTGTGGCTTCTCGTATTCCGTGGCTTTTCGTATTCCATGGCTTTTCGTATTTTGTGGCTTTTCGTATTCCATGGATTTTCGTATCATGTGCCGCGTGTAAATGACAAGAGGAAAAAAAACAAAGAAAATAACCGCTTTCTTAAAGCTGACATGGCAGCGCGTCAGTGCACCACGACACCCGACGCCATAAAAAAAAGCCAAACTATTTAAATTTTCATATTAAATAAAATAAAATGCCAAAAATATGTATAAATATATATTTTGACTTAGACAAATCAGATCTTTCCAAATTTAAAGTCAATCAATTCCAGAAAAATCATATTCTATCTCAAAAATTATATTCTTTTAGAATATATTGTTAAAAAATCCCAAAAATACAGGAAATTCAGAAATTTGTTTTTAAAACAGATTTAATCATTTTAAGCTTGTTAACATGCAAATATGAGTAATATAATAAATGTAAATATAATAATACAAGGCATTAGAAATGCATGTTGAGGGTAGCTTCGTCCTTCTCTCCTATATTCATCCATACTGTTGGATCAAAAACTGAGCCCTTGATATTTGCAATAAAATATCTTTAAATTCACTTTCTCTAAGGAAGGCAGACTAAGAGAGTATGAGGTATTTGGAGGATGTCAAAAAAAATGGAGGAGGTCAAAGATTCTCGGTGGCTTGAGTGCTTGGAGGAGGTCAAAAAAGAAATGGAGAGGCTGATCTGCAACAGGGAAATCCCTTAATCATGGTGGAACATAGGGATCTAAGGTTAGTCTCTTGAATACATTCCACACCTTAATGATTCATCCCTGAATACATTCTCTTGAATGATTGATTCATCTTAAATACATTCACTTATGTAGATCCATATCAATGTCATCTTTTCCACCTCCATATAGTATCATTTATTAGCATTACACACCTCATATCAACTTCACCGCGTCCCCTAAACTGTTATCTTTGTCCACATCATTTCTCACTCGTCTACTACTCAACCATCTTTTCCTTATATCTTTCCCCATCTTACTCCTCGTTTACATCCACTTTATTCAAGTCACCATGACTACTTCTTTCTCATTGATGGTCACATCATCATTCCACACCTAGGATCTCTTCTGATGGGAATATATATGAAAATCAAGCCAATCACACATTCCACATATTATTCTATGTTCATGAATACATTGTATTCATTATAGTGCAGGTGTAATGCTTGTAACGAGTCCATGAATACATGATCAGACTTTGTGAATTATGATGATAACATAATAAAATATCACTAATGTTTAAGCATGTGTTTTAAATATTCATATTTGAATGATACTCGAGATCTAGTCTCACTAATATGATAAGTATGGTCGGTTCGGTAGCCATAAGCATGATGATATAAGGATAGATTGTGGGTGTTTTGTAGCAAAAAAGAATTCACTGAATTAATTCATAGAAATCCATAATGGTATTACACCAAATTTCCAATCATGTTGATTAAAATCACCGTTGTGTAAGTGGTCCTCACACTTGAGATACCAAAAGCATATTGTGGATGCAGAATTGTACTTTGACTATGACTTTGGAGTTCCTAATCATGGAATTATAAATATTCTTAGTTCGGTTGCATCAAGAAGTCTACAAATATAACTAAGTGGTCAAGATGTGATCACATACCTTATATGTAAGAGGATACTACTTAAGGAAGACAATGGGATGAAGTCCTTAGTCGAGGTTATGACATATTGGAGAAGACGTCTCCAATAATTTTCAAATGTATCAAAATTAACTCAGATCGCTGATTAGGGTTTGACATTTGACCATGCCCTAGGTCATCCTAGGAGTGTCAAATGGATGAAGGACTATGCGTACACTGTACCCGATGACATACATGTTTCATGAGTGAGTTGATACAAACTCCTTTATATATTATATATTACAAGGTGTATGTTAAATTGATTTGAGTTGGAGACTTGAACTATAGATTGGGTTAAATTGATCATATACTAATTAATCTATTTGATTATATGATTAATAAATTTTGAAGGCAATAAAGTTTATCGCCCCCTTGAGTCGTTAATTAGACTGATACACATGCGTAGAGGTGTTTGATTAATAAACGTCCAAATGGTGTTTGGACTTTGGAAGATATACTTCAAGTGTGTGGGTTTTATGAAAATACCCACATATTATAAAGAGAATGAGGCCTTGAATGAAAAATTTTAGGGTCCTTTTCCTCTTTATCCCTTCTCCCTATAGCTCCTCTCCATCCCGTTGTGATTTGAATGACTTGACAACGACGATAGAGCATGAATAGAGCTTGTCTAGGTCAAAGAGGAGATTCATTATTCTATGGATTGTGAGGATATGCCTAGAGGCTGCACATGTTAGTAACTCAACATATCTCTCTCGAGGATACAATATTCATGAATCCCATTTGTGCCCAAGTAATTCGACTCATTGATTTAATGACGCCATTTAGTTTCTGTTATCAGTCATTAATTGTGAATCATTCTAAGTTTTCATTCAGATCAAGCTCTGGGAACCTAATACTCATCTTATATCACCATTTTCACCAGAGCGCTGCCTCTGAACTCTTAGTCTTTCATACATAAACATGGATAAATCTTTTAATCTTTCACTGTCCGAAGATCTCAATCCCAAGTTCAGATTAAACCTTTCAATTTTAACATGAACACCGGATGAAATCCCTTTAAAAAATGCCAGATTTTTTACTTGAGTTGCCAAAATTTATTTCATCCCATAACAAAATATCAAAATTTTTGTCTAGATAAGTCAAAGTCATTCAATGACAAATATGTCAGCATCTCGTCACTATCTGTTCATCACCTTGTCATCATCTCATTGTTTTTCTCATACCAAAATGGATAACGATGATGAAGATTTATTTTCGTCATAGTCATCATATGTTAATCATCTAACGAGGAACTCATCATTGTCTTGACATTGCGCCATTGCCTTGTCGTCATCTTAGGATTCGTCTCACACCAAATATGGTGAACTTTCATACATCCAAATAATTTGATGACAGATTAGTCATCACAATGTCATCATGTTGTCATTTGTCTCATATCATAAGTGCACAATGACAATAACCATGCTTCCATATGCCAAAAGACTTTGTAGGAATAAGACTTTGTCTCCTCTTCGTTGATTAAATAATTATTTTTATGTGTGTTGCTTTCCGATTTACTTACAATGCTTAATCATTCTTTTATTGCGTTGCACTCTGATGTACTTACATTGCTTAATAATTATATTATTCTGTTCCACTCTGATCTACTTATAGTGAATGTTGCATCATAGAGGAAGAGTGGGATCCATACAAGATCCCAATGAAGCACAACATCAGAATGGCTTTTTTTCTGGCGCATGCAAGTGTGCCATCCAGGCAACTCTCTTTTTCTATTACTCAATACACGATTTGTGGCGAAGAAGTTATAGGGGAGAAGAAGTCGACGGATATGATGAAACCCCTTTGGACTTTGAAACACAGGGAATTATAGTTGACGATGATGTAAATGCTGCCATTGTTAAGCCTCTTCGTTGAAGAGTCAGGTTTCATGCTATTATTGATGCATACTCCAGGATATGCTCGATTTATCTTTCATTTGCGAAATGAACATGTAGGTTATGGCATTTATATCTTAATTATATTTCCATTTCTGTTCTTTTGAGGATAAATCAGACTTTTGGAATATTTTTTCATCCCTTACTTTTTACATATCAATTCCCATCCCTTCCAAATCCCTATCTCGATATAGTTAAATCCATAAGATCCATTCCTTACAGAGATGACCCGTACGCATCCAAATAGGTTGAACTATTTACTGAGTATTGGTTTATAAATTTTATTGATTCAACTCAAAACCACAACAACTTAAATTTGTTCCTAAATTTGAATATGTGAGTATGTGATGGATGTTGTGACAAATACTTGTGATGGGTGACATGACAGGACAACAGTTAGAGTTGATGAAGATAAAATAATTTTAAATGCAGAAAAATGGGGGAAATGGAAAAATAAAATTATTTTATGTCTACAATAAAATGAGTTATACTATGATTAAAATGGAAATTCAAAAAAATATTAAATATTTATAAATACACTCTAATCTAAATAAATGAAGGAAAAATATACAATGGTTGGTTGTCAATAGTACCGGTTCCAATGAGTATAGGATAATGCCAAAACATAAGTTTTATCAAATAAAATTATGGGAAGAGGATAAAAGCCCATGACACATTAACTTTTAAATTATGGAAAAAGAAAAACAGAAGCGAGTTTTTGTGTATTTAGAATAAAAGGAGAGATACCACGAGAGAGAGTCAGTGAGATAGTGAGAGATAGAGACATAGAATTGAAAATTTTAAAAATAAATGTGTAAAATTTATAATTGTTGATATTTATGTTCCTCATCTATGGCAGGACACTGTCTGGTGACATGACAAAGATGGGACAATCAATCTAACTACGTGTGACGAAAACATGATGGATTTTGTTAAAAACCTGGGACTTGTGACCGGGCAGGAGATACGATGAACTCGGCATCACATCCTCGTCCATCACCACCCGTCATCCGCGAGCCGTCTGGTCCTGGACATGAGGTTCTTTTGTTGGGTTTGATCAACAGTCTAATTAAAAGTAGTATAGTAAAGTAATTAGTAAGGTAACCGGGGTCCGTCTGCAATTTAGATGCTGCTCCCACCTGAGGGCGTTTTTGTAAAAGTAAACTTAGCTCTTCTATAAATACCGGCCCGAAGCCCTAATCCTTATTTCGATGATAGTGTGTATGAGAAGCTAGGGTTTCAATCGATTACGACTGCTGAGATTCTCTTCTCTTTCTTGTTCGAGGTTTGGCTCGCGTTCTATTCGATCTCCTTCTTGATTATCGTCTATCGTTCTATCATATTTCATTCTAGTTCGACGTTTGGCTCTCGTTCTGTTCAATCTCTCTCTTGTGCGAGGTTTGGCTCTCGTTCTATTTGATCTATATATTTTTCGAGGTTCGTCTCTCGTTCTAGTCAATCTGTTCCTTGATCTTGAACCGAATATCTCTAATCTATCATTGCCGTCTCCATTTAGTGCATTTCCTCTTAAGCAAGCATTTTTCCTCTTTAATTCTCTGTTCCACTGGATTTCAAGTCAGGTACCAGGATATATCACTCTCAATATCTTCGTACGTCGTGTGCAATTGAAAGTTCTGCAACAAGATTATTACCGAGGCCTTCATGCTTGTATTTTTGTTCATCCTCAATAGAGGAAGATGTTTCTTACTTGAGCCAGTTTGCAGAGCAAAGACGCCTTCCTATATGGCGCGCTTTGCCTTGAAGGCTGGCCACAACGATGTAGTAATCAATTCTCCGTGCCTCTCAAAGCCTCTGTGTTGTGAAGGCCTCGAACACATTGATACATTTCTTCCTTTCAATCCCCTATTTCTCTAAGATTGATCCTTAATTTATCAATATATATAGTTGATTAAGTGATATTTATTATCTTTCTGAACAGTTTTTCTTCATAATGCATGTGTGCATTAAAAAATTTGAACGTGTCAGTGTCCAAGTACCTATTTTGGATTCAGAATTTTCACATTTCTATCTTTTGTTCTAACATACAGGACCACCCCGCAACAAGAAATAATTAAATCGGTAATTAATTAGGATGTTATTTGAGGACAGCTAGAACATAGGCATCAAACCAGTTTTATGTCTTGTTCTAACGTTTACAACCAGGCCCCAGATATTCACGAGAACTGGTCAAATCAAATTCTGCCACGACCTTATAAATATTTTAATGGGCATTTGTGTCAATAATAATTTCCTATCTGACCTTGAGAATAACCACTTGAATTGGTTATGCTGTCGACATCACAATCCTTGAAAGAATGATTATTTATACTCGTCCATAGGAATGATTATTTAGATTATTAGATTCTAGTGGATGGCTAGGACATTATCAAGATAGTGACAAATCCTGTTATTAAACCTCCGTTAATACTTTATAAATAAAAATAGTGACATGGTCAGGATGTATTTTCGTCCTTATAAGCTGGGACTGACGATGGACGATGAGGGACGGAAGAAAATTGATTCCTTGACATTTTGCATCGACCCTTCTCAAGGTAGTTGTTATAGTTCCGCATCGACCCCGTACTTGTTTCAAGGAAGGGACGGGGTGAATTTTGTCCCATCATATGTCAGATGTTAGATCAGGGACGAAGGACGGGACAGTTTGTCGTCCACCAAAAAAACTGTCCCGTCCTATAATTTGCGGCCGGTTTATTGTCTCGTCCAGTCCTCCCGGGATGAATGTTCGTCCCGAAATTCGTCCCTAACGAAAAAACTCAATTTATATTTTTAATACATTAATATACATTTTTCTAAAAAATTTTGAGGAAAATATGGAGGAGAGAGAATGTATATAGACATATGTATAATTAATTCTGAGTGGCGTCAGTTTGCACTAAAGTTCGCCCAACCGATTGCCGTCCGTCATCCGGTATTGGTTACCCAATATCTGATATCCGGGAAAAAATGGGGCGGTGCCAGATATCGGATATCGGACGATATCCGTCCCTGAGGGGTAGATGGATATCGGTACCGAACACCGTAGTTAGAGGGACGCGATGGATATCGGATGCCGGTTATCGGTTTTCGATATCCGGAAATCAGAACCGGTATGCGGATATCAGTACCGGTATAGACTGAAAAAAATTAAGCTATCTGCCCATTCATTTGTTTATTTATATCTCAGGACTTTTTTTTATATCTCAGGACTTAGGTTTTGATATGTTATCAACATTGATTAATATATATAGTGTAATATTTTTATTTTCTTCCATATGGCATAACAGGATTCACAGTTTACATTAAAATTAGAATCCTGTTATCCCACATGGAAGACATAAAAATGTATGCTGTATATATTATACAAGGTATATGTATTAAATGAATTAATACTATAATGATAGATTTTTTATATTATAATCGGCTAATATATAATATATATTTACGATATTAATACTTCGTCTTATAAATACAGGCTGAAATTTCTTTTATCTTCCATATGGGATAAAGTATTCAGAGTTTGTTAATCTTGGAATCCTGTTGTTATCTCATATGGAAGAAAAAAAAAGTTCGACTTGTATATATTATAGTGTTAGTAAACAAATTAAAAGCTCTAAATACCCTTTACCGCAAGTTTATTCGCCTAATCGTTCTTTAATAATGAATGAAAAATATTTTTATAAAATATATCGGTGTTGGATATCGAAAACCGATATCCACGCCCGATATCTGATATCGTCATCCTTCCCCCTGATACCAAGACAGATCTTGACATCGAGACCGATATTGGTATCAGATATCAACACTATAGCAACTAATACCAATATCTGATATCTGGATATTGAAATGAATGGATACCGGAAATTGACTTCTAGTATCCGATACAATATCCGCCCCGAAACCGGCATCCAGTACCGGTATCAGGACGGGCAAACACTAGTTTGCACGCTCGATAAAACACAAGGACCTTGATGCAAATTGTCGTAGCGAGGCCCTGTGGTGAGATCTCAATTGTCGGATGTGAATCTGGTAGTTTTTTGTCCACATCCAGCTGGGTGATGTTGACAGTTATCACATGAATCAAGGAAAATATGAGATTATCGAGAATGATTTAACTTAAATTGAGATATCCAATGATTTAGAAAGAGTTCAGGCTGAAATTATAAAGGCAGCTATTGTAGCGTGCATTCATCCTTTTTGACACATGTCTACCCTTTTTTACTTGTCTTTTGTTGTCGATAGCGTAGGTTTTTATCATCATGCATGCCACCATCAACTTCTTCGCATGTCAGAGTGTATCCGCTTCCACCTTTTATTGTCTCTAGTGATGGTAAAATCTACATCATTCAACCAACCATGTCACTGGTTATTGTGTACCTGCAACCATCTCCATCGCTATTTGTAGTGGTAACACTTAAATGTTGATTCCATTTGCCACAGACATTTAATTAATCATTTGCATTTCTTACTGGAAAGTTTTGTACAAGTTCCAAATTTATTCTGTAAAATTTAGACAATTAATGTTTATTAGAATAACAATGTCATCTGCTTTCTATAATGATTTTGAATTAACTTTCATTTAATTATATTATATTCAAAAATAGAAATGAAAGTTAAAATTCATTTGTTTAATAATTGTTTCCTAATTATTTAACCTTTATTCTCTGTATGCTTGTATGAAAATTATTAAACATTATTATATACATAAAATGTCTCAAACCAAAAAATATTTCACCTTAATTTATGGTTTATTAATTGTCACGTCATAGACCAACCAGAGCAAATGTTAGGTATGCATTACTATATATCAAGTGCAAATCCCTAATTTTTTTTTATGAAGATGTAGATCTTGACATGTAGTCAAAATCCTTCCATGTACATTGACTTATCTCTCTCTCTCTCTCTCTCCCTCTCTCTCTCTCTATCCTCTTTATCAATACCTAGGTTTGACAATTTATTTCTAAATCTCACGATCATATTACACACCAATGAACAACCGTGCAGATTATTGTCCAAGCTTTAACTTTCCAATTGCAAAAAACTTCTCAGATCATGTCCCTCTGGCAGCATGTCTCCTGGATAAGTATCATTTTTATAAGAGTAATGGGTGACAAATATACTTGAAAAAACAGGCTCCGATCGTTTTCTTACATGCTTGCTAATTTTTCATTGAAAAAAATCACTTTTTAACAACATTTTAAACAACATCCTAGATATGTACAATGTCTTTGCAGTAGTATCATATCCTCATCCCCCCAGGCCCCAGCCTCCTTAAAAACTTCATTTTTTTTCATTATGTTCGCATAAATATATTTGTCAAATCTTCACTTCTTTAACATCGTCGATGTAGGTGCAATTGAAGCGTTAATGGGCAGCTCTTTGCAGAAGTATACAGCGACAACCCAATGTGGCGAAATGCATTATTCAGCGTGAGAAGAGGCGTCGTTGCCCTTCATGGCTATCATCATCAGTCCTCGGCCTACACTTCCGAGATCTTCGTCAGCAGTATATATCTATCTATCTCTCTTTCTACGTACTTGATTTCTGATGTTATTTCTACTTATGACAGGGTTATCGTCATACACCACGGAAGAAGAGCTCAGGTCAATGTTCTCACCTTTTGGCAAGATACAGGAAGGTATGATCATCTTTGCTGTAGACCCAATTTGATTTTTCATGTTGTAACTCTTCTGCAGTAAGGTTAATTAGGGATAAGATAACCCGGCGGCCCAAAGGGTTTGGATTTGTGAGATACGAGACGGAGGAAGAAGCAGAACGAGCCATGAAGGCCATGGATAGCAGGGTACAGTATTTTTCCCTATTAATCTGTATTTTGATTTATTTGAAGGTGGATGTTCGTTCTCCAATTTTATATTATAACATATGAATCTTGTCCCACGGTCTTTGGCATGACTGATTCTTAGGGAAATTCTGTGTTTCTTCCTAGTGATTAATTGAGGTTACCGTAAAATTAATAAATAATCAAAGGCTTCAATAGAAAGAAAGGGGGATTGTTCTGGCCGAGATTAATGATCAAAATAGAGAGCAGAAGGGTATACTGTTATGAACAAATTTTATTTCCCTCCCCTGTGATTATTTGGCAGGATCACCCTTCGTCAACTACCTTAAAAAAATAGTACTTTTGTGTTTAAACTTAATATCTTTCAAACGGGTTACTTTTTTGTTTAATTCTGTTGTTATTGTTCTTATGTTCCGGATGTCATTCTGTCACTTTTGCATATTAAGCGCAATTTTTTATCATTCCTGCTCAAATTTAATCTGGTGAATGTGTCTATCCGACGTTCTCGAGTCTCATATTCTCTATGTATTATCAGCTTTTTTACAAGTATTTGTTGCATATTTTTAAGTACTGTTTACATTACTGGTCATGATTTGAATGTTCATATTCGGTTTATTGTTGCGTTTATTGATCAATGCTTAGTTGCCGTTCATAAATATCAGCAAGTTTAATTACCTGCTCGATACTTTTTGGGGGGTTCAATGAAATCTCCTTTTTTTTTTTATTCGGCTTGCAAGGCAAGCCCCTCCCTGGGGCGTTACTCCCTCTCATCGATTAGCTATTTAAATGATTTTCTTTTATAATTTTGAAATTTGTTTGTGCATATTTTTGTACTTCAAAAAGTAATTGTTTTGCGACATCATGGCTCATCACTGTTTACATGTATATGTGGAAATTAATTCATAAATAAGGCTTTGACGATTTACCAAAAATATAGTGTTCGTTGTGACCTTCAATTAGCTTCCACTCACATTTCTGTCTTTATATGTTTTGAGGAAGAAATTAGGTTGGATACAAGAGTTGACATGATTTCCATTTCTTTATTTTCTTTTCAGATTTTCTCTGGTAGGCTGATTTTTGTGGAAATTGCAAAATCCGAGCAGGGTGGTTCTTCAGAGGTGCACTGATCCCCATGTCAGTGGGATAGATTTCAATCTGAGTGAATTCCAAGTGTATGCTTATAATCGTAAACCCCCGATCAGGCAATAGATTTGAGATTGAAAATATAGGTCTTGATACTGTCTTTAATAAGTGGTATGTGGTTTATTTAGATTTCTAACCAAGTGCTTAAATAATATATATTTTCTATTTATTCACACTTCATAGCAAAGCTCGGATGTACAAAGAGAGAATGCAAGAGAGATTTCAGACTGAATGAGTTCCACATGAATGTTAGATTCCTATTTTATGAGGTTTTAGTATGTTTAATTAGAGAAAAAGGTAAATGTGTCATCTAATAACCAGTGTACTTTATATGAATGACTAAACAAACACTAAACCAATCTAGGTTTCCTATTAGCAATGCAACTACAAATCAGTGCTGCATTTCACTGACTGTGTTAAAGTAAGATATAAATAAGTGGAAATTCCATGTGAACAACTCGTCTGGAAATCGACTGAGCTATTTTTTTGGTAATGATAACATGCAAATAAGAGCTAATAAAATGCTGATTTCATCATATTTGTGGGCTTTAAACGTTTTAAAGCAATAAATTTTAGTGCACGGTATCATGATTTTAAGTCAAAACAAGACTTTTCTTAATTTTCAAGAGAAACAATACTTTAGAAAATAATTAGGTCAATTAACACATTTTAAACGTTTAAAATTGAATTTTATATGAAATTAAATGTTTTTAATTGACCTAATTCTATAAACAAAAATAAATTAACAATAAAACTTATTTTAGAATTTAATAAAGTATTTTTTATGCATTGATAAATGGGTTTTACAATTTGTTTCAGTTGGTTTTAAACAAAAATCGTTTTTTATTAAACTGGCTCTTATAGGGCCAGTTTAAGCACTAACCAGGTGTTAAATGCGCAGGAAATACACCACGACATGGGCGGGCCAATAAGGAGCCACAATAGCGTCTTCGGTGCACAACACACATGTACACAACATCATGCATGTTGCGCACCACGCATATCGCGCGAGCAAGCCAATAAGGTGCAACTTAACTTGCTGTGTGCGATGCAGCGAGTTAAGTTATGAGAAGCTCATGTGGACCAGTATGATTTCAGATCCACATAGTCCACGCAAGCCTCGTCCATGCAAATCGCAGGTATGCAGTGCCGTGCAAATGAAGTCTGACGCATACGCGCCACCACGTGGCCCAGTCGTGGCACTTCATTCAACTTGCGTACAAAGCAAAAAAAATGCGTTAGTAACAGAATCGGAAGAATTCGTTCCTCTGATACCGCGGTGATAAATTAGGGGAAAACAGGAAATTAGAGGGGTTCTTGATTTTGAAGCTTGAGGAGAGATCTCATGGCTCCCTTGCAGACTCAAGAATGCCCTGGAGTGAGTTTGGAGTTCGAATTGGAAAGCAAATCCGACGATCCGGCACCATGTTCTTCCCCCAAAATTCAAGCCTAAATACGTCGAAATCTCATTATTTGTTGCGTGGAAGTCATTCAAGACAGACTCCAAGTTGATGCCTGGTATTTCTAGGCTCAATTTGAATTCAACTCACGAATTTGAATCCAACTTGATTTCATGCTCAATTTTAGCAATTCTTAATTCCATTCAGTTCACGATTTCGTTTAAAATTCCGTTTTCAATTCTTTCAATCTTTGAATTTCCTTTGTTTTCCTATCGATTATTATTCATTAACTAATGGTAAATAATGTCGAATCGATGTGAATTTTAAATCAAAAAAATTCAGTTCATTATTTCATTAATTAGCAAAGCTTGATCAAGCTTTGCTAACTGAAGGTAGTTTTACGATTTCTGGATCAAATTTGGATAAACAAATCCTGAAAATTAGTGTCTGATCCGTTAAGAATAGGTGAACTTTTATTGATAAAAATCGTAAATCAATTATAAATCAACCAATTTTCTGAATACATTTTAAATGCACTAAATAACTAAAAAAACAATTCAGCCCAATTTAAGTCTCTAAATCAAATGAAATATTAATACTTATTGTCGACTTCTTATCTAGCTTTCATTGTCAAAACACACTAGTGAAGAGAAGTCTTAAAATTACAAAAAAAAAATCTAAAGTCAATTTGGCACATAATTGATCCAAGTTAGGGGACTATTTAGCAAATCTTATCAAGAATTGCTAGGCAATCATAAATTTGATTCTCATTGATTGCCAAAAATATAAAAAGTAAGTCATTTCAGGTTTCTGTTACTAAATAGCAGAGTGTTAATTGTGATAATTTGAACTTAAAAAGTTAGAAGGTTATATACAAGTTACAAGCATTTACTTGAGTAGAAAAAAATTCATATCATTTAAATTTAGATTTATAAACCATAATTTGTTAAAAATTGAATTTCACCATCGCCTCCCTTGGGTTCAACCCCTTACTTGAGTTCTAAGGGATAAAATAAACTTTATTGGTTAAGCTCGAAAACCCTTAAATAACGACATTACACACATTTTTCGAGCATATCAATCAACGCAACGAAATTACCTAAGATCAGCAGTAAAGTTAGAATTCATGCCTGAAAGAAAAATATGTATATCGATTAATATATCGGCTGTCGACATCTAATCTAGACACCAATGATTGCCAATGGATTGATTCCACTTTATGTTTAATATCAGGTATTGTGGCTATACTAGTACGCCAAAACTGAAAATATAGTTAGAGATAATGTACTAAAATAAATACTTATGATCTTTAAATATGAATATTGGCAATTTGGAGGTAACATAATACAATAAGAATATCTATGAATGAGCATGTCATTTGACATTCATTTTTATTTCATAACAAGCACTCATGCATCTATTTGCTATTTCGAGTTTTATTTGAGTATTTATACGTTACATTATTATCATTATAAATCAAACATAGAGTTGACCTGTTCAATAAACCCCAAACTTTATGGTCTAGAGACATTGGTTTATGGCTTGCAATACAATCTACTTATAACTAAATGTAATTAATTGTTCAGACTATCATTAAATAAATCAGCATAAATAACTGATTGGACAATCCAGTGACATAAACTAAATATAATCTACAAAGAGACATTGGCTTATGGCAAGAAATACAATCTACTTTTATAAAAAAATATAATAAATTATTCAGACTACCATTAAATAAATCAGCATAACTGATTGGACAATCCAGTGACAAAAACTAAATATAATCTACAAACAGACATTGGCTTATGGCTTGAAATACAATCTACTTTTATAACTAAATATAAAATATTATTCAGACTATTATTAAATAAATCAGCATAAATAACTGATTGGACAATCCAGTGACAAAAAAAATCAACTATCAACACCCACAAAGTTTGATATGTAAAATAACTAATTTACAATGTTGACGTTTTTTTGAAAGAGAATAATAATATGAGGAATAATGTTAGCATGTTCTGTATATGTCCAATATCTGTTCTCAGAAAACCAGACCTCCAATATCCAAATGAAATCAAGATGATTTCAGATCCCAGTATTGGATATTAGAACGGAGGCAGATGATGATATCAGATGTCAGAATTTTTAATCCTTTACAAATATCAGTATCCAGATATCAATGTCGGTTCTCAGTGTTCCTCGAAAGATTTCACCTATTCGAATTGATTGAATATAGATTAACTAAACAATGATTAATATTATTCACATAGATAAGAATATGAAAGCCAAATAGCTTAATTACATATTTTGGTCGTTTCATACAAATACAACAAGTTAATTGAATTATATATCAATTTATATGTCAGAGATCTTAAAAACTGATATCTGATATCATCATCCAACCCTGATATAAAGCCGATGCCAGTATCTGATATCAGCAAGCAATATTCGATATCGTCATCCAATTTATATATATTTTGAAAGATATCAGAAAAGCCGGATTTCAGATTTCCCATTTCCGATATCCCCTTACAGCATCCGTCCCAATATCGGCATCCTAATCAGGATCCGGATCGTGAACTCTACCAAGGATAAATATTAATCTTAAATGTCATCTATAAAATTTGATTAACTTCTACGTCCTTGGTCATTCAATATCTCTAAAAGTCTAGAGTATAAATAAGCGACGATTTATTGGACTAATGCAGGAAAAGTAAAGGCAGTTAGTTGAACATACATTGAATACTAGACATCCATAATGTTACGTTGCAGTTTTAGCAGAAATGAAGAAACTGTACCTTAGAAGGGGATAAAATAATATCATCTTCTAATATTCTTCCACATTTTTTGTTTCTGTTCCTGGAGAATGTTGATTCTTCATAAAAGAACAATCAACCGTCCAGACTTAAGAGCCGAATATTGCTTAAATCGAAATTAGTTACGACTTAGACACAAGCAAAGACCTACTAGGAGAATTAGTTTTAAATTAAATAAATTTACCCTTCAGAGAAGCTAACAGACCCGATGAGAGGGTGGAGGCCATTTCCTAGTTCAGTTCTTGCAAGACCTTCTCAAGGGCATCGGCAGCGAGGGCCAGGTGATAACATTCTTGGCCCTCTGCATTTCTTCTGACCTTCACCAAGTCGTGGTCTTTGAACTCAGTCAGATGAGATTTCAACGTCACCTGGCTGCTCACCAGAAACTTCTCACGGCACGTCTCGTATAGCGTTATCCCCGGCATCCCTAAACACATGAGAGAGAGAGAGCGAGTAAGAAGCAAAAAAAAAGGAAAAAAAAAGAAAAAAAAGAGAGTAAGAGAGAGATTTTTCAACAAAAGTGTGGACTAAACATCCATACAAAATGTAAGAAATAATAAAGAATAGATGGAGAGAGGAAGGGGGAGAGAAAGGGGAAAGAGAATCATAAAATTAGGGGTCGGATCAAAGATTTTGATTTTGATTGATTGGACTGCCTTGATCATGATCAGGTTGAAACTTTTGATTGATCGATCAGTCGGGTCGATGATGGGATTGATCGGTTGATCCAATCAATCTGATCAAAATCAGACCAATGGCAGACGCCCAGTTATTTGGAACGGATCAGATCAGATCAAAGATTTTGATTGAACAAATGATCTTGATGATTTTTTTGAAGGAACAGACGGTCTTGATCATAATTGAGCATCTTTTTGAAAGAAAAAAGGGTATGGATCAAAGATCAGATCATTTTTTATCAGTAATGATCATCGCTCGGTCTGATCGATGATATCAACTGATCAGTCTGATTGAAAGCAGACCAATGGTCAACTCCTAGGAGTCTGCGTCAGCAACCTGATCAGATCATAGCAATGACCATGATCGAGTGAATGAACTCAATCGTGCTTAGATCATTTTTTTATCTTAGGATCAGCCTGATCGGCGATGGAATAGATCGGTTGATCTGATGAATCTGATAAAAACCAGACCAAGTGCCAACACCAAGAAGTTTGGGCCGGCAATCAGGTCAGACTGGATCATACAATATCGACATTTTTTTTATCAATGGACTGAACTCAATCGAGATCAGATCATTTTAGCTTTCGACCAGCTCTGATCTATGATCAGATCTGACTGATCGCCAGCCCCAAGGAGTCTGGATCAGCAATTGGATCAGATCAGGTCTGATTGAGGACCAGATCAATAGGTCAATCTGATCGATCCAATCGAAAATTCTGATTCAACCCCAAGCCCCACATCATATTTGAAGAGAATACGGAAGAAGAAAAAAGACAAAGGAAGGATGAATCAACGGTAGATAGAGGGAGAGAATTACCTTCTTCCTTAGGATGGTCAATCTGGTACCGAGCGAGGATCTTGAAGACGCTCTGCGCATTGGGAGTGAGGCTCTGGAGAACAGTAAGCGCTGTTCTCATAGTCTGCGAGGCGTGGCCGCTGGCGAGGATGAGGGGAAAAAATACTCCTTCCGCTTTGTAAGGCTCAAAGGTTGGTACATGGTGCCAGCACCATTTGAACTCAGTATGAACCATCTTCTTATTCCATACTGCAACAAACCAATCAATTGACTCATAGCGACATGGATGTAGGTCAATGTCAAAGAATAATCTTGGAATGCAAGAGAAAATGATAGGAAGATAATAATCATCATCAGCTTGAGTGAGCATGCCAACTTCATCATTATAGTCATCCCCTTGATGGCTGACAAATGATGATGAGAATCTCATCATCGTCATCTGAGTGAGGTTAGCAGAGGGAAAATGATGCGACACGATGAGGATGCAAATTAGTCATCTTCATCGTACAGTCGGGTGAGAGACAATGACGATGGCGATTTGGTCATCGACATTGTTATCCTAGAGATAAAGAATGACACAGACAATGACGAGAATTGCCCAATAGTCATCGTCATCGTGACG
This sequence comes from Wolffia australiana, assembly GCF_029677425.1. NCBI lineage: Eukaryota > Viridiplantae > Streptophyta > Magnoliopsida > Alismatales > Araceae > Wolffia > Wolffia australiana. The sequence continues at coordinate 11,205,409 of NC_135851.1, read as the reverse complement.
ACGAGCACAAGTCTGGATCAGAGCCCATCATTATTAACTTCCTTCCCTAATTGGCCTATTCAACAACTTCTTGACTGCCCTCTTCTGGAAGGGATCCACTGACAGAAAATTCCACTGAAAATTGTTGGGGATCCTATCATCAGCATAAAATTACTCACAGATTGGGGCGTTGACGTGATCGATCGAGGCGATGATCCAGACACCAGAGCAACCAGCTACTTTTCCGAGCCACTGTTGGGCCTCGGCATCTCGAAGAGCCGGCCCATCAATGCTGTTGACCACCAGGCAAACAAAGGTCTCTGTTCCCTCTAGAAAAGAGATAAGATCTTCCATAGAATCCGAGGTAGAAGGCCCCTCTTTTAAAGAGCTCTTTCGCCCTTTTTGGGCCTGGCCCCACTGAATCTCTGCCAATGCGAGAATAACCTGCTTGAGGTTGACCGAGGGGAGGTACCCGTTGACCACGACCACCCCATGATTGGTCAACGTTGAAGAGGCAAAGTCTTCTAGGAGAGCCTTCTTGGACCCAAAACCATAGGTCAACACTCCGAAGCCACACCTGAGAATGTCAAAAGCATCAGTGTAGAAACGTTTCTTCAAAAGTTCACACAACTATCTCTAATTGGAAGAGTGCTTGTTAAGATTATTATAGAAATTTGTGTCAGAGCGTTAAGAGATGGGGTTGACTTCAATGAGTTGACTCACCGTGGCAAGGTCTTTCGCAGACATGGTCATTCTGTTCTGTTCATTTGAAAGGAACAAAAAATTTGCACAAAAGAACTGCACAGGGCCTTGTTCTTTGTTCTGTTCTTTTTTTTTTCCAAAAATGAACAAAATTCACACATTCACACAAATTCGCACATTCGCACAAAATTAGACTAAAATTCGCACAAAGCGAACAAAAGAACCGCACACCGGTCTGTGCGATGTCCTGTTCGAATTCGTTTTTGTTATGTTCGGAAAACCAAACAGAACGAACAATTCGCACAAAAAGAACAGAACGACCATGTCTAGTCTTTCGTCATGGAATGGCTGATCAACTTTTTTTCTGTTTACCAGCTTCAAGATACTATTTCTCACGCCCATTTTAAATTACTTTCCATTTACAGAATTTTTCCATCATAGGAACGAGGGTGTTATTCGGAGATGGTAATGAACTTTTTTAGTCACGGGAGGACAATGAATAATTTCAAATAGCTCACATCGCTACAGGCCTATATTAAAAAATTCTCATTGCCTCAAGACGTGAAAGGATATCAAATATAATTGATTGTCAATTTAAATATGAAAATTTCATTTTCACCTGAGCTCGAAGAGCCACTCTGGATAAAGGTCTTTATAGCTATTCATCAAGCGCTTGATCTCTTTCTCGTGTTTCTTTGAGAGTCCGGACAAGGCTGCTCTTAGGACCTAGCAAAAAATCTCTGTTATTTCGACATGAAAAAATAGTGAAATTCTTCGCTAAGCTTCCAAAAAGAGGAAAAAATAACCTCTTACCGGCTCGTCGACTGGGCCAATGTCGCTGACTTTTGGTACAGATTTCTTCTTGCCCACCCCGCCCATCTCCTTCGCCAGAAAGTAGCTCCGGGAGAAGGCCATGTCTTCCTCATCTGAACCAGAATCCATTCCCGCACAAATGTCCCTTTCAACCTGCACCCCGAAGTACAAAATCTATTCATCATTTCTTGATTTACAGATACACCTTATCTATCTATCTGATGTTTAGATCCGCCGGGAAAAAAAAACTACGTGACAGCAGACAACAAAGGCTAACGTTTGCATTAAACAACAGTAGCACTAGTTTCAAGAATACGGCTGATTACGGACTCGAGGAGTCTGAGTATGACGAAGTTAAAAATGCAATTATTATTATAGACTGAATATATTCAGCGATTGCAGACTCCAAGAAAAGTGTAAGTGAAACGCATTTCTGCGATGAGAAGCAAGCATCGTCAGTCAAAATACCAAAACGGACGTTTCGTTGAAGCGAGAAAAGCTCTTTGTAGCACGATAGATCAACTTAAACCTACCACACTGTGCCGCAAGCTCGCTAAATGCTAATCAAACAAAAAAAAACAGCGAATCTAGTTTTTGCTCAGTCAATGATCCACAATTCTTCTCCGTCGATGTACCTGTGGATCGGAGCACTGTCCAAGTTGCGATAGCAGCTACGTGATTAAATCACAGAAAAATGTGTGCATCGAGCGCAATCCAGCGATCGATGCAGCACATCAAATGGAGGAACGAACAGAGATGAACGAGCCGTCGACGGGTCTCCTGAACTGCCTCGGCTTGAACAAAATGGCGGGATTTCCTTCGCGAACTAATTTATAGTTGCGGTCCGAATAACGAATCGGATAGCGAACGAGAAAAACCGATATTGGTATCCGATATCGGATTTTCCGACATCCGACGTATTAATTTTTTATTTTTATGAATAGTATTGATGTAAACATTGCTAACTTTATTATTCTCTCTCTCTGTATATATATTTATATTTTTATCACTACTATTAACCTAAACATTACTAATTTATTTTTTTATTATATTAACCCAAACATTGATAATTTTTTTTATTAATTATACTGCCCTACATATTGCACATTTTATTTTTCTTAATTGTATTAACCTAAATATTAGTAATTGTACTAACCTAAACATCGCTAATTTATTTTTATTAATTATATTTCCCTACATATTGCACATTTTATTTTTCTTAATTGTATTAACCTAAACATTTTTAATATTATTTCTATTAATTGTATTAACCTGAACATTGCTATTTTATTTTTATTTTTATTAATTGTATTAATCTAAACATTGCTTGCTTTATTTATTTTTCTTAATAGTATTAATCTCAATATTTTTTGCTTATAAATCTCTCTCTATCACGCTCTCCATCTCTATCCCTCCCTGTTCTCGCTCTCCCTCACCGATTCTCTCTTTGTATCCCCCTCTCTCTATATCTCTCTTGCTCTCTCACCGTTCGAGTGCTCAATGTCGGATATCAGAGGACAAACACTAGCTAGGGATCACCAATATTCTCCTGCTTCCTTGCCAATATTACATTAAAATTTTCCAGAGAACAACTTTTAACATATTATTATAATATCCCTTATCAAGAATGATATCCAATATTGGTCAATTTATTGGTCATCCGTCACAATATTCAATATTGAACAATACGTCCACAATCTTACAATGGTTACGATAAGAAGCTGTGAGTTCCTATTGAGAGGACGGGAAGGGAGGGAGAAGACACCGGAGTGGTCATCAGTGAGAGGAGAGGCCCTGACGGAATGGACATCGCTCAAGGAGGGTTCTTTGAGGGGGATGGACACCGCAAGGGGAGGCACAGAAACCAACTTGATAGTACTTCCTTGTCTGATGTAGATGTTAGAAAGGGAAGAGTCAGCAAAGAGTGAAGAAGAATAAGAATAATTTGAAGAGATTAGGACAGGAGAAGATAGTCCCATATAAAACCGCATAAACTCGCGTCTCTCCATCCTTATATAGAGGACAAGGAGTATCAGGACGGATCCTGATATTTGTGACTATACGCCACCGCCTCAGCTTCATCATGACCGTCAGCATGATGACATGTATGACTTGACGTGCTGGGAGGCAGTAGGTGATGGATATTATATGGCCGTCAAGCCAATCACACTACCATGATTATTTAAGTTCATTGAATAAATTATTTGCATTCATTATTATTCTGTGTGATGTTTATAATGAAGTCCATGAATACGTGCAATGACAAAGTGAATTATGATGAGATCATAATACAGTGATCACAAGTCTTTAAACATGTATTCTAAATATTCCTATTCGAGGATAGTCGAGACGGGCATCGAATTATCCGGGTAGAATAGCACTAGCTGATCCTACTTATTCGATAAGTATAACTGATCCTGTGGCTATTAGTGTGGAGACACTAAGGACAGATAGTGGGTGCTCTTTAGAGAAAGAGTTCACTGAATTGATTCGTATGAATCCCTGAATGGTATTATACCTAAACGTAAATCAGGTTGATTCAAGTCACGGTTGTATAAGTGATCCACTGACCTGAGACACCAAGGACATCTCGTAAGCGGACGACTACATTTTGACTGTGATATATGAGTCTCTAATCATGGGATTCAAATAAGTTATAGATTGGATGTAGTAAGAAGCTTACGGATATGATTGAATGGTCAAGACGGGATCATCCGTCCTCGGTATAAGAGGAGATTGACTTGAGGAAGACGATGCAAGAAAAATCCCTGGCCAAGGTAGTGAGGATATTGGAGAAGGCTTTCTCCAATGATCCCCGTTACGCATCAGTACTAATCGAATGACGGATTAGAGTTTGACAATAAACCATGCTCTAAGTCGTTGAGAGTCTCGCGCGGATCATAGATTATACATATACGGAAACCGATGACGGTAAAGGTTCCATGAGAGAGTTCAAGACTACTCGATATCTTCTAGAGCACGAGGTGTAGCTTGGCACCCCACGGGCTGGAAACTTAACCTGTCGATTGGATTAAATCGATCCTTATTTAGTTAATCTATATGTTGATATAGTTAATTAATAAGGTTGGTCAATAAATGTTATTGGGCCATTTAAGTTATTAACTAGAACGATACATGGGCCTAGAGGGTCACACGCACAAGGTCATAAGGGCATTGGTGGATATATTTTTCTTTGGAGGGTTTTTGATAAAAACCTTAAGTGAAATGTAAAAGGGGAAAGGGGTCTCATTTTAGATACCCATGCAAGTTTAATTTGAGAGCCCCTCCCCCCTCCACTCTCTTCTGCACTTCCAAGGAAGAGTGTCTTCATGGTGAGGAGATCTTCAAGGTTCTCAAGAAGAACTGAAGAAGAAGAAATGGAGATCCAAGCTCCGAGTGATCGCGTGGATACTTCTAGAGGCCGGACGCGTGAACGGCTTCAGAACGATCTCGGAACGACAAAGTCAAGGGTGGAACGTGTTCCCCAAAAGGCACTACAACGGTTTGTTTTATAGATCGATTGAGAATCGATCGACCATGCTTCCGCATCCATGGAATGTGTTTTTCATGGATGAACCAAACTACATAACCCAACAGTAGGCACAGAGACGTGTCTCGAGGAGAGGTGGCGATGGCTCCCGGTGTGGCGGCTTCATTCCTCAATACGACCCTCGAGGAGAGATGGCAACGACTCCTGGTACGATATGGCGGCCACCAACGTCCGTACGTGTCTCGAGGACAGGTGGTGACGGTCCCCATACGGTATGATTATAGTTCATGGACGCGGATGGGACGATTTTTTTGTACAGGGACGAAAAAATCGTCCCATCCGAGGATACAGACGAGTTTCTGGACGAAAATTCGTCCCAGGGACCACCGGATGGGATGGACGGGTGTGGACGAAAAACTGCGGGATTCACATCCGACGGTTGAGATCTTGCCACATGGACTCGCTATGACAATTTGTATCAAGGTCCTTGTATTTTTTCGGGCGAGCAAGCTCACGCCGCTCAGAATTAATTGTACATATGTCCATTTGCATTCTCTCTCCTCCATATTTCTCTTTAATAACTTAGAAATATATATATATATTAATATATTAAAAATATAAAATGGATTTTTTTCGTCCGGGACAAATTTCGGGACGAAAATTCATCCCGAGAGGACTAGACGGGACAAAAAACCATCCCCGTATGATTGGACGGGACGGTTTTTTTATGGTTGGACGAAAAACCGTCCCGTCCTTCGTCCCAGAACTTACTCTGAACGTCGGGATGAAATTCGTCCCGTCCCGTCCATCGTCCACGTCCGGGACGATCCGGAACTATAGGTATGATAACTGCAGGCGTCCGTCTATAGTCTAGTCATTGCTTTAATATTAGATACATGGGGAGATGAGTAGCATGTCCAGTTCGATATCAGTATCTAATACCCATCCTCTCTGTCGATTCTAATATCACGTACTGTTATTGATCATGTTCTTGGATTTTTGGAACAAAAGATTTCAAAGACATCGGTTATCTAATCAAAATAAGAGGCGATCTCTGCTGATCACCTTATTCAACTTTGAGCGATCTTTCCTTACAAATTGATTTGACTACAGACTTTGAATTACATTAGTCAGCGTGAACAATGACCATCTGTAAATCTAAATATGTGATGTTTTATGAGAAAATTACAATTTCTTGGTACTACTAAAAGCTACAAAACTTGCAACGACGATAGTTGACCCTGGGGGGTGCTACTGTTCAGATAGCGAATACGAAAATGGATAACGAATACGAAGTTGTTTCATTTCGACTTTATTTGTTATCAACAATTACGTATTCATTCTCCATTATCTGTTATCGGAAAACAATAGCAGATAGCGGAATTTTTCAAACGTTATCCGTAATCTGTGAGAATTTCACAATTTTGAAGGTCGATGTCACGTGCGCATATCGAATAATATCAATAATATAACAATCCAGTATTCGTTACAGTAACATACACCTATTCACATCTTGTATTTTAGTATGTCTCTCTTTCGAGACCGAGAGAGAGATTCCAGGAGAGAGGCTTAACGTTATCTGCTTTACAGTATACGTTATCGGATACCGAGATGTTTGGATATCAGGCTCCAATCCGTGTCAAATATATTTTAGAGTTTGTTTAGAGTTCATTACTCTTTAATTTAATATAGATTAAAGACATGTATATTGCCTAATTTGTCCGATGATGAGATAAGTACTTACCCTCGAAAATTACACTTTATCCGTTACGAAAACTCAATATATAAAAACTCAAGTAATTATTTCATAAAGTCGACGATGAAGAAATATCAAATACCGCAAGGTCTCAAACGGGCTATAATTTGATTGGACACTACAAAACCCTATAAAATTACCAAAATAGAAAAACTTGAATTCTGGATCATTCTCCGTTGTCACTAATAAAAGAAACCAAGAACTTTCCCACCGACGTTCTTCCTACGAGCCTCTTCATGGTCCATAATTCCCGCCGATGTGGTGAGCACGATGTATCCAAACTGTAAGAACGGCATTTAAACGTCAACAAAAGAATATAATGCAAAAAAAGTAATTTTCCTTTTTCACAATCACAATAATAATAATTTCTACTAATTTAACATCATAATTCTGTTACTCAAATCAACTGCAAAAGCCAATGACAGACAATAATTGAGTAAAAGACGTCTGAAAGAAAAACTTGCAAAAAATAAAAATCTGATTCATCGTGCGAGATATAATTACTTTAGTTTGGAATTTTTTGTGAAAGGAAGATCAGATTTGACGTATGACGATAATCAGTGAAAAAACTAAGACAATATTGATTGTAACCAGCATGATAAAACCCAGCTTCACATACGACGATAATCAGTTTAAAAAAAACTTGACTAATAAAGTATTTCTTGTTTTCACCTTTTAAGCTGGTTTACTTTTCTGGTCGTACAGTTTCAGATAGGTGAGTTCTAAATAAACTAGCATTATGCTTAAAATAAACAGGAACAAAGCACTTCTAAAGTGACATTTAGAACATACGGATTCCAGTCAGCACAATGATTCCAAAACTAAATGTATGCAAACATTTAAAGAACAAAAACTTTCAAATAGAAATTACCTTGATTTATACTTTAAATTAACAAAAAATTACTTCAAAAATGAAATGAAGACGAGATGGATTGCAGTCAGCGCAATGTTTCCAACTAAACGTATACAAACACCTAAACAACAAAAACACGCAATAAAATAAAGGATTATTCTATTGTGGACTTGAAATTGGTTTCTTTACCCGTCGCATAGTATCAGATACTGAATAATCAATCTGTAAAATGATTTTCATCAACTATAAACAAGAAGATACGAAATAAAAGCAGGGAATGAAGATTAACCTGTCGAGAGGGAAGCAGCCTGGCGGTCCACGGCTCAATATCCTTAACTCCGACATCAAATCTTGGGCTGATCACGCCACACTTGTTCAACCGTCCGTTTAGCTCAACAACAATCTTACCGGCCCTGTGATCATCTACATACTCGAACTCTCCAATGTAACCTAAAGTAATGAATGCCCAATGCAATATATGATTAAAATACAAAAAAAATCAAATTTTGAGAGACCCCAGATGAGTGCTATGGCGTACCGTGCTTCTGCATCACCAAGAGAAATTTGATGATCACCTTCGATGAAGGCCTGATTAGGACCTGTCTCTTGCCTCTCTTCTCCGCATTGTACATGCTCTTGAGAGCATCGTTCAGAACGCTGACCCTCACCATCTCGAAGAACTCTGTAAAGCAAGAACCTCGTTCTTGAGGAAAAAACTGTAGATTCCAAGAGAGTAATACTCGAACATTTTAAAGAATTTAATCAATAACGTTAGGTCTATTTGAAACGTATCAATTTGCGCGAGGCCGTCAAAAGAGTGTGTTTTTGATAGGCACGGAGAATCGACACACAAGCCGGTGTTGCCAGATTCGTATAAATCCCTAACGATCCGATTCGTATAAATCTAGACAACAAATCTAATTAGCAACTACTGCGAAGAACACGCGACAAGCAGCATAAGCATTAAAGAAGAAACCGAATAACGCTAGTATCAGAATAGCATTAAACGGTAGCGTTAGTGATAGATTTGACTAATTCCATTGAAGATCAACTGTCCAGGACAAACCTAGATGAGAAGTACCACAGCGTAATCAAACTAGGATAAAAGATGGCAGTTTGACAATACAAAAAAAAAAAAAAATGAACACTGATCTAAAGTGAAATCAATGACTAAAACAAAAAACCGTGAATACAAGGAGCATACGAGATTACGAATCAGATTGATAAAAAGTCAATCGTCTTGCAATCTAATCTTACCACGGCGACGCCCAGAGATCCGAAGAAATGCGCAGAAGAAGCAGCGGCGGCAGAAAGAAATTAGGGTAGAAAGAGCCTCGTCGCTATATAAGCAAAACCCAAAACCATCCCCACAAATTATAAAATTAGTCTTATGTCCCCCCCTTTCGACTAATTCCACGTAATGGGCCCGATAGTGAGACTGGCCCAAATAACACCAAGCCCATGTTATTGTAACTTATTAGGGAATGGAAAATTATTGGAATTTCAGAGAAAGAGGCAGATGGATCAGTATACGCAAAATTATTATGGGATTATTAATGATCATGAAGGAAAATTGTAGTAATTACAATAATACTTGATGTTAAAAGAATGCAATCCAAGTCAATTGTGCCTTAAAGTCTTTTCCTGAGTGTAAGAATACTTTCTAGCCAACAAGTGTACAGAGTTTGGTCTAGACAACCTTTGAACACATGGACTCAGTTATGGATTACTTGCCAGAAACCTTTCAGTTTAAACTTGAATTTATCCAAATTCAAATTCAAAATACATAATTGAAAATTTAATCTATTACTTTAATAGTACTGCTCGATACTACCCATTATGATTGATTTTAATGTTGGTTGAGGTATGCGTTCATCAACCATCTTATGCCCCGATTATAACGATTATATCAATGGCTTCCTTGAGAAATTTAAAACAATTTTTATATAGGATAAAAAATATGTCATTTTTTTACTGGGAATTTGTGCACCAATATACAATCTTTTTAATTTTTCAGTTTTGTAGCTCGTGAAAACTTTTTCCCATAAAATCAATGATCTGCTCCTATGAGATGTGACTCCTGGTGTTAAGTATGGCATTATTTAAAATACCCACTTTCGTCTTTGTGAGTTCTCACTCAACATTTAAAAATCATCCACAAGTATTTCAATAGATTTGTATATTATTTCCTATTTTTCTTTGATTCAACAGGTTTTATCTCTTGATGTTTCTCTATTGCCTCCGTGATCATAGATGCATAATATAATTCGTACAATGGAAATTTATAGATCAACATGGAATTGAGCCATATGGAACATCAGGTTTTGTATATAAGTAAATATCCGAGTATAACTCTCCAATGTACTTTTATACAAATTATATTTTACTCAACTAGGTAGTATCTAAGGTTGCCAAATTTAGGAAAGTTATACAATGCCAATGCATTATATTTCACAGATCCACATTATTTCATAATGTTGAATGGTGATATGAATTGAATATAGATGGATGGATATGGATGGGTGTATGCGTAATGGAGTGAGATACATGGATGGGTTTCGAGAAGAAGATGACAACAAAACTGCAAGGAGCCCACTATAGATCCTTATACTCCACCAAGAACAAAGTGAGTTGCGACATAGAAAGATCCCTTCCACTTCTTTTTTGCCTTCTCACGTCGAGCAACAATGGGAACCAAGAAGAATTAAATGGTTCTCCAATAATTTTGTTTCATTTGGCCTACCAATGTATGGGAAATTCCCATACAATATTTTCCTGGATTGATGGGATTTCTGGATAGAGGTAAGGGAGGGAGGGAGAGAGAGAGAGAGAGACCCTCATAATTTCAGCCCAAAATTACTTGTCTTTTATTGAGTTCTAACTTTATGAGTATAAACACTTTGATATTTTTCTCTCATTGTAAATCCTCGAACTCCCTAAGTATTCCACTGCAATCAACGTGTTCAATCATCACAAGTCGTGTGTCAGTCAACATCCTAGGATCCTCTAAAAAAGTATCCACGCTTTATGTTAAGCACCCATTCATATCATGTCACGTGCACATGCTTGTTTGGCCTTTGACATTGCATTTATTATAATCATTAGATCATGGGTTGTTAATTGGAGAAAAGTGTGATGTCATTTTAGCGTATACTCGAATATACTCGAGTATGATGATGAGTATATAGATAGAGTGACTTTTAACGTGGTCGGGTTGGTCAAACAAGCTCAAATTTTACCAAGAAAGAGGCAATAATTAAAATACATATTTATAAATTAAAATACAATAAAAAAATCTATTCAAAACCAGCAAGTGAGTCAACTTGTGCTAATATATTGTCCAAGTCAACTTAGTAACTATTTAATGGATAATTTTTAAGATTTCACATTTTCTGACATAATCAATGTATTATTAGTTTAATGTTTTTCCATAAATTAATAATTTTTAAATAAAATAAAATTCATAGACCATTCAAAGATTGACTTTGACCTACCCATTGACATTAATAGAACTGACAATGAATATGGTAATACAATTTTCTAGAATTATATTAACACAACTAGACAGAGAAAGAAAACAACTATATAGAGATAGGAATTTTAAATAAGTCATGACATTATATAACTTTTTAGACTCGATACTTATAAATGATCTGACTTTCATGTCCGACCAAAGTCATGGGGTTGACCAAGAGAGTGTTATCAGTTGGACTAACTAGGTATTGATGGACATATTATGAAGAGAGAATTCATAAGTCATGAATTTAGAGATTCAAATAATATGACTCTCAATATCAATGCCCAAAAATTGCAACTTGAACGAAGATGTTATTGTTAGATGAATATTTGGGGTTCATAGCTTCAACAAAATTGCCTGTATTTTATATAAATGAAAACATTCAGAAAAATAAATTTATTGCTGCCAAAATCACTAGTAATGGTTAAGGAATGAGTGACAAATCCATGAACGGGCACATGGCTAAAATTGCTGTGAATTTGGGGGGGAGAGGAGGTGGTGATTTGATCCAAATTTATTTAAAAATTATAATATTATTAAAAATTAACTCATTATAAATCATAATAAACAATTATTACATCATTCTGACCAACAACCTAGTTAATTACCTCACTCTAACCAATAACCTTCATAGTTACTTTATTTTGGACTTTTGAAGACTTCCATTGTGTTGGCCATGATTCTCCATCCAAGCATCACCAAGTCTAGAGTGCAAGCCAATCTATTTCTGACCAAAAGAATAACCACATGAGGGATCTATACATGATTTATGTTAGTTTAGGTCGCCAAGGAATAACCTTGGAAGGGGGGGGAGGGGGGAATTAGGTTCTCTAATTATATTATATTTTTATTTTAATTAGCCAACAATTTTTTTACTTAAGAAATGAGGTAGGGGAAATGGAAGACACAGTTTTATTTTTTAGACAGCTTAGGCTAATCCTTAATGATGTCCCAAGGTGATGATGTGGCTAACCAAGTTTGTGTGAATGCTCCCCAATAAATCAATTGGAAATAGGTCTGAACAAGGATACCAAGAAAAAAGAAAAAGTCGATGAAGCTTTCTCGTCCTCAACCCTCAAAGGCTTCCATGGAATGGCATTGCTTAATCTACTTCAACTTAGCCCCCGAAGCCTTCTTCTTAAGGCCCCCAAAGCCTTAACATGAGTGATCACAAAGATCTAGCAATAATAGTATATTTATGAATAATGTATTCTCCTCAACATCACTTAGTATTGATGGCTACTCAAAATATTATTCAAGACAATGATCAATTTTAAGTATTTCAAAAAGAAATATTTTATGTCAAAAATTTATTAATTCAGAGATAAAGATTCATAAATATAACTATGACTTCCCTTCAGTAATACCTCCTTGTTTGTGGTCGTTCTTTCTTCTGTCCTTTTCTCATCCACGTTTTTATTTGGATAAAATTCTGGATTAGGGTTTGACCTTTAATGCTTAAAACTCCAATATCTTTTTCAATCCTGCAGTAAATAAAATGATTCCACCTGTAACAGTTTTCAACACAATTTTGAACCACTGTTATCTCAGACCAAGTATTCAAAAACAAATCAGATAAATCTTCAAAATAAATCTTTCATTGTCCTCTATTTACAGCCCGATTCCTCTGTGTCCAACTTCAAACACCTGTAATTCTTTCCAAACTTAACCAAAAGATGTGGTTCAAATTTCTTTGATTTTTTATGGATGTTAGCAAGAATACACATGTTGAATAAAAGGTCAAAATCAGTATAAAAAGTATGCTAAAAATTATAAACTTATCACAATGTCAAAGATGTGTGAAGTTCGGATCCCATCATTCTTTTCTTTGAATCTTGAAATATCCTGCACCAAAAACCGCTATTCCAAGTTCTATGGACTTGGATTGATGTTAGAAACAAATGATCTCTTTAAAGAATGCTCAAAAACTGCTTGAAAATTGCTCTAGGACTTGAGAAATCTCTCTAGCTTTTCGACTGCGATTTTCAAAGGGCAAGGAGAAGGGAGTTTAAAATTAGGGTTGAAAACTGCATATATGGACTTGGAAATATGAAAGGGCATAATAGTAATCTGTCAAAAGTCCAACAGTCATATTCATTAATTATGAATAAGCAATATAAAATAATAATCATTTTAATTTCAATTTTTTTATATTTACAATTTTTCCATCAATTCAAAATACCTTTCACGAGTTAAGAGCAAAAACTAGCCGCAATGCCAAGGACTTGAGATTTAAAATAATATCAAACTTTTAGATATGTTTACCACAACATGTAAATAAAGATATCACCATTGGATAATAGTATCCTAATCTAATTAATTTTCATTAAATTATCAATAAATTCAGCTTTAAATACTTGACGGTAGTAATTAAGATTTTGAACAAGTTACTCAACAAATCAAATAAAGACAAGTTCACACAAATACCTGAACAATTGTAAAAACTATGTTTATCTTCATGTTATAAAATTACGAGTCCTAAATACACGGTTTGACTTGTTCAATGTATGGTCAAACTAAGTAACCTTTTGATATATCTAAGGCTCTTATTTTATCTTCACATATAATTAGTCAACTACTTGACTGAGGGCCTACTGCGCTTTGATCACAACCCATATCGAGGCATGCATCACTTTGAACATTCATCAAAATACACATCAAAGCATTGTGGTAAAAATACCCTTAAAGCTTAATCTTCAATTTCTAAAATACCTTTTTCGTGAAGAGAAAATAGATTAAATACTTTCTTACAGACATGAGAGATATTGGCAGTATATTCTTTAAACGAAATCTGATAGTCAATATGATGCCACAGTGTGCCGATGGTGCTGCACGTTGTGCACGTAGTGAGATCCACAATGATTGTCTTTACAAAAAAATCCTCAAAATTATAGATATTCATGAGATTTCTTGTGTTCTTCCGCGTGTACATGCACATAACTTCAAAAAATGAAATCCTATAGGGAAATTTTGCTTTTAAGTGGAGCATATAATGGCTCTGGTGAATATTGGTCTGAAATAACCACGCATGGGGTAATCTTGTGCTATTTAAGGGCTAACAAGCCCATGCAGGCATGATGGCTTGTTGATGTGCTGCCACTTATTGACACAACCTTGTCAGCGGCTGCCAGGACCTACACCAAAATTTTTACTTATTCATCCTTTTAATTTCTGAAAATTCATTATTTTTTCTTTGAAAAAACTCTGGAATTCATATGTTTTATATTATAAGGTATTTTCAAATGACATCATCCGATGGTTTATAAATCTTACATTTTTGAAATACATGCCCCCTGAAATAAATTATTATAAAAAAAACTAGTTTGAAAGTTTCAAAGCTTCAAACTACGTAAACTTTGAAAGTTGAGTTTGATTATTATAATATTATTCTTTTCTTCATTTCAATATGAATCCACTTATATCCTAAAAGAACCAAAGTCAATAAATGCAATTAATTTCAAACAGCTTGAATTTAGAAATATCAAACAAGAAAAAGGATATTTTGAACCATAAAATAATCTAATCTTTAAATCTTAAATAAATAGGGTGATGATTATGAAATATCCTAAAATATTGATAAGATATATCATAATCTTGATACTTTGCTTCTAAAAGTGGTGAATGATGATGTAAATAAATGCACAAGATGCATGTCATCATCCGTAGCATTTGTCTTGCTTTATAGCCATTTAAAAGCATGATAATCACAATTTTAAACAACATGATTTTGTTTTGTCGGCACATGTCCACCGTGTTTATTACATTTATGGAAAATACAATTGGCCCTTTAATGCTGTCACATGTCTTTGGACATATCACATCATAATTGGTCTATTATGGCATAACGATTTGTGATGTCATAATAATGCTGATAACACAATGATTATTTTATTATGTCAGAATTTTTAATGTTTATTTGCATTAACATCATTTTTATCATGGTTAAGATATTAAAATTTATCTATGGAACATTATTCTCATTTTCATTTTTGGTATTTATGGACCTTTTTAATTCACAAAAATATATATTAAAGAAATTTTGTATTTCTAAATCAAAGAAATTTAGTAACTTAAAAAATTTATGAGCGTAGAATTTTAGTATTTCATCTACACATAGAAAAGAATTTTTAAATTCAATATTTATATCGAAATTATTTGACATTAAATTCATACATAGATATATTTTCTAAGTCAGAATACATAATGTTAGATTTTTTGACATTTTATTTGAAGAGATGTATACTTCCAAGATAAAATATATATTTCTAAATATTTTAAGAATTAAAAATATTTTATGTTAAGGAATGCCAGTTTTGGTCTTGCATTGTTTTTAGGGAAAAATAAAGCTTTGCCTGAACTTTTGGTGCATTCTCAGTTCAATCAAAAATTAGTTTCATTTAGGTAAAATCTATAGTTTGGTTATGAGTACCTAAAAAAAAAAGATTCCAAGAGAGGACAGACCTCTCGTGCATGCCCGCACGGGTACCGATATGATGTTCCTTTGTAGTCTTGTTGTCCTCTGCTCTCTTCGCCTATGCCAGCAAGTGTGGCCTTAGGCTTCTGCCTTAGCACCTGCGACCACGACTATGCCTGCGGTGCTGCCTGGACGTTACTTCTAGGCCACAACCCCCTTTTTGTTCTCTGCCGTTCTCCTTAGTAATCATTATTTTTTACTTAACATCTTTAGGCGGTATTCATTGTCATAATCATGTTGAATTCATAAAGAAATAGAAAAAATGTTATATAATATAGGAATTGATGCATGAAATGGAATTTGTTCATCATATATCACAAAATAGGTATGTTAATTCCAGTGTTAAAGTGCATGCACCGAATTGAATATGTCAGATAGGAATCAACCAACTTCCAAACTTGATATTTGGCAATCTAGAACTCCAATTGAGCTGAAAATTTTTAGGGTACCTTTGTTTTTATGTCATCTATCCATTCATATGGTTTGATCTATAAATTGAGCTCCCCATCTTTGTAAAAAAACATGTTTGAGCTCACTTGCTCCTAGAGAGGCAAATTGAAAGAAAATGAAGGTATGAAGGTCCATCAAGGTGTTCTTCGTGTCTTTAGCGCTCGGAGAGGATCAACAGAGAAGCAGGGAGGCTACTTTGCATCAAGAAGATGCCTTGATTTCCATGGAACATACGTCTCGAAGGTTAGCCTCTAGCCCTACATTGATTATTCTTCAATACATTAAGGTAAATCATCTATGATTCCCATCCATCATCATCCGTATACATCACATCATACCATCTACCTCACGTGTCCTCTATGCCATCACGAACTCGTCTAAGAAAACCTAAAGCTCTATCTACTCCCATCTCAATTCTCACTTGACTTCTATTTCACTACTCATATCACCACGTCCCACACCATCATCTTTATTCCACCTCGCCTTCCAACCCTCTTCTATTTTAGTAAAACCAAAATTATAAAACCCTAAGTCTGATACCTCTTATCATTAATTTGAACCTTGTCTCACTGCCACCATTCACGTCTTCTCTTACCGAAAGCTCTAATCCTACTCGTTTGATAATGATCCATTAGTAATATCATGCTCGTCCCATATTCTTAAATTAATAATACCTCTATCAAGATTACAATCTTTGCCCATTCACTATCTCTTACAGTATGCGTAATCCTTCTCACCTTCTAAAACTCACCCTTCAAAAGAGCTATTTCCCTAAGATCCATTCCGTTTGGAGATGACCTTTTCTCATCACTATCTTGATAAAGGTTTATAAATATTATTGATTAAACTTAAATTCAAAATGACTTAAATTTTATCCTAGTTTTGAGTTTATCAATCACACCAAATTCTGGGTGCAAGTAAGCTCCCCTTCTTCTTTGTCGCCTCTTGATGAATCTAAGAAACTAATGATCTTTCAATCAGCTTGCATGAGTAGGAAAAAAATTTATGAATGATTTTGACATGGTTCATGAAGACAAAGCATCCTTCAAAATTTGAACTCAATCAGACTTTTGGATCTTCAAATATCAAGCTTTGAAGTTGGAGCGATCCAAGCTGTCTATTTTTCCTCTCTCCTTGTCATCAGCATTGATGCTTCCTCATTTTCTGTTGGTAGTTGAGGTGTCCAATCATCAACCATTAATGATTGACATGATTATCCACTCCGAGGATGTAACGTGTCACTACACAGAGGAAAAAACACAATAAAACCTATTTTATTAAACAATAATAGTGTGACGTGGCGGTGTGTTTTCTCTTTGCAAGGGTCACACGTTTTCTCTCTTTTATTTATTTATTATTTGTTTAGTTTCTTCATTTGAATGACAAGCTGGTGCGTGCCAGTCTCATCAGAAAATACAAAATAATCATCATTGCGTGACGTGGCGACGCATTTTTGCGTGCCATATCAGCATCACATATGTTTTAAATTAATGATGGTGTTACATGTGCGCACCACATGTACCACCATAAAATATTGACTTTTAAAAACATTATTTTATGATTTTATCAGTTGATTATCACATCACATTTAAATCTCATATTTATAATTTAAATCTCATATTTTTTCATTGGTCCATGTCACCCTTGCGAACAAAATAAATGTAACATGTCAATCAACGATTGGGAAATTATGGCATCACAGTGCCGTAATTGCCACTTTTTGCAATGATGAGCACATCTAATCATTTACAAGGCTTGAATTGGTCGCCATTCAAGCAAATTAAATGGCGACATATGGCGGGGACCGTTTTAAGGGAAAAAAACTTGAATAAATCATTATTAAATAATTATTAAGTCAGAAAATAATATATATATATATATATATATATATATATATATATATATATATATATATATATTGACATAGAAAATTTATATCTCCATTAATATAAGGTCAACAAAATTATAAAAATATACTGAATCTCAAAGTTATTCTCTTTAAGAATATGATGTGGGAAAATTCCTTAAAGTACCATTAAATCCACAAAAATCATAATATCATTAGCAAGGAGATTTAATCATTTTAAGCTTGATAACACATATCCAAATACTTTAATGCATAAAAATATGTAAATTTCATATAAATAACCCAGTATATTTTTTTATCATTAATTTATTCAATATATTTATCCAATATCTCTATATAGGAAAAAATGAGCGAGGGTAACTTTGGTGCAAGTACCTAAATCATTCCATGGGTAACCTCCAGACTTGGAGCTCTGCCACTATCTCCTTAACCAAGGGTTGAGAACCCCTGAACCAAAACCCTCTTGTACCATTGAAATATAATCAAAATATAAAAGCAAAAAATAATTCAATTGATATTCCTTGACTTTGGCCCCCTTAGCCTTCTTTGTAAAAAGAATGCATTGTCTTCTTTTAACTTTCCATCAAAGCCATAAAATAAAATTCACAATTTTCTGTAAATAAGTTACAATACAGAGATAATAATGATATCACT
The DNA here is from genome assembly GCF_029677425.1 of Wolffia australiana. Lineage (NCBI taxonomy): Eukaryota > Viridiplantae > Streptophyta > Magnoliopsida > Alismatales > Araceae > Wolffia > Wolffia australiana. The sequence goes on along the minus strand of NC_135851.1, from coordinate 11,186,854 downwards.
TCAACTTATTGTAAAACACTCAATAAATTAGAGTAATTCTCAATCTAAGTCTTAAAAATATAAAATCCAACACGCTATTCTCATTTCAGCTCAATTTAGTCACATAGACCTTCAATTTTACATCAATAAATAAATCACCAAATAGCATTTGACAAATATTTTAAACATAAACATGTCCTATACATGTCTGAGCATGAAAGGAGGTTCTAAAAGAACTCATCTATTATCATTCTATGTCGATTAACTCATGCCTTGCTTCACAATAATTAAATAATGGTTGGTTTGAAACCTTAATTTAATTTCTTTTGAGTATAAACATACGTAAAAATATTTTGGATTTTTTATCACAATAGACTTCAATCAACTCCACATTGTTATACAACATAAAATAACCAAACAGAGATTTCATATTTATTATATTAACATCAAATTCTTTTCTCTTAAAGTCTCTTCTTCACTCTACTCACCCAAATTTTCATGATACTAAAGTATTTCTGCTTAGCATCACCTTGTGACTTTACATGTAAACTCATTCAATAATTTTGATTATCATCACCTTCAGTACGCCAGTTCTGCACCACTCCCGCTCTTAAAATTTTGCCTTATCTGAAGATTGAGTATCATTGACTTGAAGTTAATGTGTGATATTGATAAATTTGCAAGTAAAAGTTCACTTGTGATTTTACATGGAATAAGCATGATATTTTATTTCAAAATCAAATATGGTCAACTATTTGTCAACATATGACCAATCGATGGTCAACATGTTTTCGTGACATGGAAAACCAAATAATATCAATAGTTTAGAATGAACCAGAATATCAAGTACACATAATACATGATATATCCTTTTAAGTACATGAAAATGCAATGACCTACCTAACTTTGAAGGTAAGGTCAACGGGTCAAACACACAAATTTTCACTCCATATTGTTATGGATATTATGTGGTCATCAAGCAAATCACACCACCATGTTTATTGAATTTCATTGAAATTAATATTTATTTATTAATATTCCCTTGTGATGTTTTTAATGAAGTCCATGAATACAAGCAATGACTAGTGAATTATGATGAGATAATACTACAGTGATCGCTTGTCTTTAAACATATATTCTTCATATTCCTATTTGATGGATGTCGATATGGACATTAGTGTGGAGACACAAGACAAATGATGGATAATCTTTGGAGAAAGAATTCACTAAACTAATCTATGTGAATCCCGAAATGTAAATAAGGTTGATTCATGTCAAGGTTGGATAAGTTATCCGTTGACCTGAGATACCATGGACATCTTGAGTATGGATGTTTATGTCGTGACTACGACTTATGATTATTTAACCATGTGATTCAAATAATTCTTAGCCTAAACATAGTAAGAATTATATGGAGGTGACCGATTGGTTAAGATTAGGGAAGGTCCGTTTGTGTGAACAAAACATTTTTGTGCAATTGTGTGGTGCTGTGTGAATTTCGCACACCACACCACACAATATTTTTTCACACCGCACTGCATAGCACACAGAGGTCTGTGCGATGTGAATATGTATGAAGGTGCAAACTTTTTCGAAGCCCCCCCTCGTCTGCCTGTGTTCCTCGCCCTCTCTCGGTCTCGCTGACTCCAATCTGCATTCCTGCTCTTGTTCCTCTCTCCGTTCTGTCTCCCACTTGAACCCCTCCTCGGTCGATGGTGGGCTCGCCTTCCTGCTCACTGTCAACTATTAGATATTTAATAAATAAAAAGAGGCAAAACCTAGATGCATTAGGTGGATATTATTAATGCAAGAATTTGACCTAGAAATTACGGATAAATGAGGGCCTGAAAATTATGTAGCTGAACATTTGTCTTGATTAAATATTAGTGACCCAATCCCTATTATTAAATTTTTTCCAGATGAGCATATCCTTTATAGTAGCACTAGAAAAGTCCCATGGTTTGCACACATAGTTAACTATCTAGCTTTAGGTAGAACCCTAGAGGATTGGTCTGAACAAGAAAAGAAAAAAATTATGAGAGAAGTCCAATACTATTTTGGGGAAGATCCTTAATTATTTCACTTAGGGCTGATCAAATTTTGAGGAGATGTGTTCCAGAAGATGAAAATAGGAATATCCTAGAGTTATGTCATTCATCTTTTTGTGGGGGACATTTTGCATAAAAAATTACTGCTTCAAAAATCCTTCAATGCGGTTTTTTTTGCCCTACGTTATTTCGCGATTCATATGAATTTTGTAATTTTTTTTTGTAAATGCCAATCCATGATCAATATAAGAAAGAATGATGCCATGCCACTAAAACCGATTATAAAAATAGAGATATTTGATTTATGGGGTGTAGATTTTATGGGTCCTTTTTCACCATCCTTTGGACATGAATATATATTGATGGTGGTGAATTATGTGTCTAAGTAGGTTGAAGCAATACCCACTAGGACAAATGATCATAAGGTAGTATTGAAAATTTTAACTCAATATATATTCTCTAGATTCGGATGTCCAAGAGTAATAATTAGAGATGGTGGGTCCCATTTTAATAATTCACATTTCAGGACCCTCCTCAAGAAGTATGGGGTTCATCATAAGATGACAACTCCTTACCATCCATAAGCCAATGGCCAGGTTGAGGTTAGTAATCATGAAATCAAAAAGATCCTTAAAAAGATCATACGCCCAGATGGTAAGGATTGGAGTGAAAGATTACCCGATGCATTGTGGGCTTATAGGACAGCCTATAAGGGACCCATTGGGATGTCCCCTTATAGACTCATATTTGGAAAGTCATGCCATTTTCCTATTGAGATTCAACATCGAGATTATTGGGCAATTAGAAAATTGAATCTTGCTATGAAAGATGCAGGGAAAAATCGTATGCTACAACTCCAAGAATTGCAAGAGCTAAGAAATGAAGCATACAAAAATTCTGTAATTTACAAATCTAAAATGAAAGCCTTTAACAATAGCAAGTTAAACAGATGAATTTTTTATGAAAATAAATTATGGCTTTACAATTCTCGATTGAAATTATTTCCAGGGAAGCTTAGGGGCAGATGGGATAGTCCATTTATCATTATTAAACTGTTTGATTATGGAGCTGTTTTGATTTCAGATCCAAAGACAGGTAGACATTTCAAGGTCAATGGACAAAGATTAAAACCATACCTGGAGCTAGAACCCCAACATATAGAAACAACGATAGACCTTCTTGAACCAGGGGTTTAGTCTTGCATTAATATAATTCGCTTCTTACCTAGATTTGCTTCTTTCACTTTTTACATTTACTTTACTAATCTTCCCTTTGATCTCTTTTAACTATCTTTCCAGATATTTTTTTGGGTTTTTTGGAGAATAACTACGAAAGCAAACATATCAAGCACAAGGATCCACGGCAAGATAGTGCCATCGGAAGCGCAAGAATCATGGTTAGAATATCCCCTTCCTTACATTTTCTTCTCTTGCATTAGGGAAAATGCATATTTCAAATCGGAGGGGGGGGGGAATTTGGAGCCAAGATTTTTTTTCCTTACATATTTTCAAGTTGAGGGGTAGCATATAATTGTATAAATGTAATCATGCCCATCTTGGAAAATCAGTCACCCCATGTCGTAGCAACATGAGTATAGAAGTTAGGCTCGTGTAGCGGATCAAATACATCTCTTAATGGTATAAACCATGGTCTAGATGCATGTGTTTTTCCTCCAAATGGTTAGGATATCTGGTAGGGTGAGGAACAAACATGAAAATCAAAGGGTTGAAGTACTATCGTCTTAGGGGAATGCCGAATGAGCAACCATCATCCACCCACCAATGAGTGAATCATGTCTAAAGTTTCTAATCTCCACTAAGTGAATTGAATCTCTCTTGAGGTAAAAATGGTCATATTTTTAATTCTTAAATGACATAATCACCTTTCCTTGGGCCACCTTGAAATAACTTGTGAAACCTATATGTGTATCCTCTTCACCTATTTTCCCTAGCTTACCCTTAACATTAACCCAATTTCACTCATTCTTATAGGTGCCCATCTATTCCCCGCTAGTCCTAGAATACTATGATATGCTTACTCCCAAGTTTCTTCTACTCTTTCCTTTGTGATATCACCCAATTATGATAGCTTTTCTTTTTTATACCTCTCTTTGTTCATGCATACATCCTCTCTTCTGATTTCATCTTCATGATACTAGCCTGGAATGCGTCTAATGTTGTCTATTTGATCAACCATTATTCCCATATTAAGCTTCCATTTATGTTCACCCCTGTTCAAAAAGAGAGAAAAAAAAAGGCATTTGAAAAAAAAAATTGTGGGGTTTTTTTTGTTATCTAGGAAGCATCTATGTTTACTTGTTATGAATGTTGATTAAATCATCACCAAGGCTTAGTCGATAACCTCCATCTTCACTCATTCTCTCATACTATTCTACTCTTTTGTCTATCCTAGGAGTAAGCTATCCAAGTATTCTAAGCCCGTCAGTCATCCTTAACATACCTCTCACCCGTTCTTTTGAGCCATTCCTCATCCTCTTCTCTCTTTACATGTAGTTAGATAGGAGCCTTGTCACACGTGATTCCTTGATGCACAATTGATATTCTGTGTTTACATGAGAAGTGAATAATGACTATCTTTTACTCTCTGGAGGGAGCAAACTTGATGTAACACGACGGTCAGAATCAACACGTCGTGTGACGTCCAGAAGGAGGACTCTAAATGCAATGAGATGTCGTAAATTATTGTATATGATTTGAGAAAAGATTAACGAGAAAATACGATGTTCGTAGATTGACCTGAGATGCAGACCAGTTATAAGACACGTGACGGGTTTTGTCACAAATCAAGCTCCCAATGATCTCAGTGTTCAGTTTGCAAACTGACGTAATAGGGAACATTCACTGTCCGTGAGCATCCACACAGTCACGAGAATGACTCCAGTATGGAGCCGTCAATAAGGAATTATATCACGAAAGTGGCTAGTCCTAAACATGTATAATTTCACTCGAGTAGAGGAGCAATCAGAAAAATCAGCACTAAAGGATGTAATTAACATTGTAAATTAAAGGGGAATTGGATATGGAACCTTCGGATTCGTGCCCGGGAGCTCGGGCCACATCTTAGCGAGGCCAACTATAGTCTGGAGTGGCAAAATTCCGGTAAAAGAAGCTCCGTTGAATTAGTAAAAGCAGAAGGAACCGAGTTTAGAGGCAGTTGAATGACAGATTCAGCACACGACTAAGCACTGGCCAGGGTGTTGTCGAAACAGGTGAATCGTTCTGCAATCTGGTTGGCGTTCGGAGAGGAGCCCAGGCAACCAAATCTAGTTGTGTCCATTGTAGATCACAGAACCGCCGAAGGAACTGGACGGTATTTTAATCCGTGATGGCTTGGACCAGAAGAAGGTAATTCAAACTACATCAATAGGAATCTTCAGCAACGTCTGGGCACTGATCGGGAGGGAAAGAGCCATCTTGGTCTCAATCAAACACCAATGTTCACGACTGATCAGACTATGACACCCAGCACAGCATCAATTGACCAAAGAGATCAGAGAGGGGCACAATATTGATTGAATCTGCCGCAAGCCGAAAGGTTTTGCTTCAACCAGCGGCAGGATAACCCGAGAGTTCAAAATAATTGATTTTTAGGTCTTGATTACTCCACAAAATCTTGAACCACCGTAAGCAATGTAAATGAAAAATTCAACTGATCGAGTCAGGGTCCCGGTCACAAGGTGAGAGGCGGAGCAAACGAGAAGATTCATCGCCAGGATTCGCTAATTTCCAATTTGAACTAGACATGAACCCGAGTGTTGACCATGAGTGCAGTACGGCAAGGAATACCAAGGTCGTCGTAGATCGGGAAAGGCTCCAAAAAAATCTGTCGATGAAGATGCACCGATAATTCTTCAGTGACGGTAAAAAAAAAAAGAACGTGACCGAGCAACAGGATGACAGGATGAAATCAACTGAGTGAAATATTCCACCGAGGTGATTTCCAATTCAATCTTCAGAGAATCAAACTGAAAGAACGAGGAGTTTTTTTTATTCAACAGAACACATAAAACAATGCGATTTGTCAGCAAGTGAATGCTAGCGCATTCTGGCAACGATCAAAGCCAACTAACAGACGGGATCTCCTTTATTTTTCCTTGATGAACCTCTGCTTTCAGAGAACAATTTCTTCTTATTCTATAATGATTTCTTCTTATTCTATGACGAATTCTTCTTATTCTATGACGAATTCTTCTTCTTCAGAAGCAAGGTGAGGCCATGAACAACAAAAAAAGGAAAACTGCCATAAAACCAAACGGAATCTGAATTTTCCACAAAGACTTCTGTCCATAACTTCCACTTCCCCCTCTTCTTTATAGAGAGAGAGTGGCAGTTATGGGGGTCCAATTGGGCCCCCTTTTAAGGGGAAAGCCTATTGGGTTTCCCCTTAAAAGGGATCTTTAGGAAGAGAAGAAGCCCAACATGGATTTCCTCCCCCTAAAGATTACAATTAACCATAATTGAAATAAAACACGTTCGAGGGTAGGCCGGTACTCATGCAGGAGGGCCCTCCCGATAATCCAAAGACCGAAAGGATACATGACACGAAGCGATATGACGATGTTGCTTCTCAAACTTGGTAGTGGAACTGTAGATTCTTTACCTCAGCTCGGGCTTCACGACGTGGCTGGCGACGAGTTGGGGTGTGATCGACTGGATAGTCCTCCATCAAAACTTAGTGGGGAACCATCATGTGTGAGTGAATGATGTGAGAAAGTGAGGAAAAGCATTACCTAGATTATAGTGTCATACCGGCGAGAAGTAGGCTTCACTCCTCATAACCACCAGCTCTTTCCAAAACCACAAGGGAGTCTCTCATACGCATTCTAGCATTACATGGGTATAGTTGTACTAAGAGGTGTAATTGATATCATAGTTACTTCAAGCTCATGTTGTTAGGATGATAAGGTGAATGGATCAACCCAAGAGATTTTAACTGCCATTGCGAAGGGACTAACAATGATTTAAGTTAGGGGGTCTGATAACATGCATTTTTAGTACTTATATGATCATATTTACATGTTTATCTGCATTAAATTACTCATATTTGCATGTTATCAAGCTTAAAATGATTAAATCTATTTTTTGAATAAATTTCTAAATTTTCTGCATTTTTTTTGGATTTTTCTAACAATAGATTCGAAAATAGTATAATTTTTTAGACAGAATATGATTTTAAGTAACTTTTTGACATTAAAACTGGAAAGATATCCTTTTTCTAAGTCGAAAATTATATTTATATGTATTTTTTGGATGCTTATTTGATTTTATATGAATTTTTTAAGTTTTTAGTTTTTTAGTTTTTTTATTTCGCCCTGCCACGTGTCGCCGTTCGATTTGTCGAACGGCGACAAACCAGGTCATTTTATGATGATTGGTGCCAGCCAATCATTAACGAGGCAATCATCGCTTCGCGATTCGCGAAGCGATGATTGCTGTCATTATTAAAAGACTTGGTTAGCGCAGGGGTGATGTGGCGCGATTGCGTCTACGCGATTAAAAAATAACAATAAAAAAAAACTAAAGAGGAATAAAGGAGAAAGAGAGAGAGAGAGAGAAAATGACGTGGCGCACGCGCTGAGGCACCGCCACGTCAGCCTCGAAAAGTGATTTTTAAAAGCTTTTTTGTCTTTCTTTGTCCTTTTCTTCCTCCTAGGAGCACGTGCGTGAAAAAAGACAAATGCGCATGGAAGACCAAAAAAACGCAGAAGATGAGGCGTTTTGACCTCTAATGGGCGCAGAAAATGAGGATGATGATGAGGAGAGAGAAAATATCAATGGCTAGGATTTCTCCAACTTCAAACACCCATAACTTTTGATCTACAACTCCGATTTAGCTGAAATTTTCAGTGTTGCTTTGTCTCCCCCTCCTCTTTCTATCCATGCCCTCTGATCTATAAATAGATGCCTGTATCATTGTGAAATTGATCTTGAACTTGCTTCCTACTTTTGTGGGCTGATTGAAAGATTGTGAGTTTTGAGATCCATCAAGAGTGTTTTTGGTGTCCTGAGTGTGTGGGAAGAAGCATTGGAGAAGAGGGGGAGCTTACCAGCACTTGTAAATTGCCATGATCCTAGCGGAACGTAAGGATCTAAGGTAAGTGTCTTTGCCTTACATTGTTTTTTTCTCGTCACTAAAGTGAACAAAATTAGGGTTTATAATCGTACTTGCATGCTCATTCTACTCTCTTTTCTCATCTTTTCATCCTCGCCATCATACCACTCCACATCTAATTACTATCTTCGTTCATACCATCGTGCATCGTCATATCCATCACAATCAATTACTCTTTTCTTTAAGTTAAATTAGCTTATAATTAGGTATGTTTTATCAATATCACTAGCTCACGTCCTCAAATCTTGCTTTCATTTATCCTCTCGTCCATCATCCCTAGTACAAGAAAGAAATTCCTTAATCATCGTTCCCTGTGGAGACGATCTGTACTCATCACTAGCTACGTATCTTTAAGTACGGTAAAAAATATTTTTATTGAATAATCTCAATCACCAACGACGAATTTTAACCTTAGAACTGAGATTATCACTAGGGGCAGCACGTGTCGGTGTTCAAGTACTGCTACGCAGATGGGACAGTGATGGAAGTGCTTCGGCTAGCGGCACCACCGGCGATGGAGGCGAAGGCGCTGGGGCGCCTCCGCCACCAGAATCTGATCATTTTACGGGGATATTATCGGAGGCCGCCGTGGCTGCTGGTGTACGATTACATGCCCAATGGGACGCTTGCAACGCTGTTGGGGGACAAGCACGTGCTGAGCTGGCCAATGCGGCACACGATCGCGGTGGGGGTTGATGGAAATATATGTGGCCGGCAAGCCAATCACACATTCCACATCTCGTTCCATATTCATTAATAGAACATATTCATTATAGTGCACGTGTGATGCGTATAATGAAGTCCATGAATACATGATCGAACTTAGTGAATTACGATGAGATCGTAATACGGAGATCACTAGTCCTTAAGCATGTGTTCTAAATATTCCTATTCGAAGGATACACGAGAAGGACATTGAAGTATCTGGATAGAATAGCACTATCTAGCCTCACTCATATGATGAGTATGGCCGGTCCCGTAGCCATTAGTGTGGCGACACTAAGGATAGATAATGGGTGCTCTTTAGTGGAAAGAGTTCACTGAATTGATCCGTACGAATCCCTGAATGGTATTATACCTAACTGTCAATCAGGTTGATTCACGTCACAGTTGTGTAAGTGGTCCTCAGACCTGAGACACCAAAGACGTCTTGTGGACGGACGGTTGTACTTTGGCTATGGCTAAGGAGTTTCTAATCATGGGATTCTAAACGGTCTTAGTTAGGGTGCATCAAGAAGTACACAAAGGCGATTGAGTGGTCAAGATGGGATTGTCCACCCTCGGTATAAGAGGTGACAACTCAAGGAAGATGATGCAACGAAGTCCTTGGCCAAGGCAGTGAAATATCAAAGAAGAGTTCTCCGATGATTTCCGAATGCATCAGTACTAACTCGGATGATCGATTAGGGTTTGACAGTTGACCATACCCTAAGTCGTCCAAGGAGCGTCAAGAGGATGAGGGATTATACATACACGGTAACCGATGATGAACAGGTTCCATGAGTGAGTCGATACACACTCCTTTGTATCTTCTAGGACACAAGGTGTAGCTTGGCACCCCACGTGTCGGAGTCTCGACCTATCGATTGGGTTAAATCGATCTGACATTAATTAATCTATATGATGATATAGTTAATTAAGTTGGAAGGCCAATAAAGGTTATTGGGCCGTTGGAGTCATTAACTAGACTGATACATGGGCCTAGAGGGTCACACGCAAATGGTCTTTTGGACGTTGGAAGATATACTTAAGTTTTGGGGGGTTTTATGAAAAATACCCACTTAGTATAAATAGGGGAAGGCCCTGAACGAAATTCACCCAAGCCAGAATTGTTCAGGGGCCTTCCCCTTCTTCTCCATTCTCCCCACACCCCCTCTCCAGTCCTGATGTGATCGAGACGATGTAACGACGCCGACGGAGATAGAACGGGGCTCGTCTATGAGAAGGAGGAGATCCGACGTGCCGAGGATCGCTTGGATACGTCTAGAGGCTGCACACTTGAGCAGCTCAACTCGTCTCGCTCCGGGATCGAAGAAATCACGAATCGGATTCGTGTAAAGGTACGCTGTTTAATGTTTTTGTCGATGTCGTTCGATTCGCAAAAAGAATCTTCCGCTGCGCATCGTTTTAGATTTATTCATCCAAGTCAAGGCCCCTAGAACCCAATAGGGGTGGCACTAGGGCTGGCCGTGCTGCACGCGACGGGGGTGGTGCACAGGGACGTGGGGGGGGGGGGGGGGGGGGGATGTGTTGTTTGACGCAGACTTTGAGCCGCACGTGGGGGTTCAGGGCTGGAGCATGGGGAGGGGGGTTCTAGAGAGGGGGACGTGGCAGGGTTCGGGAGGATGTTGCTGGAGCTACTGGCCAGGTTGGGGCCAGACAGGGAGGGGGCGGTGGAGTGGTTGCGGGGGCGGCTCGAGAGGGGGCACTTGGGGGAGCTGGTGCAGGCTGGGCGCTCAAGCTCAGCCCCAAATTGGCCGAGTGGGAGGAGTTTTTGCTCAGGCTCAAGCTTGGCCTGCTCTGTGCTGCCGCGAGTATGACGATCGAGTGGGAGGAGTTTATGCACGGGCTCTTCTTTGCTGTTGAGTACGACGGCGGCCTCCTTGTCCCAGCCAACTCCGCTTCTTCCACCACCTACGCTAGAAATGAGCTCTGCCAGCGGGGACCCAGGGTGATGGCCGGGGCGGCCACCGGCAGCGCGTTCTTCCTCGCCGCCTTCACCAGCACCATCATCAAAATTGTGAAAATTTGTGCAATGTGCGGTGCGAATTTACGCACGAATCCGCATCGCACATCGCATGGAGCTTCTCGTGCGGTCAAATTCACACGGTGCGAATTTTCACACTGCACCGCACGCCCATCCCTAGTTAAGATGGGATCATCCACCCTCAGTATAGGCGGAGCTCGACTAAGTTAAGGTGGTGCAACTCAATCCCTGGCTAAGATAGTGAGGCTTTTGGAGAAGGCATTCTCTAATGATCCCCATTACATATTAGTACTCACTAAATGATGGATTAGGTTGTGACAATTAACCATGCCCTAACCCATTCAATAGTCTAATGTAAATGAATAGTTATAAATATGGTAACTGATGATGGTAAAGGTTCCTTCAGATTTAGAACACTCTTACATATCTTCTATAGCATGAGGTGTATCTTCGCACCCAAGGGGATGGAAACATAACCTATTGATTGGGTTAAGTCGATCCTTAGTTAATAATATATAAGTTTGTATACTTAATTAATAAGGTTGACTAATATTTTTTATTGGACAATTAAATTTATTAACTTGAATGATACTTAGGCCTAGGGGCACACACATAAAATTATTTAGGCATTAGTGGATATATTATTTCTCAATGGATTTTTATAAAAAAATTAAGTAAAGTCTAAATAGGGGAGGGGCGCCCATTGTAGGCATTCGTGCCAGACAGCTCCCATAGCCTCTTTTCTTTCTAATTTATCACTTCAGCCAAGAAGGGTGTCTTCATAATGAGAAGATTGACAGGAGGGCAAGAACAGTTGGATAAGAGGACCTTAATATCAACAAACACTTGATCGTGTGGATACTTCTAGAGGGTGGACATGTGAACGAGTTGAGAAAAATCTTGAAGGGAGCAAGTCAAGGATGAAAACTTTTCCGTGGAATAACACAATTACTTTATTTTTAGAGATAGATTTGGAATCAATTTTATCTTTACATTGCATAGAAAATGTTTTCTAACCTTCAATAAAAGCACCATAACCTAAAATTTTTATGATCAACACTGGACCAAGTATGTGACCAAATACCAAAGATTTTTTACTAGTCAAATTAATTTGACCAATAAATTCATTTGGACAAAATTTAGATTTATTCTTTAGGGTCAATTGTGCATTATTAAAATGAACATTTTGTATAGAAAAATAAAGATAAAATTCATGTTAAAAATATAACTTCAAAATAAAAGTTCTTATTTAAAAAATTATATTTACAGTGTATTTTATTTCATAGTCTTCTTATGTGTATTTTGGTGTGTAGGCTTGGAACAGAAAACACAAGTACCTTGGTTGGTTAGTAAATACAGAATTTTACATATTTAACAGATATTATTTTTAACAGATGACATGGATGAAATGACATCATACTGGGGATTTCAGAGGGTCTTAGTGGGTCTAACAAAAATTTCCCCATGAAATTTATGACCTAGTAAGAGAGAGAATGGCCATAGAGGTAAGACATGTAATTTTAATTCAAAATCTTACCTTTTATTGCAGTTGTCTGCCTCTTGTAAAAAAAACTCTCCAATTTCCTCCAATTAGTAATTCACTTAATGAAATGGAGGATAATGGAACAAATGAGCCCTTAATGCAGGTAAAAGAAGAAAAAACACACCCCTTAATTAAAAATCAATGAGCTTAGTCATTAAACCTTATAAATGCATTATTAATGATGAGTTTTACCATTTTAATCTCTCCCACTTACTCTTTTCTCGAAACTGCATATTTACAGGTCACCTTGGGAATGTACTAGGGCACCTATATTCAAGAAAAATATTATGCCAAGGCACATCCAGCTCATTAATCATCACTCATAGGGAAACTAAGAGAAGAGTAAGAATTGTGTATTCATTCCCCATTCCTGGTTAGTCAAGGTTTTTTTTTTGCATTGATTTCAAGTCAATTAAGAGGAGACTGGAAGTGAAAAGAATAAATGAAAGTAGGAGCATTGAAGGGAAACAAGAGTAGGCAAAGATCAAGGATTGAATCCTCAAGCGGTGCACATTTCCATTCTTATGTTTTGATACATTTAATATGAAAGAGAGAAAGGGGACTAGTGAGAGGGATTGAGGAATGCTTAAAAATAAATGAAAAAAAAGGAAATTATTTATTGTCTAGAGAGGAGTTGTGAGAATAATTTAGGAAGATTTTGAGAAAAATGAAAGAGGGAAATATGTGGATTGAACAAATGAAATTCGTCAGACAAAAAGATTTGATAAGGAGCTAGGGGAATTCAAGCATTGAAATAAAGAGACATTTAGAAGATATATTTAAGAGGATTAGAAAGACAAAGATAGTGGAACCAAGGAAGATCAAGGAAAGAACTTAGCAGGCTATTGAATTGATTTTATTTGCGCAAACAAAAGAAGTATATTGGGCTGATTTAGAAGAGCTTATTGCTTCCTATCATACGTCTTTGTGGGTCTCCATCAAAATTATATTGGGCCATTTTGAAGAACATTATTAATTGATTTCTATAATTATATTGGGCCAATTAAGAGAGAAATTTAAGTATCTTATTGAGCTCATTTTAAGGAACAGTTATTGTACTGCTTTACACGACCTTTATTGCACAAAATTGAAAGTCTTTAGTGAGTTAAAGTTGGAGAGTCTCAGTGGACATACATTAATTTCTTATTGGGTCAATATTTGAATCTTAGTGGAATCTTGGCATGTGATTGTTATTTGGAAAGTTACAAAGTTATTTAATAGTTTGTTGTGATTAAATGATTCTACAAATGAGTCGAGAAATCAATGGAGCTGGTTTGAGAGTCAAAGACAGTCAAAGTTAAACGTTGTTTTTTGAGGAAAAACAAGAAAATTATCATTTGATGTTACTCATTTAGCATTGTGAGAATTCTCTAGACTAGGCGAAGGGGCCAACCAAGTGACTAGTGTGGTTAACCTTGAGGTTGTGGTAACCTCTCACAACAGCTAAGGGGGCCAAGTGAAGTGACATGTGTGGTCTAAATAAGAAAAGGTGGAAGTCTCAATCATATGACAAGGCTAAGGGGGCCGAGGATATCAGAGCGATACTGAAATTTATTTTTATTTGACATCCGTGTATACCTTGTTTCAAGTATATTTTCTTGAGGGTCTTAATAACTCAAGTTAGGTATTCATTGAACACTGGGTCAATATATCTCCGAAACATGAGTAGGGGACTAGCCCTAGCCTGTAACAGTGTCAAATCCCTTAACCCTACTATCCATAAATAAGGTAAAACAGCAAATAGATAGGTTAAATTGAAAAAATATAATTAAAAGCCCTAATTTAAGGGCATAACATAGCGAAATAAACCTACATTATCTTCAAGATAAGTTTCTTTCATTTATATGTAGGATAAATTTTCATAAATCCTGAAGTCGTTCCTTTGAATTCATTTTGTAATAACTGGATAACCTCAAAACATGTGCAAAAACTCAAGTATTTCCACTCATTCAGCTTAAGTTAATTGCATGTAGCTTAATCTTGAATTTGGAATCAACTAGCCGTTGATTTTATGGAAGATGCTAAATCAAAATAGTGGCATGGCATGAGAGATGAATTAGAGGGACATCGGACTCTTGCCATGCTAGTCTTCTGGGATATATTTTAATTTATATTTCCTTAAATTCCTAGGGAAGTCCCCTAAAAACAGGGATCTAAAGCCCTCCTTAAAATAATATTCAATTTGGGTTTAAAATATTAGATAATTTTTTTGGCAATTCAGTTTAAAGGTATCAAACTTAACTATAAGAATTAAGAAGATTCGACTCCGTAAGAGTTAAACATGGAAAAAAATAATAGACACGAAGACAAAAAGACACTCGACTCATGAATCAAAGACAAACAAACACTCTGACTTACCTATTTCTCACAGAATGAATACGCATCTCAATGGAATAGGAGTATGGCATTAATATTTTGTTTTATTTTTATTCTTATTGCCTTTTTATCCTATCTCTTATAATAATTTGATTATTATGTATTCTTATTATATATTTTTTTAAAGCTTTGAGAAGAAATAATAATCAATAACGTAGAAAGCTTTAAATATTTATTCTTAATAAGAATATTTACTTAACTTTCAATAACAATAATGTAGAAAACTTTATGATCCAGTGTTCTACTTTGATCATGGAAGCATGTGTTTTCTGTTCACATTCCACGAAAAGAGTTTTTTAGCAATAACGGGTGGGTGTATTATAGATATTTGTGGGGCAGACATTTATTGGGAGAGAAAATGTAATTTCTGGGAGAGAGGAAAAAAAGATCCTGGAGAGGGAAATTTTTTGTGGGGAAGGATATTTTTTCAAGTAGAGAGAGTGATTAAATTAGAATATTGATAAGAGAGAGAAAAGTATTGATAAGAGAGAGAGAGTAGGGTGGCACTAGCCTTAAATTAGAATATTTTCTTCATTTATTTTAAATTTCATAATCACAAGTTTCCCTTCTCTTCTTAAACGTAATACAAGTGCTTAAAGAACTCCATCTCATTGTAAATTAAATTTCAAAAAGTTCTTAGAAAAGTTGTAATACATTGTGATTTAGATTTTCATATTATAACTGAATTATTTTTCATATTTCGTCCTCATAGAAAATTGCATTAATAACTAAAATAAAAAAACAACCCAATCATGCATATTTCCATGGATCATATTATTTGATTGGCTAAATGAAGTACGTTTCACTGATAATTTTGACCACGTGCAGATAAAAAATTCATATTCTTATCATTTTAAATATCATTTTTAATGTCTTTAACTTTTTAGAATATCATTGAAATTGATGAAGGCATCTCTTAGAAGGATTGGGTGACTGTAGCAAGAGGAGAAACACTTCGATATATGGAAGCTTCATTAGCCAAGGAGGGGAAGAAGACTCTTTGAAGGTAAGTACCGTGTTTTATCATTTTCTAATTATATTTATTAAAAGAAAAATCATTTTCTCATTCCATTGCTCTGGTAAAAAACCAATAGTTCTATAATTATATATATCTTTATAATTCCAACTCCTACATTATATCTCCTCATCCAGTACCCTCTCCAATATTTTCTTTGGAGAACTCTCTACTCTCTCAAATATCTATGTCTCATTTATCGTCAAAATTATTTTGCATTTCTTTAAACCAAACTATGCTCAAATTCAACAAGATTTTGGGAAGTCGAAACTATAGTGAAACCTGACCCTTTTATCAGTCAACACGATGATAATTTCACCACTTCAGCGCAAAAAACAATAGAATAATGAAGCATTCCTTTTAGTCTGAATGTTCACCTCACACCTAATTAAGGCTGATCTGATTGACATCATTTAACATAGTTTCACTCAATTTTTAAGAAGCCTAAATGTGATTTTCCTGCAAGGTGATTGGTTAGACTATTGTGCAATATTTAGATAAAGTATGAGAGGGCTCTATCACAAAATGACATCATATTAAAAAAAACTACCCAAATTGATTGATTCTGATCTTCCAAATGGGATCTCCTTGTGAACTTCTCAAAAAGTTGTGTTTGGTTGGGAATTTTCATGAACTCCTAGACATGAATAATTCTCATTGGGCATGTCAGGAAATAATCAAATTACCCAACAAATCAAATATCATCCTTATGCCCTAAATTCATCCTAGACACTTGAACATAAAAGAAGGGAAAAAAAACAAAATTAAACATCACATACCAAGCTCAAACATCTATAACTGATTAGAAACTTGGAAACTTGGAAAATAGTAGAATAAAATTAAGGATAATTGGTTCAAACTGAGTTGAATAAGATAAAGCTTGCAACTTCTCTCTCTCTCTCACTCTCTCACTATATGAATGAGGGTATATGGCTTTTGATGGAGAAGGGCATGTACCTTTTTAGATGGTTCAGTAGGCAGGCAATCAAAAGGGGCGCCAGAAATGGGAAACGGTGCGGAAATGGATGATGGATATACGCCACCGTCCGAGGTGGGCTTGTCGTGTCGGTGTTAACGGCCCGCAGACCCGGGGACCCCCTTATCTCCTCAGGCTCTCCACGATGTAATCCGCGTAAAGATCCCTTCAATATAGAGAGAGAGAGAGAGAGAGTGAGCGTAGAGAGGGATGAGAGTAGAGAGGTAGTGAGAGAGAGAGAGAGAATGAATGCAGTGACAGAGAAAGAGAGAGAAAGAAGAGAGTGTGGGAGAAAAAGATAGATGAGAGAAGGGTATTATGAGAGCAAGGGAGAGAGGAAGTAAATAAGAGAGAAAAAGGTAATGCGAGAGAGAGAGGGAGGAAGGTAATAAGAGAGAAAAAGGTAATGCGAGAGAAAGAGAGGGGAGGAAGGTAATGAGAAAGAAAGGCAATGAGAGGAAAGAGAGAGGGGAGGAAGGTAATGAGAGAGAGAAAGGTAATGAGAGAAAAGAGAGAGGGGAGGAAGGTAATGAGAGAAAAAAGAGAGGGGAGGAAGTTAATGAGGGAGATAGAGAAAAGGGAGGAAAGTAATGAGAGAGAAAGAGAGAGAGAGAGAGAGAGAGAGAGAGAGGAAGGTATTGAGAGATGAAGGGGGGAGGTAATGAGAGAGAAAGAAAGAGAGAGGAAGGAAATGAGAGAGGAAGAAAGGGGGGGGGGAGTGAGAGAGAGAGAGAGAAAGGTAATGAGAGACGAAGAAAGGGGGGAGGTAATGAGAGAGAAAGATAGAGAGAGAGAGAGAGGAAGGTAATGAGAGAGAGGGGGAAGGTGATGAGAGAGAGAGGAAGAGAGAGAGGGAGGAAGGTAATGAGAGAGAGAGAGAGAGGGGGAAGGGAAAGAGAGAGAGAGAGAGAGAGAGAGAGAGAGATAGAGAGAGAGAGAGAGGTAATGAGAGAGAAAGAGAGGGGGAAGGTAATGAGAGAGAAAGAGAGAAGGGGGGAAGGTAATGAGAGAGAAAGAGAGGGGGAAGGTAATGAGAGAGAAAGAGAGAAGGGGGGAAGGTAATGAGAGAGAAAGAGAGGGGAGGAAGGTAATGAAAGAGAAAGAGAGAAGGGGGAAGGTAATGAGAGAGAAAGAGATAGAGAGAGGAAGGTAATGAGAGAGAAAGAGATAGAGAGAGGAAGGTAATGAGAGAGAAAGAGATAGAGAGAGGAAGGTAATGAGAGAGAAAGAGATAGAGAGAGGAAGGTAATGAGAGAGAAATAGATAGAGAGAGGAAGGTAATGAGAGAGAAAGAGATAGAGAGAGGAAGATAATGAGAGAGAAAAAAAAAGAGAGAGGAAGGTAATGAGAGAGAAAGAGATAGAGAGAGGAAGGTAATGAGAGAGACAGAGATAGAGAGAGGAAGGTAATGAGAGAGAAATAGATAGAGAGAGGAAGGTAATGAGAGAGACAGAGATAGAGAGAGAGAGAGAGGAAGGTAATGAGAGAGAAAGAGATAGAGAGAGGAAGGTAACGAGAACGAAAGATAGAGAGAGATAGAGAGAGGAAGGTAATGAGAGAGAAAGAGAGAGGGGAGGAAGGTAATGAGAGAGAGAGGAAGGCAATAAGAGGGAGAGGTGTAATAAGAGAGGGAGAGAGTGAAAGAAAGGTAGTAAGAGAGAGAGAGAGAGAGAGGCCATAAAAGAGTGAGAGACAGAGAGAGATAGGTAATGAGAGAGAAAGAGAGACAGTGAAAGAGAAAGGTAGTTAGAGAGAGGGAGAGGATCTTACATTGAATGCTTGATGGCCTTGTACGCATCTGCGGACGGCAGAAAATCGTTCACTGCCACCTCCTTGTTCTCATTCTTCTTATCTGATTCACCATCAGTAAAGGAGAACCCCAGCATCCATATCTCCATACTCACTCTATATCATTGCATCTATCTCTCTACATCCATATCTCTACATCTATATCTATCTCTCCCCATCTCTGTTTATGAATAATGATAAAGGATACAGTCCTCGAAAAATCGGCGAATCTCTGCCAAGCGGTGGGGCGGAAGCTCCTTGATGTCGGTATAGTGTCGGTACTCGGGATCGTCCGCACATACTGCAATGATCTTATCATCTTTTTCACCCTGCTCCAAAGAATTCAATCACCATCTCTTCAGTTTCAACTGGACATGGTTGTTCTGTTCTGTTCGTTTTAAACAAACAAAAAATTCGCACAAAAGAACCGCACAGGGCCTTGTTCTTTGTTCTGTTCTTTTCTTTTTTCAAAAATGAACAAAATTCGCACATTCGCACAAAACTAGAACAAAAGAACCGCACACGGGTCTGTGCGATGTTCTGTTCGAATTGTTTTTTGTTCTGTTTGGAAAACCGAACAGAACGAACAATTCGCACAAATTTGCACAAAAGGAACATAACGACCACGTCTAGTTTCAACTCAGTCCAGAGCCCGTAGACTAATGATAATAATGCCTCTCTCAGGGGGTGGAGTGTTCATGAAGGAAGCGGAGCGGGGAAGGCTTTTCGAAGCATGAGATTGTTTTCAAAGGAAGGACAGCTTAGATGGATGATGTCGTTCATGAGGTAGAGGGTTTTGTTTCATGATGGTTTAGAAAGGTGAATATATTTATCTAGTATCAGGTTGATTACTGCTCTCGTGTGATCTTCATTTTAAAAAATATATATATAGTAATAATTTACCTGATCGATCATAGGCATGAGACCAATTGCCTTCGCCCTGAGAAAGCTCCCCGGGAGTACTGGCTCCTACATTTTTTAAAATTCCAGAATTAGGAAATTCATCATAGTGGATCTGCATGATGATCTGCATGATATGATGAGATGGAAACGGACCTGCATGATGACGAGCACATCCATGGGATCGCTGTCCTCGCAGATGGTGCGGGAATGAAGCCGTAGTTATGTGGGTACACAACAGACGAGTAGAGAACGCGGTCAACCTGCACAAATATTAAAAATTGAGGATAAAAATGCGAAGCTGCGAGTAGGAAAAAACTTCACCTTGATAAGACCCGTCTTTTTGTCGAGCTCGTATTTCACTTTACTCCCCTTTCCTATCTCCACCACCTGGAAAAACAGATATTTTAGCCACTTAAACATCAAGAAAATTTAGTTTTAGCCTGTAACCGTAATGAATCATTGGCGGATCCAACAAAGGTTTTATGTCGTAAGTATCAATTAAACATGAGATCGAACTGATAAAAATTTAGGTACAAGAAAATGAGGTAGGAAATAACATTGTTTCCTGACGAGCATCATTAATCGAAGCAAAATAAAATTCATGTTTTTATCAGAAATCAAGGCATTTTGGAAGAAACTCACGCAGTTGAATATGACCGGAGCTTGAGGTCCTGCGATGGCCAAACAAGGAATCTTAGAAAACTTGAAGAATTATATAAGCACGAAGTAAGACTGGCTGAAAGAGAGTAAATTACCAATTTCGAGATCGTGCCAGGGATGAGCAGCAACAGACCTTCTCGAAATAGAGGCAATAATTCGTTCATTGAGTTTCAATGCCCGTGACTCGGGTGTGGAGTTCTTGGCTTCCGCCGGTGCAGTCATGGCAGCAGCCTATCTTGAACAAAAATAACATTTACAAAGAAAATAAATACAAGGGTCACAAAGGTTTGTGGAGTTTTTTGCTTTTGGAGACAAATATTGGCGTAATCAGAAAGGTGATGAAAATAATTCAAGAAAAATGGAATGTTGATGTTGCCCACAGTGACACGATGATTTTTCATAAAGTCTTTTATTCAACAGAGGAAAAAATACAAAAAAAAAGAACTAGAGCCTGCGCTAAGATCCAAAGAGCCTAAAGCTCCAGACTTCGACCACAGCCCGAGGAACAACACAGAAAAAACAACAAAATGAGGACAAACAGGTCGCGCCAAAAATCAAAAAGCGGCTGGATTCGTTAATTCTAAAGATTCGCCAAGCAATTCGAATCTCTCCCCGCAAATCCGAGGAAGAACTGTAGAGAAAAAGCAAAATCACGATCGAAGAAACTAAGTCACGATCGAAGAAACAATTCGAATGGACGGAGGAAGTTCAAACTAGGACGAACGGCGGAGGAAAAAAACTAAGTCACGCTCCACGAATCTCCGAGCAGATCCAAGAAACAACAACAACCGAAGAGAAAATTTAGATGCAGACAGAAGATCTCGCCGGAAAACCGGGCAAAGATCATTCCGTAGTAGAACAATGCTCAAACTCGGACGATCCGATGAGTTTAAACTGCAGACATGATCCAAATTTTCGAGGATCAGACGAGCTTTCCGAGCGAATTTCCGTGCTGTTAATTCTCTCCGAGTTTGAATTTGCACGGAAAGATTCGCACGGAAATTTCCGATCGATTCGCACGGAAATTTGAGGATCAGACGAGCTGAGAAAGAAAGAAATCCAAAATGCAGACAGAAAGTCATAACGCAGGCGGAAAAAAGTTCAATCTTCGACGATCTGACGAGCTGAGAAAAAAACACTCCACGTTCCTCGGATCTCAGAGAAACTCCGAAAAACAGCAGCAACAACAAACAAAAGAAAGAAATCGAAAATACGGACAGAAGGAAAAATCGCGGGCGGACAAAAGCTCAATCTCCAACGATCAAACGAGCTGAAACAAGAACACGCTACGCTCCTCGCATCTAAAAGCAACTCCGACAAACAACAACAACAACCGAAGAAAGAAATCCAAAAAGGAAAGAGCAAGTCAAACCGCAGGCGGAATTAGCTCAATCTCCGACGATCTGACGAGCTGAGGAAAAAGCACGCCACATTCCACGGATCTATAGGCAACTCCGACAAATAACAACAACTAAAGAAGAAAGAAATCCAAAATGCAGACGGCAAGTCAAACGGCAGGCGGATGAAAGCTCAATCTACGACAATCAGACGAGCTGAGGAAAAAACACGCCACATTCCTCGGATCTCGAAGCAACGTCGACAAACAAACAACAACAACGGAAGAAAAAAATAAAAAATGCAGACAGCAAGTCAAACCGCAGGCAGCCAAAAGCTCAATCTCCGACGATCATGAAAAAACACGCCGCACTCCTCGGATCTCAAAACAACGCCGACAAACAACAACAAAAACAACAACGGAAGAAAGAAATCCAAAATGCAGACCGCAAGTCAAACTGCAGGCAGCCAAAAGCTCAATCTCCGACGATCAGTAAAAAACACGCCACACTCCTCGGATCTCATTACAACACCGACAAACAGCAACAACAACAACAGAAGAAGAAAAAAATAAAAAATGCAGATCGCAAGTCAAACCGCAGGCAGCCAAAAGCTCAATCTCCGACGATCAGGAAAAAACACGCCGCACTGCTCGGATCTCATTACAACACCAACAAACAGCAACAACAACAGAAAGAAATCCAAAATGCAGACCGCAAGCCATACCGCAGGCGGACAGAAGCTCAATCTCCGACGATCAGAAAAAAACTTGCCACACTCCTCGGATCTCAAAACAACTCCGACAAAAACAACAACGGAAGAACGAAATACAAAATGCAGAGAGATCAGATCGTACCGCGGGCAGAGAAGCCTCAATCCTCGACGCTCGGACGAGCTGCTGCTCTCCCAGGCGAGGACGAACGGCAGAGAAAGAGGATGGAGAATGAGTCGCGTTCCCGCCTAATTAAGCTCCACCACGCAACCTCCCTTCCCTTTAAGGATCCCTCGCCGTCCCCTTTTCCCTCCCTATTTTCCCATTTATCGCCTCCTTTTTTCTCTTTTTTTCTGCCGGCGAAAATATAGAAAAGCGCCGCCCCCTATGGAATGATGCCAGATATATTCCGAATGTCCCGGAGCCGCCGCGGCCTGACACGTGTCGATCAGCCCGCCACCGACGCCCAACGGCTTCGATTAGGATTAAATGCCTCTTTTCTATTTTTTAGATACTATAAATGCAAATGGCTGATAGTTTATTTATTTTGTTGTGAATGGCCGACTTACTTGGAATTGAATAATATTTGTGCACAACCGCTTAACCTTTGCTCTGTAGACTTTGTGCCAACAATGTAATTGCTTATTTGAGGTAAAATTTATGTATTCGTGAGAATTTGGTATATGCTTTGTTGTTACTGTTTATGGTTAATCTTTGTTTTTTGCTAATTTGAATTTTGTAACGTACTTTCCACTTTATATACTTATTTGTGCACAACCGTTCTAATTTAATGCACCAAAGATGTCTTAAAGTATGTTACTAAGTTTGTGAGTGTGCTTCAATCCATTGGATGACAACGGTTCAACCAAATTTGTACATTAAGACTGGTGCTACAGACTTCTATTTACTGAGACAGTATAGACATGTATTAATTTATGGCTACCTAAGGTTTGCACACTGATTTATTGCTGCCAATATGTGTGTATTGTTTGTTCAGGTAAGGGGACCTAGCATAAGGCCAAGATGCAAAGGTGTTGTGTCCATGTTCGGCGAAAATTTTTGCAGCACCTTGCATTAAACCCCAAGTATTCATCTTTCCCAAATCCTCTCACCAGCTACCGAGTTTAAAATGTAAGCTCCTAAGACCTCAACATTGAAAATTGGTATTTTTAAGCTCCCTTCCTGGATTTCCCTCTCCTTAGATACCATTGATAACATGCATTTAAATGTCATTAATTATCATTTTATGCACCGAGTTGTTTCTTTATGCATTTTCATATCATAGGTGCGTACGCATTTATGTAACTAATTTGTTATTATAATAGTATAATTAATTATAAAATTTTATGCCATCAAATGGGCTTAAATGATACTATAAATTTTCCTGAGTCATTTTCTTGGCACATTTTTTGATGTGTATTGAACACATGCATTAATTCAGACACTCATAAAATGATATTTTAGATACTTTCTGCCATAATTTTCTGAGTTACCGAGCAGTGGGAGTAGGTAGTGGTGCTGGGGGATTGGGAAAGCCTGCCAATGGACTGTGAGCATACCTCAGAATCAGTTAGTGGAGCTGATTTCACAAACTCCCAATTGAGTTAATTGTGTCAACACTTGTGCAGTCACATACAAGTTTACCCGAATTCAAGGCAAAGTGGGTTTGGCGGTTGTGGTCACTAACGTCGAGTGGGTAGCTTACTCTCTCAATGTGTTTGAATGCATGCATTCTCTCTTTTTTGCGACATCGTCCAAAATAACTTTTACATTTTGAAATCATTGTCCTATTTTGTAGGATGAATTTTGGTTTGTTGGAAACCCATGATACAAATGTCAATTGAGCTAAAGATGTCACAAATCAGTGCCACACGGAATGAGAAATCAGAACTCAAATAGAGGGTTCTACCATGAAGAGGAACATATGTGGAGTCAAGGTACAACATAGGGGTTTATTGAAATAACAATGTTGGTTTCTAAATTTTAATATGTAAAAGATAAATTTATAAATTGAAACTACTTACAAAACAGACGGGATTTGAAGATTACTCCTTTGTTGTTTGCATTTCTATCATCCCACGATTCAGAAAAACTGTTGGGATATTCAAGGACTATTAATCTCCTTTTAACTTTAATTATCAACAAAAAAATCAATGATAAATCTCCTTTTAAGTGGTTATACAGTTGAATGTTAATGAATAACTAGAGTTGTGAACTTTAAGAGCTCATTAAACTGAGTGATAACAAGTTGTAGTGCATCAAGGTTTCAGCTTATTATTATTTTCTAAGAGGGGTATGTGCTGCATGTATTCACCTATACAGACTAACCAAGTTGTAGCATATCAACACTGACTCCTCTAGTCGCCATAATGGATATCGCATTCACATGTGCGTGCTAAATTTCCATGATGATAATGTCAAGGGTTGTCCTCTCTATTGTTCTGATGGCTATTATGTGACATGCATGCCAATCACACTTTATGTCTCAAATACCTTCATTGAAACAAACATCTATTAGTTAATATTCTCGCGTGATGTTTATATTGGAGCCATTCAATAAATGAAATGATTGATTGAATTATGGGTAATAACATAATTAACTAATCAATATCCTCAAAACACGTGTTATAGCGTTTCACTTCTCAAGTACTACTAGAGATGGACATAAAAATATCTAGATACCATAACATCTTATAATATTACCGATCATGAGTATGAATGTTATAGAATATCCAGATATAATACAAAACATTTATGTTATGAGTATGACCGATCATGCATCTATTAATGTGGAGACACTGAGGATACAATATGGATGTTCTTTAGGTGCACAGTTGACATTATTGATTCACATGAATCATTGAATGACATCATACTTATTTATCATTCAAGTTATTTTTGTGATGTGGCTATGTAGGCGGACCTTGCACGGGAGATGCCAAAGCCACCTTATGGATGTACACACAATGCATTAACAATGATGCAGGAGTCTTTACCATAATATTCAAATAAATCTTACTCAATTACAACAAGAAGTTCATGAAGGTTATTGTGTGATCGAGATGGGATCATTCACTAGTGTTATAAATGAAATTGAATAAAAGAATACAATATATTTAATTACCTAGCAAATATAATGAAAATCACAGAGAAGACATTATTTTGCCAATTTATAGTATGCGACAACTTCAACTATAAATACCGATTAGGGATTGAATGTTAATCATACTCAAATTTGATCATCTCGCGAAGATGATGAATTATACATACACATTAATTGATGATGGTACAGGTCTGTTAAGGGAGGTGTTGTGTTCCATCGTATATTATAAAGCACGAGATGTAGCTTCACACCACATGAGATGGAAAGTCAACCTATAGATTGGATTAAATCAATATTTGATTAATTTTTTATATATGTTGACATCATGGAGATCCAAAGTTAATGAGAGAAAAGAGAGAGGGGAGGAAGGTAATGAGAGAAAAGAGAGAGGGGAGGAAGGTAATGAGAGAAAAAAGAGAGGGGAGGAAGTTAATGAGGGAGATAGAGAAAAGGGAGGAAAGTAATGAGAGAGAAAGAGAGAGAGAGAGAGAGAGAGGAAGGTATTGAGAGATGAAGGGGAGGTAATGAGAGAGAGAAAGAAAGAGAGGAAGGAAATGAGAGATGAAGAAAGGGGGGAGGTAATGAGAGAGAGAGAGAGAAAGGTAATGAGAGACGAAGAAAGGGGGGGGGAGAGGAGAGAGAAAGAAAGAGGGAGAGAGAGAGGAAGGTGAAGAGAGAGAGGGGGAAGGTAATGAGAGAGAGATAAAGAGAGAGAGAGAGGAAGGTAATGAGAGAGAAAGAGAGAGGGGGAAGGGAAAGAGAGAGAGAGAGAGAGGGGGGGAGGGAGAGAGAGAGAGAGAGAGGGGGAGGGAGAGAGAGAGAGAGGGGGAAGGTAATGAGAGAGAAAGAGAGAAGGGGGGAAGGTAATGAGAGAGAAAGAGAGGGGAAGGTAATGAGAGAGAGAGAAGGGGGAAGGTAATGAGAGAGAAAGAGAGGAGGAAGGGAAGGAAAGAGAAAGAGAGAAGGGGGAAGGTAATGAGAGAGAAAGAGATAGAGAGAGGAAGGTAATGAGAGAGAAAGAGATAGAGAGAGGAAGGTAATGAGAGAGAAATAGATAGAGAGAGGAAGGTAATGAGAGAGAAAGAGATAGAGAGAGGAAGGTAATGAGAGAGAAATAGATAGAGAGAGGGAGGTAGGGAGAGAGAAAGAGATAGAGAGAGGAAGGTAATGAGAGAGAAATAGATAGAGAGAGGAAGGTAATGAGAGAGAAATAGATAGAGAGAGGAAGGTAATGAGAGAGACAGAGATAGAGAGAGGAAGGTAATGAGAGAGAAAGAGATAGAGAGAGGAAGGTAATGAGAGAGAGAGAGAGAGAGAGAGAGAGAGAGGAAGGTAATGAGAGAGAAAGAGATAGAGAGAGGAAGGTAATTAGAACGAAAGATGAGAGAGAGAGAGAGAGGAAGGTAAAGAGAGAGAAAGAGAGAGGGGAGGAAGGTAATGAGAGAGAGAGGAAGGCAATAAGAGGGAGAGGTGTAATAAGAGAGGGAGAGAGTGAAAGAAAGGTAGTAAGAGAGAGAGAGAGAGAGAGGCCATAAAAGAGTGAGAGACAGAGAGAGATAGGTAATGAGAGAGAAAGAGAGACAGTGAAAGAGAAAGGTAGTTAGAGAGAGGGAGAGGATCTTACATTGAATGCTTGATGGCCTTGTACGCATCTGCGGACGGCAGAAAATCGTTCACTGCCACCTCCTTGTTCTCATTCTTCTTATCTGATTCACCATCAGTAAAGGAGAACCCCAGCATCCATATCTCCATACTCACTCTATATCATTGCATCTATCTCTCTACATCCATATCTCTACATCTATATCTATCTCTCCCCATCTCTGTTTATGAATAATGATAAAGGATACAGTCCTCGAAAAATCGGCGAATCTCTGCCAAGCGGTGGGGCGGAAGCTCCTTGATGTCGGTATAGTGTCGGTACTCGGGATCGTCCGCACATACTGCAATGATCTTATCATCTTTTTCACCCTGCTCCAAAGAATTCAATCACCATCTCTTCAGTTTCAACTGGACATGGTTGTTCTGTTCTGTTCGTTTTAAACAAACAAAAAATTCGCACAAAAGAACCGCACAGGGCCTTGTTCTTTGTTCTGTTCTTTTCTTTTTTCAAAAATGAACAAAATTCGCACATTCGCACAAAACTAGAACAAAAGAACCGCACACGGGTCTGTGCGATGTTCTGTTCGAATTGTTTTTTGTTCTGTTTGGAAAACCGAACAGAACGAACAATTCGCACAAATTTGCACAAAAGGAACATAACGACCACGTCTAGTTTCAACTCAGTCCAGAGCCCGTAGACTAATGATAATAATGCCTCTCTCAGGGGGTGGAGTGTTCATGAAGGAAGCGGAGCGGGGAAGGCTTTTCGAAGCATGAGATTGTTTTCAAAGGAAGGACAGCTTAGATGGATGATGTCGTTCATGAGGTAGAGGGTTTTGTTTCATGATGGTTTAGAAAGGTGAATATATTTATCTAGTATCAGGTTGATTACTGCTCTCGTGTGATCTTCATTTTAAAAAATATATATATAGTAATAATTTACCTGATCGATCATAGGCATGAGACCAATTGCCTTCGCCCTGAGAAAGCTCCCCGGGAGTACTGGCTCCTACATTTTTTAAAATTCCAGAATTAGGAAATTCATCATAGTGGATCTGCATGATGATCTGCATGATATGATGAGATGGAAACGGACCTGCATGATGACGAGCACATCCATGGGATCGCTGTCCTCGCAGATGGTGCGGGGAATGAAGCCGTAGTTATGTGGGTACACAACAGACGAGTAGAGAACGCGGTCAACCTGCACAAATATTAAAAATTGAGGATAAAAATGCGAAGCTGCGAGTAGGAAAAAACTTCACCTTGATAAGACCCGTCTTTTTGTCGAGCTCGTATTTCACTTTACTCCCCTTTCCTATCTCCACCACCTGGAAAAACAGATATTTTAGCCACTTAAACATCAAGAAAATTTAGTTTTAGCCTGTAACCGTAATGAATCATTGGCGGATCCAACAAAGGTTTTATGTCGTAAGTATCAATTAAACATGAGATCGAACTGATAAAAAATTTGTAAGGTACAAGAAAATGAGGTAGGAAATAACATTGTTTCCTGACGAGCATCATTAATCGAAGCAAAATAAAATTCATGTTTTTATCAGAAATCAAGGCATTTTGGAAGAAACTCACGCAGTTGAATATGACCGGAGCTTGAGGTCCTGCGATGGCCAAACAAGGAATCTTAGAGAAAACTTGAAGAATTATATAAGCACGAAGTAAGACTGGCTGAAAGAGAGTAAATTACCAATTTCGAGATCGTGCCAGGGATGAGCAGCAACAGACCTTCTCGAAATAGAGGCAATAATTCGTTCATTGAGTTTCAATGCCCGTGACTCGGGTGTGGAGTTCTTGGCTTCCGCCGGTGCAGTCATGGCAGCAGCCTATCTTGAACAAAAATAACATTTACAAAGAAAATAAATACAAGGGTCACAAAGGTTTGTGGAGTTTTTTGCTTTTGGAGACAAATATTGGCGTAATCAGAAAGGTGATGAAAATAATTCAAGAAAAATGGAATGTTGATGTTGCCCACAGTGACACGATGATTTTTCATAAAGTCTTTTATTCAACAGAGGAAAAAATACAAAAAAAAAGAACTAGAGCCTGCGCTAAGATCCAAAGAGCCTAAAGCTCCAGACTTCGACCACAGCCCGAGGAACAACACAGAAAAAACAACAAAATGAGGACAAACAGGTCGCGCCAAAAATCAAAAAGCGGCTGGATTCGTTAATTCTAAAGATTCGCCAAGCAATTCGAATCTCTCCCCGCAAATCCGAGGAAGAACTGTAGAGAAAAAGCAAAATCACGATCGAAGAAACTAAGTCACGATCGAAGAAACAATTCGAATGGACGGAGGAAGTTCAAACTAGGACGAACGGCGGAGGAAAAAAACTAAGTCACGCTCCACGAATCTCCGAGCAGATCCAAGAAACAACAACAACCGAAGAGAAAATTTAGATGCAGACAGAAGATCTCGCCGGAAAACCGGGCAAAGATCATTCCGTAGTAGAACAATGCTCAAACTCGGACGATCCGATGAGTTTAAACTGCAGACATGATCCAAATTTTCGAGGATCAGACGAGCTTTCCGAGCGAATTTCCGTGCTGTTAATTCTCTCGAGTTTGAATTTGCACGGAAAGATTCGCACGGAAATTTCCGATCGATTCGCACGGAAATTTGAGGATCAGACGAGCTGAGAAAGAAAGAAATCCAAAATGCAGACAGAAAGTCATAACGCAGGCGGAAAAAAGTTCAATCTTCGACGATCTGACGAGCTGAGAAAAAAACACTCCACGTTCCTCGGATCTCAGAGAAACTCCGAAAAACAGCAGCAACAACAAACAAAAGAAAGAAATCGAAAATACGGACAGAAGGAAAAATCGCGGGCGGACAAAAGCTCAATCTCCAACGATCAAACGAGCTGAAACAAGAACACGCTACGCTCCTCGCATCTAAAAGCAACTCCGACAAACAACAACAACAACCGAAGAAAGAAATCCAAAAAGGAAAGAGCAAGTCAAACCGCAGGCGGAATTAGCTCAATCTCCGACGATCTGACGAGCTGAGGAAAAAGCACGCCACATTCCACGGATCTATAGGCAACTCCGACAAATAACAACAACTAAAGAAGAAAGAAATCCAAAATGCAGACGGCAAGTCAAACGGCAGGCGGATGAAAGCTCAATCTACGACAATCAGACGAGCTGAGGAAAAAACACGCCACATTCCTCGGATCTCGAAGCAACGTCGACAAACAAACAACAACAACGGAAGAAAAAAATAAAAAATGCAGACAGCAAGTCAAACCGCAGGCAGCCAAAAGCTCAATCTCCGACGATCATGAAAAAACACGCCGCACTCCTCGGATCTCAAAACAACGCCGACAAACAACAACAAAAACAACAACGGAAGAAAGAAATCCAAAATGCAGACCGCAAGTCAAACTGCAGGCAGCCAAAAGCTCAATCTCCGACGATCAGTAAAAAACACGCCACACTCCTCGGATCTCATTACAACACCGACAAACAGCAACAACAACAACAGAAGAAGAAAAAAATAAAAAATGCAGATCGCAAGTCAAACCGCAGGCAGCCAAAAGCTCAATCTCCGACGATCAGGAAAAAACACGCCGCACTGCTCGGATCTCATTACAACACCAACAAACAGCAACAACAACAGAAAGAAATCCAAAATGCAGACCGCAAGCCATACCGCAGGCGGACAGAAGCTCAATCTCCGACGATCAGAAAAAAACTTGCCACACTCCTCGGATCTCAAAACAACTCCGACAAAAACAACAACGGAAGAACGAAATACAAAATGCAGAGAGATCAGATCGTACCGCGGGCAGAGAAGCCTCAATCCTCGACGCTCGGACGAGCTGCTGCTCTCCCAGGCGAGGACGAACGGCAGAGAAAGAGGATGGAGAATGAGTCGCGTTCCCGCCTAATTAAGCTCCACCACGCAACCTCCCTTCCCTTTAGGATCCCTCGCCGTCCCCTTTTCCCTCCTATTTTCCCATTTATCGCCTCCTTTTTTCTCTTTTTTTCTGCCGGCGAAAATATAGAAAAGCGCCGCCCCCTATGGAATGATGCCAGATATATTCCGAATGTCCCGGAGCCGCCGCGGCCTGACACGTGTCGATCAGCCCGCCACCGACGCCCAACGGCTTCGATTAGGATTAAATGCCTCTTTTCTATTTTTTAGATACTATAAATGCAAATGGCTGATAGTTTATTTATTTTGTTGTGAATGGCCGACTTACTTGGAATTGAATAATATTTGTGCACAACCGCTTAACCTTTGCTCTGTAGACTTTGTGCCAACAATGTAATTGCTTATTTGAGGTAAAATTTATGTATTCGTGAGAATTTGGTATATGCTTTGTTGTTACTGTTTATGGTTAATCTTTGTTTTTTGCTAATTTGAATTTTGTAACGTACTTTCCACTTTATATACTTATTTGTGCACAACCGTTCTAATTTAATGCACCAAAGATGTCTTAAAGTATGTTACTAAGTTTGTGAGTGTGCTTCAATCCATTGGATGACAACGGTTCAACCAAATTTGTACATTAAGACTGGTGCTACAGACTTCTATTTACTGAGACAGTATAGACATGTATTAATTTATGGCTACCTAAGGTTTGCACACTGATTTATTGCTGCCAATATGTGTGTATTGTTTGTTCAGGTAAGGGGACCTAGCATAAGGCCAAGATGCAAAGGTGTTGTGTCCATGTTCGGCGAAAATTTTTGCAGCACCTTGCATTAAACCCCAAGTATTCATCTTTCCCAAATCCTCGCTCACCAGCTACCCGAGTTTAAAATGTAAGCTCCTAAGACCTCAACATTGAAAATTGGTATTTTTTTAAGCTCCCTTCCCTGGATTTCCCTCTCCTTAGATACCATTGATAACATGCATTTAAATGTCATTAATTATCATTTTATGCACCGAGTTGTTTCTTTATGCATTTTCATATCATAGGTGCGTACGCATTTATGTAACTAATTTGTTATTATAATAGTATAATTAATTATAAAATTTTATGCCATCAAATGGGCTTAAATGATACTATAAATTTTCCTGAGTCATTTTCTTGGCACATTTTTTGATGTGTATTGAACACATGCATTAATTCAGACACTCATAAAATGATATTTTAGATACTTTCTGCCATAATTTTCTGAGTTACCGAGCAGTGGGAGTAGGTAGTGGTGCTGGGGGATTGGGAAAGCCTGCCAATGGACTGTGAGCATACCTCAGAATCAGTTAGTGGAGCTGATTTCACAAACTCCCAATTGAGTTAATTGTGTCAACACTTGTGCAGTCACATACAAGTTTACCCATTCAAGGCAAAGTGGGTTTGGCGGTTGTGGTCACTAACGTCAGTGGGTAGCTTACTCTCTCAATGTGTTTGAATGCATGCATTCTCTCTTTTTTGCGACATCGTCCAAAATAACTTTTACATTTTGAAATCATTGTCCTATTTTGTAGGATGAATTTTGGTTTGTTGGAAACCCATGATACAAATGTCAATTGAGCTAAAGATGTCACAAATCAGTGCCACACGGAATGAGAAATCAGAACTCAAATAGAGGGTTCTACCATGAAGAGGAACATATGTGGAGTCAAGGTACAACATAGGGGTTTATTGAAATAACAATGTTGGTTTCTAAATTTTAATATGTAAAAGATAAATTTATAAATTGAAACTACTTACAAAACAGACGGGATTTGAAGATTACTCCTTTGTTGTTTGCATTTCTATCATCCCACGATTCAGAAAAACTGTTGGGATATTCAAGGACTATTAATCTCCTTTTAACTTTAATTATCAACAAAAAAATCAATGATAAATCTCCTTTTAAGTGGTTATACAGTTGAATGTTAATAAATAACTCTAGTTGTGAACTTCAAGAGTTCATTAAACTGAGTCATAAAAAGTTGTAGTGCCTCCAGGTTTCAGCTCATTATTATTTTCTAAGAGGGGTATGTGCTGCATGTATTCACCTATACAGACTAACCAAGTTGTAGCATATCAACACTGACTCCTCTAGTCGCCATAATGGATATCGCATTCACATGTGCGTGCTAAATTTCCATGATGATAATGTCAAGGGTTGTCCTCTCTATTGTTCTGATGGCTATTATGTGACATGCATGCCAATCACACTTTATGTCTCAAATACCTTCATTGAAACAAACATCTATTAGTTAATATTCTCGCGTGATGTTTATATTGGAGCCATTCAATAAATGAAATGATTGATTGAATTATGGGTAATAACATAATTAACTAATCAATATCCTCAAAACACGTGTTATAGCGTTTCACTTCTCAAGTACTACTAGAGATGGACATAAAAATATCTAGATACCATAACATCTTATAATATTACCGATCATGAGTATGAATGTTATAGAATATCCAGATATAATACAAAACATTTATGTTATGAGTATGACCGATCATGCATCTATTAATGTGGAGACACTGAGGATACAATATGGATGTTCTTTAGGTGCACAGTTGACATTATTGATTCACATGAATCATTGAATGACATCATACTTATTTATCATTCAAGTTATTTTTGTGATGTGGCTATGTAGGCGGACCTTGCACGGGAGATGCCAAAGCCACCTTATGGATGTACACACAATGCATTAACAATGATGCAGGAGTCTTTACCATAATATTCAAATAAATCTTACTCAATTACAACAAGAAGTTCATGAAGGTTATTGTGTGATCGAGATGGGATCATTCACTAGTGTTATAAATGAAATTGAATAAAAGAATACAATATATTTAATTACCTAGCAAATATAATGAAAATCACAGAGAAGACATTATTTTGCCAATTTATAGTATGCGACAACTTCAACTATAAATACCGATTAGGGATTGAATGTTAATCATACTCAAATTTGATCATCTCGCGAAGATGATGAATTATACATACACATTAATTGATGATGGTACAGGTCTGTTAAGGGAGGTGTTGTGTTCCATCGTATATTATAAAGCACGAGATGTAGCTTCACACCACATGAGATGGAAAGTCAACCTATAGATTGGATTAAATCAATATTTGATTAATTTTTTATATATGTTGACATCATGGAGATCCAAAGTTTTAAAGATCACATATAAATATATATATAGGTTGGACATGTCATTGGGTCAAAGAGACATCTAGGTATCGAGTGGTTGTGGAATTTATTACGCAGGGAGGTAATGTAATAATCTACTTTTTGATTGCATTTTATTTTGATTTTTTACCCTTTTTACTCAATAATTGTTCTCAAATTTTAAATATAGCATAAAAAACAAACCACCCTCAACATATGATAGGTCTGCTAGTCCATACGATAATATGGTCCACTTTCCGTCTCATCTATTGAAAAAATGAAAACAACCTGCGATTCATTGATACACATCGCTTTTGATTTCATATGTTAATCAAATTTTAATTCGACAAATAAATTACATTAGCATCTAAGAAATAAGTTGTACGATTTCTGCAAACATTAAATATTCAGGAACGATATACTATCAGCGAAAGCACTCGATCGAATCTCGTCCTCAAAATATGTGCATGTTTGTATGGATGTACCAATAAAAAAAACGAAAAATTATTTTGCCCCTCCAAGTAGTTCAGCCCCCAACTTATTTAATTCTGAAGAAGATCTGCATTCACACTAGTCCTTAAAGTTCTCAACAACAATTCAAATGATATATTTGAATGTACTTTGTTATTCGGCAGGGCATAGAGAAGACAGCACCACAAAACAAACACAGTATTTTCTTTTAATTCATTTGCACGCAATTATCAAGTAATGCTTCATAAATTTGATACAACTAAGCTGGTTTTAGGATTTCACGCATAGATTCATGACAACGGTTCAAAAAATTATATAAAACCCATATAAACCAGCAAGAAAACAAAGCGCGTCCAAAGTATAATGACCTATCTACATTTGCTTTTATTTTATCTATGATTTTGACAGATGAGCTTGTTAGGATAAAATTATTAGCATAATGAAATGATATTTGTTCTTCAAGGGGCATGAAAATCATATACACCACTAGGTGTTGTTTTAAAGGCTTTGTATTTCAAAATACCCACGCCAACGTGGCCAACTGTGTGTGGGACCCGCCAACAGCCTGTTCCCGTCGAATCCGTAGAGAGTCCTGGACCAATAAGAGCGACCCATTTCCGCGTGGGACCCATTCTAAACATGTTCCGCCGGACAAGACTACTCCCATGTTAATTCTTTAAAATATAACTAAAAAAATTAATATTCGGTATTTTCTCTCTTCTAGAAAGTCTCTTTTCGCACCGGGGAATTGTGCGGGCCCCAGGATTAGAAGTACTCCGCTATTATTGTTTTTTAAAAAATTAAAATAAATAGTATTCCCTTTTTTTCTATCTCTTTTTGAAAGCGGACCAATAGGAGTAATGCTGTGGGGCTCAGACTCAGACGTGTTCCGGCGGAACAGTAGACCGACGCCGAGATAGACTCCGCCATTATTGTTTAAAAAATATTAAAATAAAGTAATATTCGGTATTTTTTTCTCTCTTTTTTCAAAGCTCAGCTATTCAAGGGACGTTTCTGACCCGCGTCTACCCCTCTTTTCCCCTCTCCGCGCGCCTCTCCTCTGCCCGGATCTTCAGCCCTGCTTCTTCCGGTGATCGATATTCGACCGATTCTGGTTCGTGACTGTTGTAATCTCGTAGCCGTGTTAATTTTCCATCTTTTGATCCATTTTTTTCCATTTTTTTCTTCTTATTTTAGCCGGATCTCGCGAAGAACGCGCGCTTGTTTGTTTGGCGCCCATCGTCTCATCGATTGCTCCGCAATGGCTGCTCCTCCTGCACGGGCCAGGGCGGACTATGATTATCTTATAAAGCTTCTTCTGATCGGCGACAGCGGTGAGCGGATCGTCGTGCGCTTTTCTCAAATTTGCTGTGTGCCCGATTTAAGCCGTTTGCCGTGCTTTTTACTGGCTTTTTCGCGTCTCCGTCGGTGACAATGTGTTGCTGGAGATCCCGATCTAGGGCTCCGCGGCAGTTTATTTATTTATTTTGTTTTTCTGCTTATTTTGGGTTTTTGGTGGATCATCTGATGGTGAACTTTTCATCTGCTTGATATGGTGGTTAACGTCAATTTCTCACCATACGATATTGCTAACTCGGGGAAATTCCGTCACCCTATTATACATCCATCGCGTTGCTATTTCAAATAGGAATCTTTCTATCTGGTTGGGTTTACCCTGATTAATTGCTTATTTTTACTGATTCTAGTTGGCGAGAATAGTCTATAATATATCTATTCGTCATGAAATTAAATTCAGCTGTTGATTTGCTATCTCTTTCACCCGTTGGGTGTTATGTGGTTGAAAATTAGAGAATCTAAGTTGAAAATATTTTGTCCTACTCTCGACTATAGATTATCGACGATGAAATTATTGAGCGTTTAAAACCGATAACAATAGTCTTTCCCACAGAGCCTTGGTCTCATTAAAGGAAATACTTTTTATTTGGGAAATACTGCTGTCGTGATGAAGAATTTCTTCTAATATACTAGTGATTGCTAAAACAAAGCATGTATACCCAAAATTTTTCTGCCTGTTTTTTGAAGAATGGCTTGATGATTTGCATAAGCTCAACAAAAGCTATCGGTTGTAATGCATAAAATGGTTTTCAGAACAAATTCTCCTTTTTATGGCCGCAACCAATTTTCTTATCCCTAAAAAATAATTAACTGCCGCAGGTGTCGGGAAGAGTTGCCTGCTTCTGCGGTTCTCCGATGGATCCTTCACAACTAGTTTCATCACTACAATTGGGTGCCTTGATCGAATCCGATAATTCTTTTGTATCCTAAAATTCTTTTTTCTCGTATCACTCACATCACAGCATTGCTGCAGCATTGATTTCAAGATAAGAACCATTGAACTCGATGGTAAAAGAATCAAACTCCAAATTTGGGATACTGCCGGTCAGGAGCGATTCAGAACAATTACAACGGGTAAATTCTTTTTCTGGAGAAAAAAAAAAACAATTTGAAGAGGAGTGTCAGTCGTCGTTTATTTTTTACTCATTTTGCCCATTTCATCATTTTTTCACAGCTTATTATCGGGGTGCGATGGGTATTCTACTGGTTTATGATGTCACTGACGAGTCTTCTTTTAACAGTATTCCTTCTTCCTTTATTCCTTTACCGCCCTCCCCATTCTTTCTCTTTCTGTCTCATCGGTGCCAGCCCTTCTCATTTTCCAGACATTAGGAACTGGATAAGAAACATCGAGCAGCACGCTTCAGACAACGTGAATAAGATATTAGTTGGAAACAAGGCCGATATGGATGAAAGCAAGAGGGTAGCCATCCTTGAAAACTCTTCTCTCTCTCTCTCTCCTCTCCCTCTCGTTTTCTCTCTCTCTTTCCCCTCTCCTCTCTCTCTATCCCATTTTTCTAGTTTCTCCCTCTCTCATATCTCTCCTCTTCCTCTCTCTCATAGCTATCCTTCCCTCTTACACATTTTTCTCTGTCCTCTCTATCTTTCTATCCTCTTTCTCTCGCTCCTCTCCACCTTTCTCTCTCTCTCACTCCTCTCCACCCCTCTCTCTCTCATAACTTTCCTCTTTAACATTCTATCCTCTTTCTCTCTCTTATAATACTCCTCTCTATCTTTCTATCCTCTCTCTCTCTCATTCCTCTTCAATTCTCTCGCTTCCTCTCGCCCCTTGCTCTCTCTCTCTCTCTCTCCCTCTCCATCCATCTCTACCTCCTTCCCTCACTCACTTTCTGTCTATACTCTACAACTCTCCTCTATCTCTCTCTCTTTCTCTCTTTAACTCATATTTAAATTATACACGATCTTGCAGGCTGTACCCACTTCCAGGGGGCAGGCGCTAGCTGACGAATATGGCATCAAGTTCTTTGAAACTGTAAGTGGTTTTACTTCTCCCGTGCTTGCCCTGTTAAATTATCTATTCTCTGTTACTCTCCATAACTCTCTCTTCAATATCACCATGTCTTTGTCGTGTCGGGAGGCAGAGTGCGAAGACGAACCTGAACGTTGAAGAAGTGTTCTTCTCTGTCGCCAGAGACATCAAGCAGAGGCTGGTGGAAAGCGATACCAAATCAGAAGTGGGTCAACCCCTCTGGTCAACTCTTTTCCTCTTCTACATCCGCAATAACCTTCTCTCCATCACTTTAAAAAAAAACCTTCTCTTCATCATTATCTATATTAATCTCCATCTCTATTGCTATCTCTAAGTTCACTCTCTTTGTCTATCTTTATCTATATCTCCAATTCCCTCTTTATCTCTAATTTGACTCTCCATCTCTATCCATATCTCCAACTCCATCTCTATAGCTACTTTTTCCTCTCTATTTCAATCTCTATCTTCATTGGTACGTCTATCTCGATCTCTATCTCTATCACAATCAACTCTTTTGCTATCTCAACCTACACTTCTCTATCTCCATCTCCATCAAGTCAAACTTTATTGCTTTCTTTAACGGCAGCTCTAAGTGTCTCTCCATTTCCATCGTTTATCTATATCTGCATCTGTGTCTGTATTCGGCATCTCTTGTGGGCTGTTGTGTGTAATCCGTATAAACTCTTAAAAAAAATGTGGTATTTCGCAAAAAAAAAACTGACTCTGTCTCTCCTCTCTAGCTACAGAATCCAATCTTAGAAAGTAGAATTCATAATCCTTTTTCTATCTTGTCAAATGAAAAAGTTTTTTTAGGTGATTGCTTCTTTTCTATCTCTATCTTCATTTGTGTGTGCCGCCGCAGGATCGGACGATCAGTATCAGCAAGGCAGATCAGGGTGCGGGAGATGGTGCTGCGGCGGCGCGGTCATCCTGCTGTGGGTCCTGAGTGCTGCCGCCAGGTGGCAATCGGCCATTGGATCCACGCTTTGACCATTGGCAAGACAGGCAGTTTGACCCCTACCTCGCTGAAGCCGGAAAGGGGAAGAATCCATGCTTGTTCACACTTTGTCGCCCACCTCTATATTCTTTTTTCCCTTATTTTTGTGTATTTTCTGCATTCCTAGTCATGCCATGGCCGCTGTAAGAACCCCTAATTTTTATGCTTTTATTGTGCTTAATATTCCAGATAATTTTAAATCGGGATGGTCTGATCATGATACAAACCTCGGTCTAGGTTCGTATCGGAAGGAGGGTAGAGGGCGATGCGAGGTAGACGATCCCGAGGTACGAGAGTTGAAATGGGAATGATAGGAGGGGTCAAACAGATAGGGCAGGGATCGACCAGGGACGAGCCGCATGATGACGTGGTGAAGGGTTGACGATTGCGGGTATGGGGATCGTCGGAGACTCGAAGAGAACCGAATGGCAACGGTAGGGATCAGATTGGAGGGGAGTCGGCTGAAGATCCTGTTAGACAGCCTTTATTTTTATTCTTTTCTTTTCTTTTGTTTTTCTCTTCTTAATGTACTAATGGGGCACATGATATAAGTGGCCCATTTCGTTTAAGTGATGTGGGCCCACCTTCTCACTCTGTATGGCCTTTTAAAGACCAATCCCGTTCAATAGAATTAAGTGTGTTTTTGGCCAAAACCCTAGCCGACAGAGCTTCAGGGCAGAGAGCAGCTGGAGAGGAGAGAGGGCTGATGCAAGTTTGACATGGTATTAGAGCAAGTCTGGTGAGCACATTGCGCCTCCCTTCTCTCCAGTAGAAACCTTCCTCTCTGTTCCACTATCTCTCTCTTGCTAGAGGATTCACTGTTTGTGAAGAGGCATTTCGAAATCTGGAATGGAAGACCAGAACAAGATCTCTACCACTGTGGCCATCACAGATCGAGACAGGGTCACGATTTTGCTCCCTGATATCAAGATAAAGTTCAATGGGCTTAATGCATATCAATGGCGTAAGCTGGTGGAGTTATCTTTGGAGGCTAGGTTCCTTGGAGACCACCTTGAGGAGGATCCAATAACCCCTGGAGATCCAAGGTATAAAGTGTGGAAGTCAGAGGAGTCCCTTATCCATCAATGGCTTCTTGGAACTATAGCCTCTGATATGGTAGACGATTACCTTTATGTGAAATCTGTTAAGCAGATGTGGGAAGAAATTATCAAGAGCTGTTCTAAGCAGCGGATGGATTGGAGAATTTATGAACTCAATGCACAGGCCATTCATGCAAAGCAAGGGGAAGCAACCATCATGGTTTATGCTAGCAGATTGAAGGGAATTTGGAGAGAAATCGACCACTATTGGCCAGTTGAGAATCCCCAGTCCAAAGAAAGAAAATACACCCTCAAGCAGAGACTCTTTACCTTTCTCATGGGTCTTAATCCAGAATATGAAAGTGTCCGAAGTCAGATCCGTCATCGTGAACAGCTTCCAGACCTTGATGAGGCAGTTGGAATGCTTTTAGACGAAGAGAAGAGACTGAAGCTTACTCCAGATGCACTTGGTGCAGGTGGCACATCTGGAGCATTCTCCACTAAGAAGAATGATTCCAGGGCTATCCATGGTGAACCAACCGGAATATCTCAGTATGCTGGAAACTCAGTCCAGAAACAGATGCAAAAGGGAGACACCAGGGACACTCTTTTTTGTGTTTATTGCAAGAAGCGAAATCACACTAAAGAGACTTGATGGAAATTAGCCAACAAGAACCATCATCAGCATCAGCAGCCTCAACAGTACAGGAAAGCATATGTAGCGACCTCTGACACTCAAGAAATGGGAGAGATCCCCTTGGGAAAGAATCAGGTGGATGAAGCACAACAAGACACAGGGGAAAGTGTTCATGCACTGAAGGCTGAGGTGAATCGCCTTAAGGGATTATTGGGCTCTACATCCTTGGCTCATTCAGGTAAAACTTTGGCATTGTTGGGATTGACTTCTTTCCTAAATTCTAGTGAAAGCACCTGGATTCTAGATACTAGGGCAACTGATCATATGACCCTAGATCGGAATCAGTTTGCTTCGTACCTACCATCAATGAGCCCCACATGGTAATAACAGCTGGTGGAGGAATTTTGACTGTTGCTGGGATTGGAAGTATAAACCTCAATATTGGTGTACTCAAGAGGGTGTTACACGTACCTGGCCTCAGGGCGAGACTGATTTCATTGCAGAAGTTGATGACAGTGGATGGATGTTTGTTCTTTATAATAATGGGTGTTTTCTCTATGACAAGGTAACCGGGAGGAGGACTTCATCGTGTAGTAGGGAAGATGGCTTGCTGCTCCTCGAGGGCTCCCCCGTCACCTGTCTCACCTCCATTAAGCTTCCTCAGGCTGTGGATCGGGTCCTACTGCTGCATAAGCAAATGGGCCATCCCTCTTTTGAGTTACTAAAACTATGTTTTTCCTCTGTTTTTGAAGGAGTTGATATTAGTACTCTGTTTTGTGATATTTGCCAACTGGCTAAGCACCGAAGGATATCTTACAAAAGATTAAATGAAAGGAGTTCAACTCCATTTGATTGCATTCACAGCAACGTGTGGGGCCCATGCCCAGTAACCAGTCTCTCCGGGCATAAATGGTTTGTGATTTTTGTGGATGACTGCTCCAGGTTAACCTGGCTATATTTGTTGAAGTCGAAGGCATAAGTATCGTCTGCGATTGTTCAATCTTGTGAACTAATTAATAATCAATTCGGTGTGAGGATTAAACGACTCCGATCGGATAATGCTAGGGAGTACTTCAATGTGACAGTTAATACCTACTGTGACCAGAGATGTATTCTTCATGAATCTTCATGTGTCAACACCCCGCAACAGAATGGGCTAGCCAAAAGGAGAATCAGACATACTTACAACAGCTAGGTCTCTACTCTTTCAGGAAAATATGCCCAAGCCATACTGGGGAGAGGCAGTATCAACTGCAATCTATCTCATTAATAGAACTCCGATAAAGGTAATTGGATACAAGAGCCCTATTGACCTTATGTCCTCAATCTATCCTCACATGACATTGAGGGCTGGGCTGATGTCCAGGATATTTGGGTGTGTTGTGTATGTTCACATGTATGCAGGAAAGCTTGATCCGAGGCCGACCAAGTGTGTGTTTATTGGGTACTCTAATACTCAAAAGGGTTATAGGTGCTATCACCTTGGGTCCAGAAGATTTTTTGTTACAACAGATCTGACATTTAATGAAAAGCAGATGTTCTTTGCCCATGAGAAAGAGGACACAGGAGAAGCTTCTGTGATAATGCAGCAAGACTTCCAGTTCCTAACTCTAACGACGGGAATTCTAAGTGTGGGAGAGGCCATTCCACATGAAATTGGTCAACCGGAGTCAGAGGGTCCAAGATGTGATGAAATGTTGCCACTGGCCTCTGAACAGACGATGGAGATTTAGGAGACATTCAAAGAACTGATTGTGCCCAGTGAAGGAGAAGCCAACGATGTTCCAGCAGGCGATGAAGAACAACATATTGAACAACTTGAGGAGATTTCTGGAACTGATCCAGTTATTGATCAGGAAGAGGAAGACCTGGGACGGCCAATTGCATTGAGAAAAGGGTACGAGGAGTTGTCGAAACAAACCCAGATATCCGTTGGAGAATTATGTCTCTTACGCCAGACTGAGCCCACAATACCAAGCATTCTTATGTGCTCTCAATGGAATATCTGTTCCCAGAAATGTTGAAGAGGCTCTAAAAAGTAGAGAGTGGAAGACTGCCATGGATGAGGAGATGGAGGCATTAAAGAAAAATCATACTTGGGACTTAACTTTCTTACCTCCAAGAAGAAAAGTTATTGGGTGTAGGTGGATATATACACCAAAGTTCAATGTTGATGGGACTCTAGAGAGATACAAGGTAAGGCTGGTTGCCAAGGGTTATACTCAATCATATGGCATCGATTACTTTGAAACTTTTGCACCTGTAGCCAAGTTCAATATTGTCAGAATCTTGATTGCTCTAGCTGCAAAGTTGGGATGGAATTTGCTCCAGTTTGATGTTAAAAATGCTTTTCTGCAAGGTGATTTAGAGGAGGAAGTGTATATGACTACTCCTCCTGGATACCAACT
Organism: Wolffia australiana; assembly: GCF_029677425.1. NCBI lineage: Eukaryota > Viridiplantae > Streptophyta > Magnoliopsida > Alismatales > Araceae > Wolffia > Wolffia australiana. The sequence goes on along the minus strand of NC_135851.1, from coordinate 11,143,980 downwards.
AGCAGATAGACCAAATGTGGTGTGTAAATTGCGGAAGGCACTTTATGGCCTAAAACAGTTGCCAAGGGCCTGGTTTGGAAAATTTTCCACAGTCATGAGAAGTTTGGGATATCAGCAGAGTAACGGTGATCATACACTGTTTATCAAGTACAGTCCCTTTGGCTCTATGGCAATTCTTAGTGTCTATGTGGATGATATAATTGTCACAGGAAACAATGAGGAAGAAATTCAACAACTTAGCCAGCGACTTTCTGAGAAGTTTGATATTAAAGCATTGGGGGCCTTGACATATTTCCTGGGTATTGAGGTTGCATACTCAAAAAGAGGGATTTTCATTTCACAGCATAAGTACATTCTGGATCTACTCCATGAGACAGGAAAACTTGACAGCAGATCGCTGGGAACACCAGTTGACATCAATCTTAAACTGGGTAAGGAGAACGATAGTCCTCCAGTGAATAAAGACTCGTTTCAGAGGTTGATCAGGAAACTCATCTATCTAAATCATACCCGGCCAGATATTTCGTATGTTGTTAGTACTTTGAGCCAGTTTATGAATAATCCATGTGAAGCTCAGCTCCAGGCAGCAAACAGAGTATTGCAGTAAAGCTACAGTGGGACTAGGTATATTGTTCACAAGAGATGAAGATGTGTCAGTAAAGATTTATTCCGATGCTGACTTTGCTGGTTCAATAACAGACAGAAGATCCACCTCTGGCTATTGTACTTTTATTGGGAACAGTATGGTGACATGGCGAAGTAAGAAGCAGAAGGTAGTTGCTCTCTCAAGTGCAGAAGTAGAGTTTAGAGCCTTACCACATGGTGTACGCGAAGCACTTTGGATCAAAGGCATCATGGAAGACCTTAGTTTATTCTCCCAAGGGATATTAAATTGTGCTGTGATAATCAATCAGCCATTGCAATTGCTCAGAATCCAGTTCAGCATGATAGGACGAAGTACATTGAGATTGATCGGTATTTCATTAAAGAAAAAATTGATGGAGGAGTTATCACACTCCAGTATGTGAGGTAATTGGAGCAAGTTGCTGACATCTTCACCAAAGGCCTTGCTGGTCCCCAGTTCCAGAGACTCATCTCCAAGTTGGGCATGATCAACATTCACGCCCAACTTGGAGGGGGGGGTGTTAGACAGCCTTTATTTTTCTTCTTTTCTTTTCTTTTGTTTTTCTCTTCTTAATGTACTAATGGGCACATGATATAAGTGGCCCATTTCGTTTAAGTGATGTGGGCCCACCTTCTCACTCTGTATGGCCTTTTAAAGACCAATCCCGTTCAATAGAATTAAGTGTGTTTTTGGCCAAAACCCTAGCCGATAGAGCTTCAGGGCAGAGAGCAGCTGGAGAGGAGAGAGGGCTGATGCAAGTTTGACAGATTTGGTAAGACAATCAAGGGGATAGGGGATTGCTGGACGGTCAAGGGGACGGGACCGAGACAGGGAGGATCGAGATAGTGAGCCAAGAGGCTGATCTTACCTTAAGTCTTGACTGCTTTCCTCAAGGGAGGGCTATACATATTTATAAGAAAAGAAAGCAATTTACCGTAAGCATGATATGACTAAAATGCCCTTAGTGGGCTAAAATGCCCTTAGTGTGAAGGGTTGCGCAGTGTGATGGGGGCGAGGATGGCTCAAGACCGGTTTCGTCCTATCCCACATCCCATTTTTTGGGGTTGTTCCAAAATGTCCTGTCTAAAAACCATCCAGTTGGGAACATGCGCACCCTGATATCCAGATTTCGTACGACATTTGGAATGGAAAAAAATAATTGTTCTCATCAATAAAAGTTTTAAACTTTCATATAAAATCATAATATGAAATTTTAGTACATTTTTCCCACATCGCAGCCAATACCTAAGGACATGATGGTTTTTCATCCCATAGCACAGGACATTTTTCCAAGATCCTGGACAGGACAGTTTTCTTCCCATAGCACACTCCCGGGCCTTGGGTAAAGCGAATAGATAAATGACTAGTGTGAGTTCATTATGTGTTTAAAATATACTTTCTGGCATTAAATCTAGTGATTTTTTTGTGAATGAATTTAGAGTTTGCCATTTTGGACCAGGAGCTGGTTAGACCGGACCTAATGGGGACTAGTGATGCGCCATTTCTGGGTGGACCGACTGGTCGGTCCAGATCCAGTCCGAAGGTCAAACCGGATTGGGACATATTATTAACTAATATTCTGCTCAGCCCCCACTCCTCGCTTCTCCAGCATTGCCACTCCCCCCCACTCACACACAGTCATGGTTCTCTTCCCCCTTCCTGACCCTCTCCTCACATGTGGGCTCGCCTTCTTTTCATCTTCTTCTTTTATTCTTATTTTTGTCTTCATTTATTCTTCTCTTCTCTTCTTCTTATTTTCTTTTTCCTCCTCTTCTTCTCTTCGTCTTCATTTCTACTTCTTTTTCTCTTCTTCAGTTGTTATTTTCTTCTTTGTATTCTTCTAATTTTCAACTCCTTTCTTCTTATTTTTTTCTTCCTCACTTGTTCTTTTCTTCTTTGAATTCTTCTAATTTTCAATTCATTTCTTCTTCTTTTATTCTTCTTATTTTTCATCTTCCTTTCTTCCTCTTCTCTTCTTCTTCCTTTGTTCTTCTTATCTTCTTATTCTCTTAGTCTGATTTTCTTCTTCATTTTCATTTTCCTTTATTTCAATTTTCTTAATCTTCTATTTTGTATCTGTTCCACTTGTTTTTATTTTGATTTTTTTTTCTTATTATGTTGGTTTATAGTCTTGCACTATTTCATATTGATTAGTTCCAAATTTAATCAGCTTTGGATTAATGGAATTGGGTGAAGACAATGTATTGTACACTACAATAACTGATTTAGGGATAATGGATAATGCCTATCTGGCTGACACCCAAGATCCCCATCATCAAATTCATCGATTATCCTACAATGCTATACTAAAAATAGTGATAATAATTATAAACAAAAACTTTGCATTAGAAAGTAAAGAATAGTGACCAAGAATAAGACTCATAGCACATCAAAGTTATAGAAGCACCATAAAGCATGCCATATCAAGGAACACAATGACTTAAAATCTCCTATGGGTGTGAAAGCTATCTCAGGTTATTTTGCAAAGACTATAAGGAAGCAAAAAAAATACTTTTGTTGGACCTCTTTCTGAGTGTGGATCTACTGTTCTCGCTCATTGACCATCCAAATTTAAGAAAGTTTTATCCTTCTATGCACAATGAGATGATACATATATTCCAAGTTCTAAGACTGTACAATGTTCAGCTGTTGAAAAAAATATGCAGGAAAATTTGAAGCTGAAAAAGGTACTGAAGCCAATATAAAAAGTGTCGCTCACAATGGACACTTGTAAAACCTTTAACCGAGTCACTATACTTGGGATCACTGTGCATTGGATTGATACAACATGGATAGTTTGTGATGTAACACGACCTGCCGGGATCGAGCGGCGCGCGTAAACATCACAAGGAGTGGAGGTAAGCGGCGGAGCGGCATCACGAGGCGGACGCTTCGACGGTGGTTGCGGAGTGGGCCCGACTTCGTTCTGTTATCGAACTGCAAAGAAAGGCGTCGTCGTTGCGGAGCGGAGGCTGTATATCCTACTGCGATCATCTACTTGCAGCGGCAAACTAGCTGCGACATGTCATCCAACAACCGTCTCCTCTGAAGCTTCTCTAGGAGATCGGAGTGACGGGCAAGTGGCTACGGACGGCGCAGCGGCATAAGGCGACTGCCTCTACAATCTAGCGGTAGACTAGGAAGGCTTATCTAGGAAAACTGTAACTAGCTATGGTTCAATCTAAGAAGGCTCTAGCTAACTACGAGGGGCAACGCTTCTAACGGCTCTAAGGCTCTAGCTAACTCGTGCGCGATAAGGATGATGGATGCGACGCACGATGAGTTAAGGCGATGGAGGCAACTGAGTGCGGTCGCGTCGACTAAGGGTGGCAGAGGGTTCTATCAGCGATTGAGGACGACGGATGGTAAGGCAGCTAGAGGCAGCGGAACGAACTCGGCTAGAGGTGGCTGACGGTGGCTCGGGCGACTAGACGTGGTGGGGTGGCCCGAGGTGGTCTAAGGTGGCCGAGGTAGTCGTATGTGGCCATAGGAGGAGGTCTTCGTCGGGCGGTTCGTGACGGTCGGTTGGAGACCGAAGGGGCTGGAGACCGTCCGAGGGCCGGCGGCAGCCTAGTGGGCTCGAGGCGACCAGCGAGACGAGAGTCGGCATGGACGACGGAAGGGGGAGCCGAGCGGCCGAGGGCGACCGACAGCAGTCGGGCACCCAAGGACCTTCGAAGGCGAACGGCGGCGGTTGGATGACCGAGGCCGGACTGACAGCAGGGCGACCGTGGAGGCCGTGGCGGCTGTAGTGGCGGCAGCGGCGACCGTCGAGGGCGGCGGCTTGGAGGTGGACGGGGGGCCGAATCAACCGAGGAAGGACGGCGAGGGCCAAGGGTGGCCGAGGAGCGTCCAGGGACATCGTCGAGGGCGGCCGAAGGGCTTCATAGCCGCTGGGGCGGCGGATCTGGCGACGCCAGCGAATGCGGCGCCGGAACTGCAGGGCGGATGAGGCGGAGCCGGAGGAAGCCAAGGATGGCCGAGGAATGCTCGAGGGAGCCAATGACATCGACGAGGGCGGCCGCGGCGGTTCATAGCTGTTGGGGCGGTGGAGCTGGCGGCGCCGGAGCTCCGGCGACGGGAACAGAACGAAGCCCTAACGCGCAATCTTGATGGCAATATCGTAATTTCCTCCAACTCGGAAAATACACTAAAAAAACTCTCAAAATTCTCAGAAAAATGACTAGAAACTCAAAAGAACAAAGGGGTTACATTTTGGCAATTCGATTTTCAACTCTTGGTCTTCTTCTTTTACAATGGGCATCCTTCCTTTTTATAGGGGAAAAGCGGAAGCCCAAGAGGTTTTAGGGAAGATGAAACAACAAAAAAAACAGAAAACAAAGGAACATAAAAAACAAGGAAGATAACTCCTTGAGGATTGATGGTCCCCCATCAGTTTGTGAATGAGTTCTCAGTGTTCAATTAGTTGGTTCTCAGCAAGGTGTAAACTCGGTGGAGTTAGTACACACCATGTCGAAGGATCATCATCTCACATAAGTCATAGTTAATAACTTATTATGTAGTAATTACTGAATTGAAATATTCTTCCTTGGTTTCCTAGGAGCTTACTATCACAGATGAAAAAATGTCAATTATAATAAAAACCGCCATTGAAACTTTTAAAAGGTTCATGAAGGGCTCTGGATCAGACTTCACTGGCTGATATCACTCACCATGCATGCCAGAAGTTCTGAATTGGCGAGGCAGTGAGGCTTGAAGGAACTAGGTATTTAAAGTTACTCATTTTTTTATAGTTCAAATGTTTCTTTTTAAAAATATGTCGCACATACTTTTATTCATATAAAAATTTGACAAGCTCACTTAATGATGACATTGAATACCATAATAATCTCGTCAATAATACTCAATTAAATAAATTCTATATAGACTTTGGAGTCTTGTCATTGCAGCCAAAGTTTCACCATATGTACTTTACCATTATTTTACGTTATGCCATGATTTGGGCGTGGAAAATCAGAACTTGCTCATCAAAGATGTGCCCACTGCGTGGAACTCTACAAATGAAGTGACTGAAGCAGCTTATGAGAATATAATAGTATTAGGCAAGATGGGGAAGGATTATCTAAATACAAACAAAGTGACCTATTTGATCATGGCTGTAGAGGGGGGTCTCGTGAGAAATTTTTTTGATGTACTAGGGGGCTTTCATGATGCTACTAACATCCTTTCAAAGTCAGATGCCACTACACCATCTACTATTTTCAGGCACATTAAAATATATTAGATCAATTAGACTATGCAATTCATGCATTAGACGATCTGCGTACAGAGCTCTCAAGGTCTCCAAGCAAGCTACAAATAAGGTGGCTTAAAATTGCACGTGATGTAATGAATGCGAAGTTGATTGATTATCAACATCACTTGAAGTTGATGTATATGTTCCCCATAAAATAAAATTGAGTTTATCCCTGATGATGATTTTTTTTATCACTGACATTTATGCGCAATTTCTCAATAAAGTGCCCTCCTCTTCAACTTTGACTAACCAGAAAATTATTGAAAATCAACCTTTATACTTTCAAAGCAGTAAATTCATAATTAAGGTAAAACTATGTTGTTGCGGATTTGGGTTTAATCAATAAAATTTATAAACCTTTACTCCTGAACAATTTGATTAATTAGTGATGGGCAAGAGTCGTGTCCACAGGGAACAAATCTTAGGGAATAACTTTCTCTATCTAGCGAGTTTAAGAGGATGAGTAAGGAAATATATCATTTTAGGGGTAGCGGTAGGACGAAGATAATGATCAGAGATAGGGGTAACAATTGTGTACGAAGAATGGGATTAGTATTACACTATTGGTGGACTGTAATCGAAGCAAGTGAAAACGAGAGAGAAGGATGAAGGAATTTGTGATTAAGTAATGGCAAGAGGAGACAAGAACTTATGGGAGATGATAATAAGAAATTTATGTTTTATGGTTTTATATAAGATATGAGACTTGAAGGCAATAGTGAAAGTGGGAGTAGAGTGATGAATGAAATCAAGGAAGCTAGTGGTTTGGATTTTCTTAGAGAAATAGAGGTGGGAATATGTGATGAGATCATGATGGCGTAGGTGATATGTGAGGCGGAAGGTAGTGACGGTAGATGACGATAGATAGAGATGGATGATGGATGATGATGTATTGATTCCAGCAGACCATAGGGATCTAAGGTTAGTCTCTTGTCGTATATTGGTCATTCTCCAACGAATTCATTTAGTTAGATCAATTAGTTAGAGTGATGAATGAAATCGAGGAAGCTAGTGGTTTGGATTTTCTTAGAAAAATAGAGGGGGGAATATGTGATGAGATCATGATGGCGTAGGTGATATCTGAGGTGGAAGGTAGTGACGGTAGATGACGATAGATAGAGATGGATGATGGATGATGGATGATGGATGATGATGTATAGTGATGACTAGAATGATCTAACTAAATGAATTCGTTGGAGAATGACCAATATACGACAAGAGACTAACCTTAAATCCCTATGGTCTGCTGGAATCAATGCATCTTCGTGGTACAAATGAGCATTCCACTTCTTTGTTGACCTTCTCCAGGCACACAAGAAACCAAGTCACTCTCGATGAACCTTCAAAACCTCACTTGTTTTTTAATATCTAGGAGGAAGTGATCTTAAAAATGTTTTTTACAAATATCGGGCCAAAAGTGGTCTAATGGAATAAATACATCTTCGTGGTACAAATGAGCATTCCACTTCTTTGTTGACCTTCTCCAGGCACACAAGAAACCAAGTCACTCTTGATGAACCTTCAAAATTTCACTAGTTTTTTAATATCTAGGAGGAAGTGATCTTAAAAATGTTTTTTATGAATATCAGGCCAAAAGTTTGGTCTACAAAATAATGGTCAGAAGTTTGGTCTACAAAATATGCACTGTTTGTAATGGTTGTAAAGGATCTCCTCTATATTTGTGCATAGAGTGCACCATAACAGCGCACTTGTTCAGAAGGTAGAGGGCTTGTCACTTTTAAAAGAGGACCCTCTATCTACAAATGACTTTAAAATGTTTGTCTTCAAAGCCGATCAGGAGTACAAAGAGGAAGATGGTGAAGTGGAGGAAATTGCAACGGTCGACGATGAAAACTCAACATTTTTGTGACCATTTTATGTTAGTAATATATTCGATTTTTAGAATGTCTTTTCCAATCATATGTTCTTTAATTGTGACACATGTCTATGCTTCTTTCAGGTTCAAGCAGCGAGGTGGCACCAAAGCAATGCTATGTTGGATGTGGCGTGACAATCGAATTGAAACGAGCTAGGAAGCAACATCAAAAAGGATTTTTTTTGTTCGCCGAGATGGACATTATAAATCACCTTGTACAACATTATTCCTTTATGAAAAGTTATCGTCAATTTTTCATCATTAACTTTGACTTTAACTTTGACCATACTGAACTTAAGATAAGGTTTAGGTCCATGCTGAAGACCGGTAGTGTGAAACCATAATTGAACTCTTGATTTTTATGCTTTAATAACTTTATTGGGTGAGAATTCCATATAGGGAATGGCAGCCGTCATCCGTCACGTCACATGTCACGGTGACGACAATGTGACGGATGACGTGATGGTGACGGTGATGAAATTAGGGGCCCGTGACGGTGATGGTGATGGATGACGAGCTGGGCATGACGGTGACGCGAAAGCGACGGAGGGCCTCAGATGAGTGACGTGACGGGACGGCCATCACAATGGATGGCCATGACGGGTTTTTAAAAATTATAAAAAAGCTTAAATATCTTTAGATTTAAGCTTTTCGAAGGCTGAAATTTCGCCATGTGGTGTCGCTAACTCGATTCCTTGGCATTTTGCTGAACAGTCCCAGCATTAATTTGCGCTCGCAAAAGGATGCCGTCCAAAGATCATTGGAGATATGCCCCTCCAATTCTCTCTCCTCCGCATAGTTGTTTTTCCCGTCACATGTGATGGTGACGCAGTCCAGTGACGGGGACGTGACGGGAACGCCACAAACCATGACGGTAATGTGTCCCGTCACGTCCGGGACCAGATACGAACATGACAGATTTTTCCAAAATGCTCGAATGCGTGACGGGATGGTGACATGATGAAACTTTCGTCACATCACAGTCTGTCACAGATTGTCGTCAGTACCGTCACGTTCCGGCCGTGCCGTTCCCTAATTCCATACTATTCAACCCAAGAAAATATCGGGCCGGCCCAACGTGGCGTGGGCGAAGGCGGAGGATAATTTCCACAGATAAATGCCACAGCACGTTTCGTCAAGACTCAGCCAATCAGAAGCAGCCACGTGGTCCACTCATCTACCGCTCTCTGGGAATCGGAGCCGACCAGATGACGTATGGACGGCCAGGATCAGCGCAAGAGAAAGCGTAACGGATGCAGTCCAAAAAGCGCGGCGAAAACGAAGGAGAGAGCGACGGCATTCGAGGAAGCCTCCCAATCTCCGGTACGTCGATACCCTCTTCGATCGATTCTTGTTCATTTCTACGTTTTTCCGCTCAAATCTCTGTTTTTTTCTTCGTTTTTGGTGTTGTATGATGATCAGAATGCGAAAATCGAGCTCCTGAGATGCTCCGGCCGTAGATTTGATTGCATTTTCGTCAGATCTCGTGTTCTACAAGGTTTATCTAGCCGGCGACCATGGCCTGGTTCAGAGTTGTGTCCGGAATCGCAAGGCAAGCAATCAGAAGAAATCTAGCGGCGAAGACGAACGGATTAATCGTTCTTCCATCTCGCGGCTTCCGATCGAGCTGTGCCAGGCCAAACGCGGCTCCGATTCCTCGTCCGGTGCCTCTTTCCAAGTTGACGGATAATTTTCTTGATGGCACGAGCAGCGTGTATCTCGAAGAACTGCAGCGGGCTTGGGAAGAGAATCCCGATAGCGTCGACGAATCTTGGGATAATTTCTTCAGGAATTTCGTCGGGCAGGCTTCGACTTCGCCTGGAATATCCGGCCAGACGATTCAGGAAAGCATGCGCTTGCTCTTGCTCGTCAGAGCTTACCAGGTGAACGGCCACATGATCTCGAGATTGGATCCATTGGGGCTTCAAGAACGCGAAATACCGGCCGATCTCGACCCAGCTTTTTACGGATTCTCGGAAGAAGATCTCGATCGAGAGTTCTTCATCGGAGTCTGGAGAATGTCCGGATTTTTATCGGACAATCGCCCTGTTCAGACGCTTCGATCGATTCTCGATCGTCTGAAGCAAGCTTACTGCGGCACTGTTGGGTACGAATACATGCACATTGCGGACAGAGATCAGTGCAATTGGTTGAGAGACAAGATCGAAACTGTCAAGCCCAAGAACTATGGCAAAGATCGGCAAGAAGTGATCTTGGATAGATTGATCTGGAGCACCCAATTCGAGAATTTTCTTGCCACCAAGTGGGTGACTGCGAAGAGATTCGGGCTTGAAGGGGCAGAAACTCTCATTCCAGGAATGAAGGAGTTGTTCGATCGAGCTTCTGATCTTGGAGTAGAGAGTATTGTGGTGGGAATGCCGCACAGAGGAAGACTTAATGTTCTTGGGAATGTTTTCCGCAAACCCCTTCGCCAAATCTTCAGTGAATTCAGCGGAAGTGGTTCAAAGGCCGATGAAGAAATTGGGCTTTACACGGGCACTGGCGATGTTAAATACCATCTGGGCACCTCTTATGATCGACCCACAAGAGGGGGAAAGAGAATACATCTCTCTCTTGTTGCAAATCCGAGCCATTTAGAAGCTGTCGATCCAGTTGTTTTGGGGAAAACAAGGGCTAAGCAGTATTATTCTAATGATCTTGATCGCACCAAGAACTTGGCTGTTCTTATTCATGGAGATGGGAGTTTTGCTGGGCAAGGCGTGGTTTATGAAACTCTTCATTTGAGCGCTCTTCCTAATTATACAACCGGGGGGACTATTCATATTGTGGTGAATAATCAGGTGGCGTTCACTACTGATCCGACGGCTGGGCGTTCGTCGCAGTACTGTACTGACGTTGCAAAAGCCTTGAACGTTCCTATTTTTCACGTCAACGGAGACGATATGGAGGCCGTCGTCCACGTCTTCGAGCTGGCAGCCGAGTGGCGTCAGACATTCCACACGGATGTGGTTGTTGATGTTGTTTGTTATCGGAGATTTGGGCATAATGAGATGGACGAACCTTCTTTCACTCAGCCAAAAATGTATCAGGTGAGAGTTTTCGCTAAATCTTTCTTAGAAAATTTTCACTAAATCTTTAATAATTTAATGTTTTGATGAATACTCTTTTTCAATATTCTCGTCATAGGAGATTAATATTTAACAGTGTTATGTTTTGATGAATACACTCTCGATTTTCTCTTCATAGTGATCAATCTTTAATAATTTAATGTTTTGATGAATGCTCTTTTTCGATATTCTCGTCATAGGAGATTAATATTTAACAGTGTTATGTTTTGATGAATACACTTTCTCGATTTTCTCTTCATAGTGATCAATCTTTAATAATTTAATGTTTTGATGAATGCTCTTTTTCGATATTCTCGTCATAGGAGATTAATATTTAACAGTGTTATGTTTTGATGAATACACTTTCTCGATTTTCTCTTCATAGTGATCAATCTTTAATAATTTAATGTTTTGATGAATACTCTTTTTCGATATTCTCGTCATAGGAGATTAATATTTAACAGTGTTATGTTTTGATGAATACACTTTCTCGATTTTCTCTTCATAGTGATCAATCTTTAATAATTTAATGTTTTGATGAATACCCTTTTTCGATTTTCTCGTCATAAGAGATTTATCTTTTATAATTTTATGTTTGGATGAATACACTTTCTCTATTTTCTCTTCATAGGTGATCAATGTATAATAATTTAATGTTTTGATGAATACCCTTTTTCGATTTTCTCGTCATAAGAGGTTTATCTTTTATAATTTTATGTTTAGATGAATACACTTTCTCGATTTTCTCTTCATAGGTGATCAATGTTTAATAATTTAATGTTTTGATTAATACCCTTTCTCGATTTTCTCTTCATAGGAGATCAATATTTAATAATGTTATGTTTTGATGAATACCCTTTCTCGATATTCTCTTCATAGGTGATCAATGTTTAATAATTTAATGTTTTGATGAATTCCCTTTCTCGATTTTCTCGTCATAGGAGATTAATCTTTTATAATCTTATGTTTGGATGAATACCCTTTCTCGATTTTCTCTTCATAGGCGATCAATGTTTAATAATTTAATGTTTTGATTAATACCCTTTCTCGATTTTCTCTTCATAGGAGATCAATATTTAATAATGTTATGTTTTGATGAATACCCTTTCTCGATATTCTCTTCATAGGTGATCAATGTTTAATAATTTAATGTTTTGATGAATACCCTTTCTCGATTTTCTCTTCATAGGAGATCAATATTCAATAATTTTATGTTTTGATGAATACACTTTCTCTATTTTCTCTTCAAAGGTGATCAATCTTTGATAATTTTATGTTTTGATGGATACCCTTTCTTCACAGGTGATCCGCAATCACGCGAGTGCGCTGCAAATTTATCAGAATAAGTTGACGGAGTCTGGGTGTATAGCAAAAGAGGAGATTGAAAGGATCAATCAAAAGGTGAATTTAATCTTGAACGAAGAGTTTAATGGTAGCAAAGACTACGTGGCGAAAAGAAGAGACTGGCTTTCGGCGTACTGGACCGGTTTCAAATCTCCAGAGCAGATATCGCGAATCCGCAACACAGGGTAGAGTAAACCAACGTTTATTTTCTTGGGTTTTTTTAAAAAATGAAAATTTTTAATAATTTCTTTTTTCTAAGACAGTGTTAAACCTGAGATTCTGAAGCGGGTTGGCGAAGCTATTACTACTCTTCCAGAGAATATTAAGCCTCATAAAGTGTTGAAGAGGATTTTTGAGGAGAGAGCTCAGATGATTCAAACAGGCGAAGGGGTTGACTGGGCACTTGGAGAGGCGCTCGCGTTTGCTACGCTCTTGGTGGAAGGAAATCATGTCAGATTGAGCGGGCAAGACGTTGAAAGAGGTACTTTTAGCCATCGCCACTCCATCATTCATGATCAAGCTACGGGAGAAGTCTATTGCCCGTTGGATCACGTTATGATAAACCAAGACGAGGAGATGTTTACTGTCAGCAACAGGTTTTAAGCTGCCATGAACTCCTTTTTTAAAGTGGGAATTTATTATATTTTTTTGAATCAAATGGAATTAATTCTTACTTTGTTTTTTTAAATTACTTTTTGTTGTCTGTCAGTTCGCTTTCTGAATTTGGGGTTCTCGGATTTGAGCTCGGATACTCCATGGAAAATCCGAACTCGCTGGTGCTCTGGGAAGCGCAGTTTGGGGACTTTGCTAATGGTGCCCAAGTAATTTTTGATCAGTTTTTGAGTAGCGGTGAGTCTAAATGGCTAAGGCAAACAGGCCTCGTTGTGCTGCTTCCTCATGGGTACGATGGTCAAGGCCCTGAACATTCATCTGCGAGGCTAGAACGTTTTCTGCAGGTATATTTTGATTCAGTTAACCCTAGAAATATTTCCTGGATGCCTCTATTCTCTTCATGTTAGAACGAGTTCTTTTTCCTTTTGGTCAGTTTTGTTTGTCGGAATGGAAATGCTGGATTGAAACAAGAGATTTCTGTATTTTTCATTTTTTCTTTCCCCTAAGCTGCGAGTCTATATTGTTGCAAAAGTCATTAATATATTTTATTTTCTTCGCATAATTGCACTATTTATGGGATATTTTATTTTATTTCTTAATTTCGGAACATTCTCTGAAAGTGTCAAAATTTTAATATGCAGATGAGTGATGATAATCCTTTTGTGATCCCTGAGATGGAGCCTACCATGAGGAAGCAGATACAAGAATCAAATTGGCAAGTGGTGAACGTGACAACACCTGCAAATTACTTCCATGTCTTGCGTCGCCAAGTAATTTCCCTGAACTCAGACTATGTATACATTGATTTTCTAGAATCTGGTTATCATCCCCTAGAGCCTAAGTCTTACGCCCTGAACACAGAATCAAGCATTAACGTCTTTTGAGTCCATCGACATCAATTTCGTTGGATTCCGTCTATTCTATATCATTGGACTTTTTGAAACTCTATTAGGATTCAGCATTAATGTAGACGATGACGAGTTGATGACCCCAAGGATGTTGACAACGACGATGTCAAATTTTCATCGCCCTTGTGTCACTGTTCATCAGTTGATGATGAATGATCATCATCATTGCCATTCATCCAAGCCCAAACATGGATGAGGATGCCGCTGACAAGATTTGTGAGGAGCACCGTGACGTCATTGGTTGGTTGATGGCAAAACACCATCATAATTCTGATACGACTCCGACGTATCTAGGCTCTTTTCATCCTTTAGCCCAGTAGGGCCATTTAGGTCATTTGGACCTTTTGTAATCTCTTTAAATAGAACAGCCCTCCCTTGAGAGGGCAGCCAAGAAGTATCATCAAGAAATGTGTTTGGCTCCCTCCGGTGACGTCCACTCCGCCGGACCCCTCACGTAGGCGACGTCCACTCCGCCTGCCCCTACTTGCCGTAGTCCATTCCGGCACGCCGACGACCATCCTGGCGCCTTCTTCCTCTCTTCCCGTCTTCTCCCGATACGAACCAACCGGGTTCGTATCAAATTCCTCATTGGTCCAAGCAGAAACATAGATGGCGATGTTAATTATGAGATTCAGGGATGATGATGACGAATCGTCCTTGCCCATGTCCTGGTCACCCATAGATTGATGATGAATCTTCGACGCAGTTCATCCCATCCAAAAGATGGAAAACGGATGACGTTGACGACCTTCGGGGATGATGACAACAAAGACGGATTCCTCATTGTCAGCTAATACTCGTTTGGCATCAACGTGATGAATTATCATCTTCCTTGTTCTCCTTGAATACTGTTGATGATGAATCATCGTCATCATTCATCCAAGCCTAATAACAGACAAGAATGATGCTGATTAGATTTGGGAGGATGATGATGGCAAATTGCCGATATCATCATCATTCGTCTGAGCCCAAACATGGATAAAGATGATGAGATTTGGGGATGACGATGACGAAGATGACTGGGGAATTAATAATCTTCATGCATTTCTGATAATGTAATTCAAATTTCACATTGAGCTCTCGTTTATCTTTCTTTTCTTTTGGTGCCTGGCAGATTCACAGGGAATTCAGGAAGCCGCTGATCGTGATGGCCCCTAAGAATCTGCTGAGGCACCCCAAGTGCAAGTCAAACCTGTCCGAGTTCGATGATGTTCAGGGCCACCCAGGCTTTGACAAACAGGGGACCCGCTTCAAGCGGCTCATCAAAGACCAGAACGACCACTCGAATCTTGAGGAAGGCATTCGGCGTCTCATTTTATGTTCTGGAAAGGTACAATCTTCTCCGTTTTTATCACTTTTTATTTTTCTCGGTCACCCTTTTTTTTAAATGGTGACAAATTTTTTTTTTTCAAAAGGTTTATTATGATCTTGATGAGGAACGTAAGAGGGCGGGCGCCAAGGACGTTGCTATTTGTAGAGTGGAGCAGCTTTGCCCCTTCCCCTATGACCTCATCCAGCGAGAGCTGAAACGATACCCAAGTATGATGATCTCGTTCTCTCTCTCTCTCCCTTAGTCTCTGTCTTTCTCCTCTTATTGTTAACATTTTCTTTCCCTCTTTTTCTCTTTTTTCTCTTTCTTTTCTCTCTTGCGCAGTCTCAATTACTTATTTTCTCCCTCCTTTAACCTCAGTCTCCCTCTCTTTCCTCTTCTCTCATTGTTAATCGTTTACTTCCCTCTTTTTCTCTTATAATCGTTCTGTTCTCTCTTGTTGGCAGTCTCAGTTACTCTTTTTTCTCTCCATTTATCTCCTGCGCCCTCTCTCTTTCTCTCTCTCCCCAGTCTCCGTCTCTTTCTATCTTGTCTCCTTGTTAATCTTTTCTTTCTCTCTTTTTCTCTTTCTAGTTGTTCTGCTCTCTTCACCTCTTTCTCATTCACGGTCGCTCCTTAGTCTCTCCATTTATCTCCATCCCTACCTCTCTCTCTCTCTTCCCCAATCAATCTCTGTCTCTTTCCCTATTCTCTCATCGTTAATCTTTTTTCCCCTCTTTTTCTCTAACTAACGTTCCATTCTCTCTCCTTCGCCGCCTGTCTATTGTTTTTCTCTCAATTAATCTCCCTCCCTCTCTCTATCGTCTATTCTTTCTCTATTCCCTCTGTCTCCTGTCTAATTATAGTTCAGGGCCTTGGACGGGACAATTTTTTCCTCCTGGGACGAAAAAATTGCCCCATCCAAGCGTATGGATGAAATTCGGGACGAAAATTCGTCCCAGGGACCACCGGACAAGACGGTTTTCGTCCCTTGGGACGAAAAGACCGTCCGCTCGGAGGTCTCGGACGATGGACGGACGAATGTGGACGAAAAACGGCCGGAGTCACATCCGATGGTTGAGATGTAGCCACGTGGCCTCGCTATGACACTTTGCATCAAAGTCCCTGTATTTTTTCGCACGATCAAACTGACGCCGCTGAGAAATAATTGTGCATATGTCCATTTGGATTCTCTCTCCTCCTTATTTCCCTAAAAAACTTAGATAAATCTATATTAATATATTAAAAATATCCAACGGTTTTTTCCGTCCGGGACGAGGGACGGGACGGTTTTTTCCCCGGACGGGACGATAATTCGTTCCGGGAGGACTGGACAGGACAATTTTCGTACCGTCGGAAGAAAATTCGTCCCGTCCTTCGTCCCTTACTGAATCCGGACGTCGGACGAAATTCGTCCCATCCCGTCCATCGTCCACGTACGGGACGACCCGGAACTATACCTGTCTTTCCCTTTACTTTCATTCTTTATCTTGTATTCTCTCTCTCTCTCTCTCTTTCTCTCTCTCTACTGCTACCTCCACTTAATTCGGCCAATTTTAACTTGGATGATCAATTATAAATAATGGAACTGCGGTTCATCTTTCGTCTGAACACGTGGGCATTGTATTACAGATGCAGAGGTGGTGTGGTGCCAGGAGGAGCCGATGAACATGGGAGCTTACAGCTACATCTCTCCCCGTCTCTGCACCGCCATTGCTTCTCTCGGCAAGAACTCCGTCAGTGCCATCAAGTACGTGGGCCGACCGCCATCGGCCGCCACGGCCACTGGGTTTCTGGGAATCCATCAGAAAGAGCAGAAGGAGCTCGTGCACAAGTCCATTGGGCCAGACCCCATTAGTTTCCCTCTCTAAACCCCATTTTGCCCCTCTCTACCCTTCTCTATATTCCTTTCTCTCTCTATCTCTATCCTCTCGGAGGATGATCATCTGCTTCTGGAATAAATTAGCCCTCCGGCAGACTGATATGGAGATAGAGAGATTGATTTTTCCTCTACCTTTGTTATACAAAAGAATTTGCAGGTGTTTGAGATGCTTTTTCCTGAAAACTGTCTACTTTTAGGCTCAAATTGATTGATCTAGCTAATGACCATTTGTTGCTGCTTTTGATGCTATGTGGAGTGAGAGTGAGAGAGATGTTTGTGTTCTCTCTCAACTTGTTCTGTTGAATTTTGAGGTCAAATCTTGTGACTATCTCTGCCAACCTATAACTGCATCTATTGTTTTCTTTTAGTGAGAGAGAGAGTGTGTGTGTGTCTGAATGTTCTCATCATAATGATTTCTTGATGTCTGAGAAGAAATAGATGTAATGTGTTGATGAATTAGATCAACTCCACAGCCTGATTTATTTGGCCGTCTGATTGCTGCCTAGCAGACAGCCTGCTGTAATGTGTGTGAACTTCTTGTGCTATGGATTAAACCTGAGAATTTGTTGGATGCATGGGTTTGTTTTAAGCATTTTTATTTGGTTGGAAATGCTTTAGCTTGTTGATGAATGCTTAAAATTGTTCAAGCCCAAAATGACACGGTCAACCTTTTCTGAATTCTGACAGACTTGGATCAACTCATGACTGAACCAATAATATGAGCCAAGAATACCATTAAGTCCAATCATGAAGAAATAAATCTAGTTATAATCACTTTCTGTGGCCTAAATCTTAGATTTTTTTGATAACATTTGCAGAAATAGAGATTAATATGCCTTCCATCGTTGTTTCAGATTTATATCAGAGCAACTTCATTTGAATGGTAAAATAATGAGCTCAACATAAGTTTGTATAATTTGTTTTGTATTGACTAATAGAGAATAAAAGTTGAATAATTATTTTTCTTCTTACCAAATGAACAAAACCAAATATAGTTTTGGTCAGAGAGATATCTATCTAGCATATGATGAGAAAGAGTTTAGCAGTCACCCTAGGTGAAAATAGTAATTTAATATCAAGAGTAAAAACATTTAATAAATGAAATTACCTTTTTAATAATAACTACAATATGATGTGAAGAAAGAAACATGAAATTGAATTCACAATATGTTTGATAATATGAAACAGAATTAACCATCTATTTGGAGTTATTGGGCTCAAATGTTTATATGAATATTGGAATAATATTTTTAAAAGACTAATTGAGTTTATAAGATGCATATCCCTCAGGATCAACCCATTCAATTCAAATTGATGAGACACATTTGAGGAATAAAATCTGAGCCATCAAAATGAGGACACCCTAACTATTAGCCAAGTTGATTCAAGTCACAGCTGTGTAAGTTGTCTTGGTTGCGACACAACAATACATATTATGAATGGAAGGTGATTTTTTTACTATGATCCTACACATCTTGATCATAGGGTTCAAATAGGCTTACCCAATGCATCAAAAAGTCCATGAAGGTGATTTTACCGCCAAGCTAGTAGTTTCAGTCGTCGGTATAAGAGGATACATCTCAATGAACAATGTGATGAAGCCCCTGTCCAAGGTAGTGGAAATATTAGAGAAAGCGTTCTCTGATTATTTTCCAATAAATCAACCCTTACGAGGATGACTGATTGGAGTTTTAAAGTTAAAAATATCCTAAATCATTCTAGGAGTTTTAAATCATTCTAGGTGCCAAGCTATATTTTTAAAAGACTAATATCCAAGGTATGACACAAAAAGGTTTCATGCAAGAGTCGATGAACTCATGTCCACCTTCTACAACAGACAATATAGCTTGGCACCTCATGTGTTGAAGATTCAACCCATAAATAATATGTGATGCTTGATCTATATATTGGATATAGTTTATTAATTAAATGGTATAATACAGAGGTATTGGGATTCTGGAGTTACCAAATAGACCAGTACATGGGCCTAACGAGTCCCAGACATATGATATTATTAGTAGAGCACAATTCAACGTAAAGGGTTGGAATAAGTGATCAGTGTTTCCATGTTTAAGAATATAAAACTTCTTTGGACAGCGAGCTCAAATATATAGACATATTTTACCTAAATTCTTACAATTTTAAAGTAAACTTATCAATAAACTTGAATTTTTTACATTTATTTTCACTAAATTGAAAAACTGAAATAGCTTTGTCAACTCTTATCTCTACAGATTTGATTATACTGAGAGAACGACTTTATAGATTTAACTATCAATGACAAAATGTATATTTGTTTCGTAAGAATTTATTTACCTTCACAAGGACAATATATTGTCAAAATTTTGAATTGTACTTTCTTCGGAGAGCATTGAGAAGACGATTGGAACTTAACATGAAATAGAAAACATAAAGTGAGACAAACTATTTTATCCAACACCCACTAAATTTTCCAGGTGGGATGTAGATATGTGGAAATATATACAAATGGGGTTATCTAACATTTATGAAATATCCTTAAGGTTTTTTCTTCCTCTATAAGCAAGAATCATTTTTTCATGATCAATCTTTGAGGATGGATCTATATCTAGTGATTGGACCTGTTTGAGCATCTATAATAATATATATCTTTTCCCATCTTTTCTCACTTTGATATCCTTGCATCATTCAAATGTCAGCCATCATCTAATGGTCTGATATTAGTTTTATTTTTTTTATGTAGTCCTTATGATTGCTGGATACAATCACGGTGGCAGAGGTGGCATATTTAGCTAAAATACTTCTAATTTATCAACACGTGGAATTGTTTTCAACTCTCTACATCATGATCATTTACTACCAGAAAAGAGGGAGGATATAAGTCTTCTAGTACAAAGACACTTGTTCACAGCAGGTAATTCTTGCGTGTCAGCAGCTTAAAATCTAAGAAGATTTACCATCTATTTAAAATGTAAGTTACAGAGCGCAGGTAGTTCATAAGAAGCTATCTTTGTTGCGAGGAAGAAGTCTCCCTTGTTCTAGGAAACTGCTGTCTCCAAGGTATAGCTATACTGCATTTTCAATATTTCTAAAGAAATAGTTCATAAAATGTATAACCCATTATAAGATCTTCGTTTTTCTTGCAGATTTTCCATTATGAAGAGGCTTGAGAGCAAACTTCTGGCTTCTCAACTGAGGAGCTTAATTGGCTGCCCTTTACCCGTTGCAAATATTAAACACATTCAAAATAGTGGTACATATGTTTATTTCTATTAATGATTGAATCTTATTAACTTCGATTTATTATAACTCTGGGTGACAATATTGAGAACTTTATCCGCAGTATCATGTCCAGAGACATGCTATGAGAGAACGGAGTTCCTGGGGAATTCATATTATCTGAAGTGGGTCGTCTGCAGGCATTGTTTTCTCAGATATCCTCATAAAAATAAAGGCAAACTCAAAAGAATAAGGGAGAATATGGTCAGCAATATGATTTTATGTCAGTTTCTAACTTCTGTGATAAAAAATGATAATTTTCTGGCCATTGGTGATGATAATGAAGAAACGGAAGGTAGAAAGCTTGAGAGGGGAGCTGAAGCTAATCATCTAATGAAGCTGATGGGCTTTGATTACGTGAACAAGCGCTACAAAGTTTCACAAAGCTTGATGAGGAGGATGAACTTGGGAGCTTTGGAGAATATTTTAAGCGTAAAATTCAAGAACAAGAGGTTATTGGCGGAGGCCATGACACATGCATCTAAATCCTCGTCTAGATTTCCATGTTATGAGAGATTAGAGTTTCTTGGCGATGCTGTTCTTGGCTTTTTGATCACTATCCATCTGTTCTTGACCTACACTGATCTCCGTCCAAGCTGCCTCACTAACCTCAGAGCAGCAGCTGTTAACAACAATTACTTTGCTCGTGTTACGGTTAAACACAATCTGCATCTCCATCTTCATCATGGGTCTAGCGCTCTTGAAGCCCGGGTGTGTTTTTTAAACCCTAAAATCAAAATCCAAAACCACAAATTCTTTTTGAAACTTAGATTTACTTCTAAACTTGAAAACCCTGATTCTCTCGTTGAAAACCAGCTTAAACCCTGAAAGTTTACTAAGCCTTACACTCTTGTGAAATCTCAGCTTAAACCTTCAAATCTTACATCTTTAAGTATTCTTTTTTGTTGAGCATGGAGGGCACTTGTGGGTGCTGAGATGTTACGACGTTACTTCTCTTTGAAGTACATCAATAAAATTCTAAAAATCAAAATCTTGTTGGAGTACATATTACATGCTAAAGCCTAAACCCTGTTTTTTTTTTTTTTTTGAATTTCAGATTAGTGATTATATCAAGAACATTGAAGGCGAGCTTTCAAATCCGGGTCATAACTCTTCTGGTTTGGGAAAGGCTCCCAAGGTCCTGGCAGACATTCTGGAGTCCATTGCAGGAGCAATCTTCCTTGACAACGGAGGCGATCTAGCCCCTGTTTGGAAAGTAAGCTTTAATCCTTCCTCTAATCTTATCATTATCAACCCATCCAACTCTTAACCCATCAAATATTCCAGTGAGTTCTTTTTATCTCGGAAGGCGTCAATCACTTAAACCCTCCCCCTGATATGAAGATTGTCACCCTCCCCAACTTTTGACCAGTTTTCTTTGAAAAAGCTTGCACTAGACCAATCATTATCTGAAGCTAACCAATGATTAATACATCATCTTAACTTATTTAATCCTCTACCGAATCTCACCATCATCACCCCATCTGACTGCCCAAATAAATCACCTATAAATTATTACAAGTATCAATAATCCCATCCAACCCTTACCCAACTAAAAATCCTGGGACTTACGATCATCTTGCCTTGTGTTAACTTCTTTAATCATCCATCTAATCGCACTATCTTCACCAATTTGACTACCCGTCAACACTTCCTGTAAACTCTGTTCATCTGGGTTGGCGCTCACCGCTTTAATTCTCTTATTATCGATATATACGTCTATCCCATGCAACTCCAACCATACTTATCATTCGTTAATTCTCTGAAACCATAAAAAATTCATCTGGGTTGGTGCTTACCCATTTAATCCTCCCCTAGGCTTAGTTATCATTATCACCCCATCCGGTCATTAGATGTCATTCGATCAACATCTATCCAATCTTAAATGAAACCATCATCGTCTATTTATCAAAATCTAATCATGGGAATCTGGTTAGGCGTTGAAGCCGCTTCTGGAGTCGATGGCGACGCCGGAGATATTAGCGGAGGAGAAGTTGAGAGGAGAGGAGAAGAGCAAATACAATGGGGAGAAGTTCAACCAGAAGAAGTCATAGCTTGCTAGACTTACTAGTCTGCATGGCTGGCGTTTTTTGGGGTGGGAATTTTGGGTCCTGCTGTAATGGACAGAGAAGAGAGAGAAAGTGAGAGTGCTTTTGTATAACAGTGTTGCACAAGTCTGAACAGATGGAGAGGAGAATGAGAGGGATCTCATGCAGAAAAAGATGTGGAGCGATAGTTATTTGATTTAGGGTTGACATAAAGATTGTGGGTAAGAGGGATTTCAAGTACTGGGTCTTCAGTAAAAAGGGTGCAAAGCTAGTGAGTAATTTGGAGTAGTTGATCCAAGTCAGTAGTGGTTTTAGGGAGACAAAAATGAAAATGAGGATTCAGATATATGGAAATATGGATGGAGTACTTTTGAGTTCTGGGTCTTGATGGAGCATGGTCATGATAGATACAAATATGTACATAAAAAACTGGATGCTGGATCTGCAGCATAAGTGGGCTGCAGATCCCGTAAGAGTCTACTCATAGTGACAGAGAGATGTTATGAGAGTATGAGAGTCATGATCAGTTGAGAGAGAGGGGATATATATATATATATATATATATGAGAGAGAGACAGAGAGAAAGAGAATTATGCGAGGAGACATCTCTTGACTTAAACCTCAATACATTATATCACAGTTTTCTTAAATTCTTTCTTCTGAATCTCAACAAAGTACTTGATCTAAATACTCAATCTATATACCTCCATGTCCTCCTGAATTCTTATAATCTCAGTTCTATAATCTCACATGATATTTCCTTTCTCACTTCACCCAATCTCTGACACTTAATTCAAAAACTAAATATTTTAGAAAAATATTAATTTAATTCTATATATTTATTGGGAGGCGGTTATGCATCATTAAGAGGTGGACTTGATGGTGGCATACGGGATTGTGAAAATGTGGGTTATCCTTGAGAGAAGAGTAAGAAAAAGATCAAAGATTTCACAAACCTCATTATCGTGTGCCCAATCGGCTGAGTGGTGCATTCTCTTCACAACTGTTTATCAGATCACTCCTCCAATTCTTCACTCTCATTACTCAATCATACAACCAAATAAATTTTTTTATGAGAAAATCAAAAGGTTAATTTTTAATGAAACCCAAGTGTGCCTTTTAAAAGATATGGTGGGAATTGTATCCCAGACCATGTGCGGTTAGAGGACAAGAGGATGAAACTAACATCTTGTTTCTAAGCTGGAGCAATTTGAGTCATTAAATTTTTTCTCTCTCCTCCTTTGTCCTCATCACGGACTGCTAGTTGGACTCAAAATCATCAGATTTCCCAAACTTTGCATGCCAAAATCCAAATTTATGATGAGGCTCTTGAGAACACTCATATTTAATAGGTCAATAAGAAGATATTTATAAGTTTATTTTCATTAAATTTATATATATGTGTGTGCGTGTTATGATTCCTAACATGATTAAATCTATTTTTAAACTGATGTTTTGTATTTTAAAATATTTTTAGGGATTTTATTCTGAAAGAAAATATTTATTCTCAAATATGAATTTTCCTTTATTTTCGACATTATATCTACGAAGATAAGATTTCTCTAAGTTGGAAAATATATTTATTTATATTTTTGCATTGTATTTGATTTAATACAAATTTATTAGTAGGCTTTTGGGTTTAAATATTTGTCATACGATTTAATCTAATGGTGACCAATCAGCATTTCTCTGAAGAATTGGCAGCCCAATAATTGTGAAAAAGTACCATTATGGCATTGCCAATCGTGATGCTATATTGGCTAATCATTGACCAACACTGAGTTCATTCTTTTAAACGCTGATATTACGTTGGCGAATCAGAAAAATACCATATTTTTTGAAATAAAATGTGATTTAAAATAACGAGAGAGGAATTAAATAATAGTTACATTTTCTTTTTTTATTCACTTTGACTGGTCAATCTTTGGGGCGTGGGCAACACATAGACAATCCAAGTATAAAAGTGGTGCTCATGTGTATACGTGTCACCCATGTGTTAAGTATTTAATGGCTGATGAAAGATATATCATGGACCTGGCACAAATTGACACGCTTCCACGTCACACGCTTATAGTAATTAATATTATGATTCCTTTTTTAATTTTATTTTGTCTTATATTGCAGGGAGTCAGGGACACATGGCACATCGAAGCCATTGATCAAGGATGATGTGTTAAAACCTAGGTGAATCATTGAGGACAAGAAAAGAGAATTCCAAACTTCAAGTCTTGATATCTGACAATCCAGAAGGTCTATCGATCTGATAATTTGAGGGCATCTTCATCTCTCTCTATCGATCCTCTACCCGTCAATATGGTTGGATCTATAACTTGAACGCCAGATATTTTTACAAAATATATTTGAACTTACTTCGTCCTAGAGAGGCTGATTGAAAGAGAATGAAGTTTTTGAAGATCCATCAAGGCGTCTTGGTGTTCTGGGTACTATAAGAATGTCAACAGATGGGGAGGCTTATTTACATCAGGATATCACCTTGATCATGGTGAAACATAGGGATCTAAGGTTTGTCTCTTGCCTTACATTACAGTTTCTTCAACGAATCCACTAATTAGATCCTTAGCATTTTTCCACCTCCATTTCGATATATCATCCATCATCCCCATCACACATCCTCTACATCAATGGTGATCATGCTTATTGCCCTATCGTCCATAAAAAGCACAAAACCCCCAATCACAAACTCTCCCACCTTTCCCCCCTACTCATCTTCCCCCAACATCTCCCAACATCTGACATTCTAATTTCCATCTATTATATTCATGTCAGCCTATCTACTTCTCCTATTGACCATCACATTTTCGTAAAATAACTAGTACCATCCTCTCATCTCTCATTTATCTCATCACTACCTCTTGCCTAAAACATGAGACAGTTTCCCGAATCATTCTCTAGAGATAGTTAAATCCCTAAGATCCATTCCCTGTGGAGATGACCCGTACACAACTACTTGCTACAATTATTACGCGAATATTGATTTATAAATTTTATTGACTAAATTAAAATAAAAATGACATCATTTTGACTCCAAATTTGAGTTTAGCAGCTCCAATATGCTACCACATGCCCTTTGTTTTTTGCATAAAGCACTGACTTTTTGCATAAAGTTCTACTTATTTGATGCGAACACATGTTATCATTTTTCAAAACGTTAATAATTGTTGGGCATCAAAATCCAAGTGTTTCATTCTACTATAGCATGTGTACCTGAAAAGGGTGAATTAAATGAATTTTGGGGCATCCTGTGCATCATCAAATAACATCATGACATGTATACAGATGTATCTACAGTGGAAAATGCATTTATTACGAGCCCTGTCTTTTGAGCTTCTTTCAAATCAAGGAAAATGGGCAAGTTGTTTCTGAAAGAAAGATTGAGTGCAAAAAAGAGGCATTTTTATCTTGGCTGTGCAATGTTTTATGTAGCAGGTTTTAACAAATAACTACTTTGGAGGATGCATGATGTCAATCATTCACCAATGCCAATGATTTGCTGACAACAACCATTGGCTGCAATCCAAACAAAACAGATTGTGACATCTGATGAAGCAGATAAAATAAAATAAAAATAAATTTAAACGTTATAAATGTTTAAATAGATAACTAATCTATATTAGTACTTATAAAATTATATTATTTATGAATTTAACGTAAAGTTTTTAATAAAATACAAAAAATGATAAAAACCGTTCTAAAAATATATAAAATCTATTAAGCAGAAATAATAATTGTTTATTATCTTTTTTAATTGAAACAAAAAAATTTAAATTATATATTTCATTAATATTGGCATGTTGTTTGTTATTATAAACTATCCAAATGTTTAATGTAAGGACTTACTAGAACATTTTTGTAAAATAATGAGATACATGAATTAGATGAATATTTAATGAAAACAAAAATAAATCATCAAAAATAATAATGGTGATGGAAGTTGAGTGGACTCCTTGGCTCAGAGAAAGATATTTTCCGAACATATATCATATACATACGGTGGAAGAGCACTTTAAAGAGCTGCATTAAATTTCTGTATTCTTGGAGATGGAATTAACATTTGGTAATTACCCTATACAGAAAGACAACATACATTTTTGGTACAACATTTGGCAATACGCAAGGGAACTAAGAGTTTAAGGTGATGCCTTTTGACGAACCAGTAGAAGTTTTGCGAACGATATTGCTCCAAAGAAAGGGACATCACAAACATGTAATATATATGCTGGGAGATATGTTTCAAGAGTTTTATTGAATGTCTATATTCTCAGAGCAATAATTAGCAAACGGTTATCAACATATACAAAAGGCAAAAGACACTTGAAAACTGGCAATCAAAACTTCTCAAGGGAAAAATGCTTCAAAGGTGATGCCTTCAGGTTAAAAAATGCTACATTAGTTTTTCTAACTCGTACGAGCCATATATGTCAACCATTTAAATGTAAAGTAAGTACTTGTATTTTTATGGTGTAATGATCCTTATTGCACTCATATGGGAAATTTGTGCCCAGTTTTCTCAACTTTGGCCTCAAAATTAGGTTTAATCATAAAAAAATACATGTCAGGCTAAGTTTTCATCACATACATAAAGAATCGACCTTCACAGAAGTGGTATCAATTGATTTTCATAAGATTCATGACATTGCAGAGTTAACTTATTTATAAAATATTCATCATTTAAAGTATTCCCTTTGTATGAGTTGTTATTTGTACAGGTATATGACCATCCCTTTTTCCTCTAACAAAATTACATAGGAAAGAATTTGCATACGGAATGCAGAGGTACATAATGTTATTCATAGTCTTAAAAGGGCTTTTATAAAATAATGTTTTTGTCTCTACATTAATTCTCGAAATCATTTTTGGTTTAAACATATATGTCTGGGTGAGAAGTGGAAGAACTTTAGTCTTTTTTATTAGAGAATTAAACTCAAAAATAGTAAAAAGAGTAAACCTTATTTTTTGTTAGAGAATTAAACTTATTACCTGATGTTTAAGTGATTCCAATTACAAACCTTTATTATATTTGGTCTGATACTGACTCAGGAAAATGTGATGAAAACTGACCGATGAACACGACTTCACGGAAATTATAGTGGTTATCAACAAAAAAGGTACTACTTGATGCTTAAGCGATTAAAATTACATGTACATCGGTATAGATTAAATTCTGTAGTTTGAGACAATGAGATTCATCCTTAAAAACAAGAATGGAGGACAAAACTGGCTAAGCCTCTAATAGTAACCAATCTGGAATCAAATAAAGATGATGCACATTTTGTGGCCTTCTATGTTTCATAACATAATTAGCATATATTTTTAAGATTGGAACGTGATGTAGGAAGAATTACTGATTTACTGTGTGTGGCTATTGAAACATCAGATCCCAACCATGGTCTAGAAAAAAGAGTCACGGATTTAAATTTTATTATCAACGCAGTTCTCTTTCAAAAAAATATATAGATTGATAGATATCGAGGTTGATAAGATATTGAAAACCTCAACTTAACCCCCAGATTCAAAGTTCAAGTAATTTAACATTATATCAATATGTAGACGTAATGGCATGGACCAATTCTTAAGGATTTGCAAAGTTCCCTAGAAACAGATGGTGGAATTAAGGTGAGCGCTCCAGTCTCCCTCATTGACATTATTGGCTCAAAAACCAAATACACGCATCAAAACTTTTTTTGCTATTTGATATTTTGGTACAATCAAATTAAGTCAATAACAAAGATAGATAAGTAAATAGATAGATAACAAGGTGAATAGAACTGGTTACGGCCTCAACTTATCCCCAAGATGGAAAGGAAATATTTAATAACATTGTCAATATGTTGATGTAATAGATGTGGACTAATTCTTTAGGATGAGAAAAGTTTCCTAGAAACAGTTGGTGCAATTAAGTTGGCCCCAAAATCAAACCCCTGCATCTAACTTTTTGAACTCTGTATTGATAACATAAAATTAAGTCAATAAAAATGTGGCATTATACTTGACTTTTCCACTTAATTTTAAGTTTGCACTTGAATTATTCACCAATTGAGGTTAAAAGTAAAACAAATTGAAATAATTTTCCGAAGTCATTTGTTTCTATATGTAATTGATTTCTGAGACTAACTGCACTTGACTCCTTCGAGTTGAGAGTATTTTTTTCATCTTCTTGGAGTTTTACTAAAAAATAAAGAATTTGATAAATTAATCGGTGATTTATGGATGACAATACAAAAAAATATAAACCCAACCATGGCCTGATCAGGAAAGATAACCTCAACACATGAAGTGTTGGGTGCTGGGGGCTTCATTGGAAGCTAGAATGTGATTTTCTAAGCGGAAGAAGTTGAAATTGATTCATAATCGGTCTAGAAAACAAATCAAAATTGTTTACCTTGTGGAGAACTTGTTGCACCCTTGACTTTATCCCTTGGAGAGTGTTCTGAAGCAATTCACGCGTCCAACTTCTATAAGGATCCATGGGATCAAGGTGCTCTTGGATCTCTTCTTCGAACTCTCAAACTCTTTTTGAAGCTCTTATAGCTTCTCACCATGAAGATACTCTTCTTGGTTGAAGTAGAAAATGAAAAGTACAAAAGGGGAGGACGCCCAGCTCTGGCTGCCTGGGTGCCTTACATGGGTGCCCCTCTTCTATTATACTTAACTTAATTTTTTCCATAAAACCCTTAATCTTATAACCATAAATGCCCCTATAATCTTATCAATCGCTTTAGTAAAAGTATATTTGTCCGAAATTCAATTAAATACTGTACTAGTCTGGTAAGGTGAAATGTGGATCCTACTATTTTCTTCTGCCACACGGGTGAAATTCGATCAATTGATGGGCCATGTGAGTTAGCTGAGGCTGGATTGGCTAAATATAAAAGTTCATGGTGTAACCACATGCAATACCACAAGGGACAGACGTGTCCTGACAATTATGATGCATGACATCAACATCATCCTTGACAAACTAAAAATGAAATCATGATTATATCGTAGTTAACATGCATTGATGTTGACGTCAACTTTGACTTTTTATGCACTCCCTAGATTTCATTGTCCTCAAGTCCCCCGTCAATGTCATCTGCTGATGTCATTATAACCATTCTGTCATCGTCGTCATCGTAATATGATGACAACTGGCGATCCCCAATTAGGTGAGCCCATAAATGAGAAATTAGCAGTGAAATGTGGGTCCCACTATTTGCCAAACCACATGGGTGAAGTTAAGTTACAGCAAGTTAATGGGCTTTGGAGGAAAGGTGGGCCTAATTGGGCCTTAACAAGGTGGGCCCGGGTTAGGTTGAACGCGAGGGCCAGTGGGGTACGTGGAAGAAGCAGACGCCGTACCGTTGGCTAAAAGTCGTTTGGTGGGCCCACCAATATGAGTTTTTCAACAGCTTCTCGAAGCGTCGTCTACATAAGCAAGACGAAGAACTCGTAATCTCCCGATCTGAAGTTCGAAATCCGAGTCTATTGAAGGAAACTCTCTTCTTCTACCATCTCATGGTAAGATCACGTTAGATGAATGTCGAATTCGTGCTTTTGCGTTGTTTTCTATCGTTGAGTTTTCCCTTCTTCTTGATTTTTCCTTCAAATTCTGTCAATTCTTCCAATTTTCTTGCCGACCTATCGATTATAAGTGGATTTCGAGAAAATTTCGCAGGCTGTATGCATGATTTAAATTTTCGCCACTAGACACTCAAAAATCCGCTGGAATCACCAATGAATGTGTAAGTAATAGATAATCTGTAAGAGAAAAGTTAATAGAAGATCAACAGTCCGTGGATGAAAATTCATCTATCGCTCGTCTAGTGCCCCAATTTCGAAAAAGATGAGGAGGAATGAGGATATTGATTGTCGTTTTACATTCTCGTAATTTTTATGACATCTTTGATGTTTTATGGTAATTCATCAGGGTTTGAAGAGTGTATTTTTTGAATACAGGACTACTGCCCGAGGGTTAAAAACATTTTTCTGTTGGACTCAAAGGGAAAACGAGTGGCTGCCAAATATTATGCAGACGATTGGCCGACTAATTCTGCAAAGTTAGCCTTTGAAGAATCTATATTCACCAAAACTCAGAAGACAAATGCACGAAATGAAGGTGAGATACCGCCCAGAATTGACTGTTGAAACAAAGTTTTTAATCAAATGTCAATTCATTTGGATTTGTTTTGTCAAATGTCAGTCTTTTCAACTTAAGCCGTTATCTGAGCTTCTGCAAAAGCAAAGAGAATGCAATAGCCGAGATACAATACATAAAAGATCAGAAAATTATTAACAGCTTATCATTTGTGAATCAGATATATTTTTAGTGTTTTTTTCCTTAATTCCACGCTAAAAGATCTTCAATCAAATATATCAAAATAGATCTTCTATCTTTTCATAAACTTCATATTTTTTGTTATTTTGACTCAAAATTATGCATTTTTGTACCCAGCGGAGGTGACCATAATTGACGGTTACGTGATCATCTACAAGTTCATTGAGGATCTCCATTTTTTTGTTACTGGCGGTGACGAAGAGAACGAGCTCATCCTTGACGCAGTTCTTCAGGGATTCGTTGATGCCATTGGAATTCTTCTCAGGTTTTTCTCTTGCTTTCCTTTCTTCTCATTCTCTTAAAATAAAACTCAAATCCAACCAAATTTTCTTGGAAAAGTTTGTACATTCACCGGTCTTGATCGAATCTGCAGAAACAACGTCGAAAAGAAGACTGCCCAAGAAAATCTGGACCTCATTCTGCTCTGTCTAGACGAAATTGTCGATGGGGGGTATGATAATTCCTGTCGACAGCATTATTTATTTTTTAAGCTCAAGCCAAAAATCTATGATTTTTTTATCTGGAACTCAGAAGACCCGGCCAGAGACCGGCATGATCATTATCGATCAAAGTGATTTGATATTTTTTATCCATCTAGATCGAATATTACATAGATCTATCAAGATTTCAATCCATCGTCTGATCTAATTGGCCCATCGGACTGTCGATTCCATCTGAATTTATTGTCCGACAAACTCAGAGAGTTATATCGTTCAATGATCGTATACTATTCGGATAACCTTCAAACCCATTTGAGAAAAAAAAAATTAGGTGAAAAATTTGGGATGTTCACCGATTCGTCGGATGTTCATCCCTTGTTATAGTTCAAAAAAAAAAACCCATTTGAGAAAAAATATTTTACAGGATTATTTTGGAGACTGATGGGAATGCAGTGGCTGAAAAGGTCAAAGGTGATACTTCGGATGGCAGTTCATATCTATCTGACCAGGTATGCTATTTATCATAGGCTTAATTCTAGATTATCTCCAGGTAACGATCATTGATATCAACTTCTATTATGATAACAGACAATAAGCCAAGCTCTAGCAATGGCGAGACAACATCTGACAAGATCGCTGCTCAAATAGTCTTATCTCCAGTGGAAACAAAAACTCAACAGGTTTTATACCGTCTTTTTTTGTTGAAAAAAAGGTTTTTTACCTCTTTATACTGCACCTTTCTTTGAATAAAACATTAAATTCCTCATTTTTTTTTTCTTTTTTGAGGTTAGCTGAGTTATGTAGAAGAGAAAATGGATAATGGACCCAACAGTGTATCCCTTGATATTTTTTTCAGTAAAAGGTTGAGTATTTCACCAGGATTTAAAATATTAGATTAATAACACATTTTCTCTCTCTCTGGTATAACAGCCTCTTACCCCTGGTTAATGACACAATCCTACTTTTAAATCCTGATGAAATATGAGTAGAATTGAATATTATAAAATATTTCTCAATTCAGGATATAAAATTCTATAAACAGCCTTTCAATATATGTGTAGAACAAACTGAATATTACTGCTTTACTCGATCCCCGTTCTCCGTAATTGTCGCGCTATTGCGAGATCTTTATCTAAATTTCCTTGTTGTTCTCTATTTCCCTCTCTGTAAATAATCATAGGATATAGAAGGAGAGGAAGAGTTAGTATGACATAAATTTCATGTTTTAGAATCAACAAAATGTGAAAAATGAAGATATAAACAGGGGGGAAGATGAGAACTATCTACAAAACTGGGCACACCGTAATCTCGTCCCAATCCTTCATCTCTACACGCAGCGGTGACGTGCCAGATTTCATGAAAAAATGATGTCCAATTCAGGACAAGTTCGGCGAGTCGTCGGCCTCCTCATCCTCGTCCTCTTCCTCCTCGTGGAAGCTGTCTTCGCTCTCGCAGCAATGACTCCCATCAGGGCCACAGACTTTGACCCTGGCAGAGATCCAGTTTAACCGTTGACCGTTGACTTAGAGGGAGAAAACCATGAGAGAGAAGAGAGAAGAGAATAAACCTCGGTTGACCCTGCTCACCTTTCCAATATGAACATCCCTTCTTTGTATCTCTGGTTCACCACGTGTGATGTCTCCTGCGAGAGACGGCAAATCAGTGGATATAAACAGTATATATTAATATAAATCCTTCTCAATATGTATCTCTATCTCTATCTCTTACTCCATCGCCATTGCCATTTCTATCTCCATCTCTTTCTTTATCCCTATCTGGATGTCAATGTCAATTCTCCACGTTGATTCTATATCACCATCTCTATCTCATTCTCAATCTTAATATCTCTCCCAATATGAATCGCAAATTTTTTCCTAATCCAGACAACAATCTCCATTGCAGTCACAATCTCTATCTCTCTCTCTCGATTTCAATCACAACTTTGATTTCTATCTACATCTCTATATCGATTTCAATCACAATCTCTATCTCTATTCATATCCCCATCAATCACAATCTCTGTCTCTATTCATATCC
This sequence comes from Wolffia australiana, assembly GCF_029677425.1. NCBI lineage: Eukaryota > Viridiplantae > Streptophyta > Magnoliopsida > Alismatales > Araceae > Wolffia > Wolffia australiana. Next base: position 11,110,981 of record NC_135851.1, on the reverse strand, counting down.
CCATCTCTACCTCTATTTTTATAGATATCTATACATCAATTTAAATCACCATCGGTATTGGACATCTCCATCGGTATCTTTATCTCAATTTATATCTCCATATCCATCCACATCTCACTTTCGATTTCAATCACAATCTCCATCTCTAAATATTTCTGATACACAACACTTCTTCTCCAAGACTTACTGAAAAAGGAAAAGAAAGAACGAAGAGTAGCATCACTGTGTCGTTCTTGTGAGAAAACCATGAATAAGGAAGATCAGGAGGGAGCAGACGACATTCAGTCTTTTCTCAAGGAGGAGATCTCAACTCTTCCATTTTTCTATCTCAAATCTATTTTTACCTCAGATATTCTTGATACTCTCCACGGACCATTGGATTTCTACATCTATCAGGATTCTACTGATATAAATATCACATCGTCTTCTGATAAGAAAATATCATCAATTTCTGATCTCATCAATCCATATCTCAATCTCTATCTCCATCTCCTTCACAATCTCTCTCACTATATCTGTCTTTCTTTCAGTCACAACCTATATCACTATAATTATCTCACTTTCAGTCACAACCTATATCACTATAATTATCTCACTTTCAGTCACAATCTCTATACCAATCTCTATCTCTATTTTAATCACAATCTCCATCTGTTCCTCTTATTCTGACTCTTTCTATACCTATTTCTCTATCTATTCTATATATATCTCGATGTCTGTGTCGATTTCAATCGCATGGAAGAAAAAAATGCTAAGAATATGGGTGTTGGGTAGACATGGTTCTTCTGTTCTGTTCGTTTAAAACAAACAAAATATTCGCACAAAAGAACCGCACAGGGCCTTGTTCTTTGTTTTGTTCTTTTTTTTTCAAAAACAAACCAAATTTGCACATGCGCACAAATTCGCACATTCGCACAAAACTAGAACAAAATTCGCACAAAGCGAACAAAAGAAACGCACACGGGTCTGTGCGATGTTCTGTTCGAATTTGTTTTTGTTCTGTTCGGAAAATCGAACAGAACAAACAATTCGCACAAATTCGCACAAAAAGAACAGAACGACCATGTCTAGTGTTGGGGGCTTTTAATCACAATCTCTATCTGTATCTCTATCGGTTCCTCTTATTCTAACTCTTTCTCTACCTATTTCTCTATCTATTCTATAAATATATCTACATATATATCTGTGTCGATTTCAATCTCATTGAAGAAAAAAACGCTAATAATATGGGCTCACGTATTTCCAGCCCAGGATGGAACCACATCTGACGCAGAATATGTCAGCAACCGTGTGCATTCCTGTGGTCATCAGCCGTTCTTCTTTTCGTCCCGCATAAATATTGACTCTGTGAAGATGGTAAAACGCCACTTATGTCAATGTTCTGGGCATAGAAGGAAAGTAGTTGACGTTAGCTCTTTGAACTACAGAAAGAAAGAGAGGTTCAAGCCAAGAAAAAAAAGAGAGGTTCAAGTTTTTCAAATAATCTGAGTTTGTATGGTTTGAAAGCTAAAGTTTTTGATGATTGAGACGAGGAATTCTTAGTTTAAAAAAAATTATAATGGTGTTGGGCATTTTCTCCCAAAAGGTAGGCGCATGCTCCCTCTCCTAAAGTCGAGCATTACGTCATTTCATCTTGATAATTGGCATCAAGTTTCTTTGTTTAACCTTTGGATAACCAAAGTTTCTGCTCGTAAACTCACCTGTCAGAATGTTCTTAATTAAGTAAACTCAAGTGAAGAGAAAGCAAGCCCAAATTGAAGATATTCACCCAAAGAAAGTCAATTGTAATAAGAGGTACATAAATCGGAATGATTATGAACTTAGGGGTCTTTCCCTTCTTGATTATTTCTTTTTAAGCTGAAGACGAGTATGAAAAATTCGTATCCAGGAAAGAGATGATAACTTACACCTTGCTGAAGAGGTAGGCTTTGCCACGGCTGCATTGAAAAAGCTGGACACGGAAACAGGAAAAAAACAGATCTTTGAGACACTAAATAGAGGAAGAACGTCAAGTATTAAAATCTTTAAAATTATAATTTACGACGAACACTTTGTAGGCACTGAAGTTGATAAAAAATATTGGTAAATTGACAGTCAGACAGTAAATCTCAATTACTGAAAGCATTTCCCAAGAGCCACATACAATGAACCCTAAAAAGAAAAGTTAGTTCGTAATATGTTCTCGCCGATAAATTGATGATGAAAACTTATTAAGATGTCGCCATAGAATCAGTCTATTGGAGAAAAATACAAGGATTGGGATCCGATTACGAATTGAATTTCTCCAAGAAAGTGGGAAGGACCAAATATTGTAAACATATATCTAATTAGGAATTGCTTCGACCATTCTAGTTGAATTTGAGGATCATTACTTCATCTCCGTATTTTCAGAGGAAGTGGACTAAAATCTCCGCATAAGCATTTGTATTTTCTTAATATTTTTCTCATAATTTATCAAACTCAGGGAATTTGGCAATTATCAGAAGAGGATTTCATTGCCAAACGCGAAAAGACAACGTAAACCTGAAAAATTCACACGCAACATAAAACCTCATATCCTAAACATATTAAAAGTTGCAGGAATCGAAAATGATGAACTCCACATCCAATTCGGACAGAACTTCCAAGAAAACTTAAAATTCACACGCAAAGGAGAAAAAAAATAGATTTATCTCATCGTTTCCAGCAACAATATATCCGAGATGAATTCGAAAGAACCTCATACCTAAACCTCTTAAAAGTATCATAAAAACGAAAATGATGAACTACGCACCCAATTCGGACAGAAATTCCGAGAAAACTTAACAGACTTATCTCATCATATTCGGCAGACATATATCAGAGATGAATTCGAAAGACCTGATATCCTAAACCTCTTAAAAGTATCATAAAATCGAAAATGATGAAGTCCCCACCCAATTCGGATACAAAGTCGGAGAAAACTTACAAATCAATCGCAAAGAAGCAAGAAAATAGATTTATCTCATCATATGAGACAACAATATATCAGAGATGAATTCTAAAGATCAATATCTTCCCCAAAAAATATTTTAAAAAAACTCGAATTTTCCACAATCTTCAGCTTCAAGAAAACCAAAGAGATGCGATTAAAAGAGGAAATCGACGAAGTTCTACCCGAGAGAAGATGTCTCCTGCTAGGGCAAGCTGAGTCTCGCAATGCTTACAACTGTAGATCTCCCCTTCAAGAGCGACGAGATGCAGCCGCCCCATTCTCCCGACCTCCTCGTCCCTTCTCGCTCCGGCAAATGAACAGTCTAAAACAAACTATCTTCAAATTACTTAAATATCTTTATAAACAAAAGTTTTTCAATTCTGTTAATAACTTAATAGAAAATTGGGATTATTGGGCTCCAAAACTTCTTTTATGGGCCGATTAGGCCCAATAAGATAAGTCGGGTCTACTGTTCCCAACTTCCGCCTTGTACCGGCTCTTATCGTGGGAAGAGAGAAGAAAAGGCAACGGATAAGGCCCTGAAAAATTGTTCTGGCAGGACACGGTAAGCAAATTTGAAAATTTGAAACCCGCCTTGGCTTTTTTATGCCACGGCAACGGCTCAGTTTTTCTCCTCCGTGGAATTCATCGCGAGATCGATCGGGAAGTGGTAAGAAGCTTTGTTGACTATGATCTTGTTGATTATCTTTTGTGATTTGAGATGCGATGGATCGTCTGGTGTTTTTTATCGCTGTTTATGCTGATTTGAAAATTGATTTGATCGTTGTTTATGCTGTTTATTGCTGTTTTTTATCGTTTTTTATGCTGATTGGATTGTTTATTTGGGATTGAAGAGGGCTGAGGAAGGGAAATTCGGTGTTCCTTGGTAAAAGAAGATGTACTTCACTCCGAATAGGAGGCTAGGGTTTTCTCTGCCTCCATCTCCGTCGCCGTTCGCAACACCGCGTTCGGAGAGGCGGCCCTCCGATTGCAGATGGGCAGACGGTTTCTCTGCCTCAAACCGAAGTGATCGAGACAAAGAAGTGAACGTACAGGTCATGGTGAGATGCAGGTCAGCCTTCTCACAAACCAAAAAACGGTTTATAATGTTGATTTGTGGAGATACTTCAATTTTTTCTGAGAAAGTTTATAATGTTGAATCCAACTATGAAATCATCAGGCCGTTGAGTGATGAAGAACAAAGGGCAAATGTTCAAAGTGTGATATGTTGCAACGAACAGCGAAAAGAGGTGACAGTGGTGCAAAGTTTAGGTGGAAGGCAACAAGATAAGTCATTTTCTTTTGACAAGGTATGTGATTCAATGATTCGGGTCGGCTTATTTCTCCTTTTCAAATGGGATTTCTTATAATTCTTCCTTGAATTCATTCATAGGTTTTTGGTCCGAAAGCACAGCAAAGGTCGATCTTTGAACACGCCATTTCCCCAATGGTTAACGATGCTTTAGAAGGGTTTAATTGCACTGTTTTCGCCTATGGGCAGACAGGAACAGGGAAGACTTACACAATGGAAGGAGATATCAGGTCTAAGGTATTGAGATTATTTTCTTTTTGCAGTCATTTGACAATTTAACCTTAAATATTGTCTTTTTTTTTAATTCAAACAAGGTGGGTGAATTGTCAGTCGAAGCAGGCATTATTCCTAGGGCAGTCAGGCAGATATTCGATACACTTGATGCCCAGAAGGCAGATTACAGTCTGAAGGTAACGTTTTTGGAACTATACAATGAAGAAATATTTGACCTGTTGACTCCAGAAGACTGCCCAAGATCAACAGACGACAAGCCAAGAAGACCAATCTCCCTTATGGAGGATGGTAAAGGAGGAGCAGTTATAAGAGGCCTAGAAGAAGTAGTTGTCTACAGTGTAACTGAAATATACAGTCTTCTAGAACAGGGCTCAGCGAGACGAAGAACAGGTGAAACTTTGTTGAACAAGCAAAGCAGGTGACATTCTTTACTATTTTTTTAAATAATTGATGAGTGCTTTTACAGGACTAAACGATTATTAATCTTCTGCAGCCGATCTCATTCGATTTTTTCTATTACTGTCCACGTCAAAGAAGCGACGACAGGGAATGAGGAACTCATTAAGTGCGGAAGATTAAACCTTGTTGATTTGGCTGGCTCGGAAAATATCTCTCGATCTGGAGCGCGAGAGGTATCTAATTTGTCGCTTCTTGCACTGAATAATTGCACTTAATTTGATGATTTTAGAGGAAAATACGCACAGCCCACTGTTACCATTGCACAGGATATCCATGTTGGAAGAGAAAGAATCTTAGATTTTTTTTATATTCTGTAACTTTAATGCATTGGATGCTTTTCTGTGGATAATCTTTGACTGTTATTGGATATTTTAACTATATACTTAAACTGAGCAATGATCTTTTATCTTAGAGTCGTGCTAGGGAAGCTGGAGAACTGAACAAGAGCCTCCTCACACTTGGGCGTGTGATAACTGCGCTGGTTGACCACTCCGGTCACGTCCCGTACAGGTGGGATTTTATATATTACTTGAGATAAATTCATTTTTGTATTTTCACTCACCATTGCTTACGTCTCAATAATTTTAATTTCTCATTAGGGATAGCAAACTAACGAGGTTTCTACGAGATTCATTGGGTGGGAAAGCCAAGACTTGCATTATATCAACGATATCTCCCTCTTCTCATTGCTTAGAAGAGACACTAAATACGTTGGACTATGCTTATCGCGCAAAGGGCATTAAAAACAAACCAGAGGTCTGACCTGGATTTCATATCTTCATGTTTTTCCAAATATTAATTCCCAAATCTTGTTCCAGGTGAACCAGAAACTATCCAAATCTGTGCTGTTGAAGGATCTCTACATGGAGATCGAGAAAATGAAGCAAGGTTTCTTCAATTTTTTCTCTATTTACCAGTTCTGTAATAATATTTTATGTTTAACTGGGTTCTTGCGTCAGATGTGAAAGCTGCGAGGGAGAAAAACGGTGTGTATATTCCGCAAGAAAGGTTCTTGCAAGAAGAAGCTGAGAAGAAGGTTTCTTTCTTAACTCATATTTTCTTCTTCATTGGAATTGTTTTAATAGTAGTTCTTACGCAGGTGTTGAAGGAGAAACTAGAACGTTTGGAATATGATTTAGATCTCACAAAAAAGGTTAGCCCTTCTGTTTTACCATTTCTGTTCAAATTTAATTAGTTTACGCGTTCCCCCATGACAATTTCGTCATTGTTATCCTTTTCATTCTCCACTCTCTCTCAGTGTCTCTTTCATCCAAAGCCGTCATCGTCATCCAGTTTCCTCTTGAAATTGACTCTATTTGACACGCCTGTGATGATGACGGATGACGATGACGAGTTCTTCTTGGGGATGATGCGCCCGTACAATGAAACGCGTGGAACTGAGGCTATCTCGTTTTTGGCAGCAAGCGGATTCGTTTCGAGAACTATACAACTGTGAACAAGAAAAAAACTTGGATTTGGATTGTGAAATTAAGAAACAGAAGGTGAAATTGGAGTTTTGGTGTTCGCATTTATGTCGATTTATCCTAAATTAAGTTTTCTATCTCGGGTAATTTCAGGAAAATATTGAAGCATCAATGAAAGCACTCGCCCATGCCCAAGAAGCACACCGCAAAGTCAACCTTCTACTCAAGGAAAAAGATCAGACCATCTCCAAACTACGTTCCTCGGGTAATTACGGAATTCAGAAAAAAATTATATTATTTTTTGTCCGACGTTCGAAAGATTAACATTCTTTAATTTTTAATTGGTTTACAGAGAATGCAATTCTTAACAAAGCTAGAGAGTTGCATTCTAACTTGGAGTATGCATCACGGGAAATAAATACACTTCAGTCTGAAATCGGTTCGTTCGCTTGAAATTCAAATCCAACTGCCATTCTGCTTGCTGAAATTATTTGTATCTTTCAGATGACAAGAGCACAATCGATGCGGAAAACCACAATCTGATTATTAACTTCCGAACAAAACTCGATCAGGGGTTGAGAGATTTGCAGGAAAATCTATGCTTATGTGTTTCCAAGGAGCATGGTCTCTTAAGAGACATGGACGAACGTCTTTCGTTGTTCGTTAGGCGAAAGTTCGAGGTAATTTTCTTCTGTATTTTTTCATGTTCCAAAAAATACTGTCTAACTTCCGCACTTCTCAGGCAGCTCAAATAATGGAAGCAAAGATCGAGAAGGTCAAAACTATTTATTCCGCAGGAGTGGATGTCATGAAGGAGTTCGCTCGGAGATTGCATGATGGAGCTTCTTCGAATTCAGAAGAGCTCGCATCAGCTATTGCATCAGAAAGAATGGCCATTGAAAACGTAAGTTTAGAATTCTTTTGTGTAATAGTCCAAGGATTCCGTCCAGAGAATTCTAACTTTACTAACGTTTATCCTATCAAAAAAAAAACGTTTATCCTATCAAAATTCAATTTCTCTGAAAATGGATTTTCTTCCATTAGTTTTTGACCACGGCAGCTTCGGAGGCTGAAGAGATTGCCTGTAATATTCAAACTTCGCTAGAAGAACAGAAACGTCTGCTGGTTCTCTCCGCTCAACATCGAGAAGAGGTACCCGCTACATAAATGATTTGTATTTTTCGTAGTAATTCTTTGATTTTGATTGAAATTTCTTTGCATTAACATAACAGAGCTTGCAACGGACTCTGGCAACTTCTGAGGCCATTTCTAGGGCAGCAAATGGTTTCTTCGATGACCTTTCCAGTCAGGCGTCCAGATTCCTGATGATGGTTGAAGAAACTAACGCTGAAATATCCCGGAAATCAAAAAGTTTCAAGAAGGCGTTTCAGGTCTGGGATTTTATTCCGTCTAAGAAATTCTAGTAACTTTCTAGTTCAATAGAAATTGGAAAGAACATGCTTAATTTCCGCTTTGTGCGCAGGAATCATCCATCAAAGAAGAAAAAGAAGCCCTAGAAAAGATTGCCGGAATCCTTTCTGGATTGCGGCTGCGTCAGTTAAACATGGTGAACCTTTGCAGAGTGGTACATTTTTTTTATAATTTCCGGACTAAATTAGAGTTTTCTTTTTTTTATTCTAATCAGGTCTCAGAAGCAATTGATGACGTGGACATGACCTGTCTCCATGGCAAAAATAACTTAGAACAAGAGATGTCGGGGATGAAGAATTTGTCACTAAACGCCAAGAAATGTTGGCTCAGAAATGTGAATGATTTGGAAATCCTGGCGAGAAAAGATGAACGTCTAGCCACTGAAAATATAGCGGCGGCGTCGAAGGCGGTCAACGATTGGTAGAAAACCGTTAATTGAGATTTGAGATTTCTTAATTGAGATTTTATCTGACAACGTTAGTTTTTTTTGTTTCAGCTCCGACAGAGTAGCAGCGTCTGCACAACAGTGGCGAAGTATTCTGTCATCTGTCGACTCTCTTCACGAAGAATTTCTTGCAGAAAGTCAATTATTGTTTGAGTGAGTTATTTAGGTTATTGTTCTTGCAATCGTTTTTTGGATTGAAATTAGTGCTCGTCTTCGACTGAGTTTATTGTTCAATGTACAGGAGAGGTTTGTCTCGTAACCAACATGATCTCCAGGAGTTCATGTCTCAAACTTGTTCTGTAGATGTGGAATTCCATCAAGGAACAGTCGATTTGCTAAGCTCTGTTCATGGTAAGAACTCAATTATTCGGAAAACAACTGTGTTTTTTTTTGGCAGAATTTAATATTTGCTTGACTTCCACCAAGAAAAGTACTGGGCCGACTTTCATAACCTCAAGCCAATGTCTTCTACTCCGTAAAATTTCAGATCTGCCCTTTTATTATTTTGCTAAACGATAATTTCAAATAACTACTTTTTATTACTTTGCATTTCATAATTTCAAATGTATGCTAGTCTTCAGTATGTAGCAGTACTGGGTTGACTTTCATGACCCGAAATCGCTCTGTTTTTTTCTTAGCTTTTGTCATCGACTGGGTTTTTCTTGACCTGAGAATTCAACAGATAACTTATTATTTTGCGTTTTAGAATATCAACTTATAAAAGTGACGGGTCGACTTTCATAACCCCAAACCAATCTATTCTACTCTGCACAATTTCATATCTTCCTTTGAGAATTAAATAACTAACATTTTTACTATTTTGCGTCTCATGAAGTAATTATATGCTTTCCTTCAACAGATAAACCAACGGGGTTGGCTTTCATTACCACAACCCAATTTATTCTACCATGTACAATTTCGGATCTGCTTTTGGGAATTCTAGAATAATTTTCACAGAGTTTTAAATGAATGACTGATTGAAACAAATTAGCTTAATGGGTTCTCTTTCATTAAAAGAAAAAAAATCTACTCTGCTTTTGAGAACCAATTAAGTTGTGAATTCAAGAACCAACTTTTTAATATTTGAACTGCTGATTTCATCAAACTAACAATAAACTTGAGAATTTTCCTCTATCAGATTCAATTGCGATGGATCATGATGCCAAGAAGGAAATAGATCCGGCGACGATTGAATTGTCAGAAAAGCTGACGTCTCTCAAAGATGCTCATTCTCATATCCTTGCTGAAATCAGAACGCAGACAGAGAATTGCTTCTCCGAAGAGTATCAGGTGAGCTATTTTCACTTGATTTCTTCTGATTATATCCTGAAAATATTTAGTCAAATTAAGCTGTTCATCATGAATTAAATTTAATCAGGCGCCTAAGCTGAATGGGAGGGGACTGGAGAAGGTGGCAATTTCCTTGCCAAGCATCGAATCAATAGAATCGTTGCAGGCGGGTTTGGAGAGTGTTTCTGAGAAGGGTAAAGAGGATAAATCTCTGATTGATCCTCCAGAAACCCCCAGAAATCCCTTCCGCACTATCAACGAATGAAGAGAGAGAAAGTGAGAGTGAACAGTTCTGCAGCAGCCCTGCTTGAATCCATAGATTGATGGAATTTACCCTGTAAAAAATACTATCTTGATGAACTTCATGTGTTCTGAAGTGTATTTTGTCAGTCAACTTATACTAATTTATTTTAAACTCCCTGCAATTGGGAGCATGTGTTTCTCAGATTTCTCTCACTTCATCAGTCACCATCTCTCTCTCTCTATCTCCCAGCTCCCTCTCAAATTTCTCTCTTCATCTGTCACTATCTCTCTTTCTCCTTCCATCTCCTATCTCTCCTTTACCTTCCATCATATGGTTTTATCTTCTACTCTTTAACTCTCTTCATCTCCAAGATCTCTCTCTCTCTCTTCATCTTTCGCCCTCTCTCTCTCTCCATCTTTCACCATCTCTCTCACTCTGTCTCTTTCCCTCTTTTTCTCTCTCTTTTCTTGCTCTCTCTCACTCTCTCCATCTTTCACAATCTCTCTCACTCTGTCTCTTTCCCTCTTTTTCTCTCTTTTCTTGCCCTCTCTCACTCTCTCCATCTTTCACAATCTCTCTCACTCTGTCTCTTTCCCTCTTTTTCTCTCTTTTCTTGCTCTCTCTCTCTCCATCTTTCACCATCTCTCTCACTCTGTCTCTTTCCCTCTCTTTCTCTCTCTTTTCTTGCTCTCTCTCACTCTCTCCATCTTTCACAATCTCTCTCACTCTGTCTCTTTCCCTCTTTTTCTCTCTCTTTTCTTGCTCTCTCTCTCTCCATCTTTCACCATCTCTCTCACTCTGTCTCTTTCCCTCTTTTTCTCTTTCTCTCTTTTCTTGCTCTCTCTCACTCTCTCCATCTTTCACCATCTCTCTCACTGTCTCTTTCCCTCTTTTTCTCTTTCTCTCTCTTTTCTTGCTCTTTCTCTCTCTGTCTCTTTCCCTCCTTTTCTCTCTCTCTTTTCTTGCTCTTTCTCTCTCATTATCTCTTTCCTTCCCTTTCTCTCTTTCTCTCTCATATTTTATTTTGGGCTGGCCGCAATTAGTGATTCAAGGTTATATATGTGCAGCGAACAAAAATACAAATAAAATTGAACCATAAAATAAAAGCCAAGACGCATTATTGAGTGATTACATTGCATAGAGTCTAATTTTCTATTGTTTGGTTCCTTGAATGAGTTTCCTTGAGTAGAACAAGTGTCCAATGTCTTGACGTATCCACTGCTGCATCTGCTTATTAGATAGCATCATCTTATTATTTTTCATAGTCCCAGACATTTGCTCTCACCATTATATTGGCACCGGGAGGGAAGGGTACTCTGGAAGAAGGGGGAAACTTGCATGGACATTCCTTGGAGTTTTGTTCCTTTTATACTCCACAAAAATGTTTCATACAATCCTTTTGCTTTAAGTGTATTCTCCAACATCTAATAGATGTCATATATGGATTATTAACCAATCATATATTTACATCTAATTGCATTTAAAATTCTTATACAGCATTGTTCATGTGTGGTATTATAATGAAGTGCAAGTATATGTGGAGCAATAAATGAGTTATGACGATATCAGATTGTGGTGATTGTATAAATTTAAATACATATGTGATTCACGTAGTATAAGACAAAATAGAATAATAGGGGGCCATTATAATGATTGAAACATTGATTATTGAATCTCATGACGCACAGGTGGGTTATGTTGATCTGCTAAAGTCAATAACCTCTAGGTGTATACAGGTGACACTTTACACATCAAATATCATCCTTTTTCATCTCGAAGACCCCTTTATTATTGATCCACCATTTAGTTTTATCGTTTCAATCACAGCAGGACGGAATGGCACCCTAGGAGAGAAGGGAGAATCAGGATTGACACCTGAATAACTCTCTTAGTGTGAATTTTTCATGGATTTCTCTTATTTAAACTTAATGAAAATTTTTCATAAAACCTCATAACTTAAAAGTACATTTGCATACGTTCAAAAGACTATTTGATATGAGCCCTTAGACCCATGTATTAGTCTAGTTAATATTATTATGGCTGAATAAATATTATTCTCCAACCTTATTAAATATAAATTTTGATTAACCCAATTGATAGGTTGACTTGCCAATCTATGAGGTGCCAAGCTACACTCTGTGCTCTATAAGACACAAAAGAGTTTATTGTCCAACCTTTGTATCATTTGGATCAAATTAAATAATATAATTTGTGTAACCCTTGAGTTTCAATTTCGCTTCTCCATGGACTTAAAATATATCCTTCAACTATCTCAAAACCTCAAGAACACATCTAATGTCACTAAAGTGTCCATAACTAATAGAGCAATTCCATGTTTTAGGCCATACATCTCATATCCTTCATGATAGATATGCTTGTCATTGCATAATGGACTATTTCATATTCTTCCTCTATTTATGAGTGTTTTGTGGATTCTCTTTAGAGTTGTGAGTTTGATGACTTGTCGACATGGGACTCTCTTGGAGTGCTCCATCCTAAAACCCTTTTTTGGTGATGGTTTTTTAAATCCCTTAATGAAGATGATCTTTGGCATATTCTCGAGGATAAAATTCTTTCATCATTCATAATGAGTAAAATAACTTGTACTTTAAATATTATGAATATTCACGCTACAACAAGTGTTTATGTGTACACACACGTTCATCTTCATTCTCAAAAAAGACATGAGATTTTATCACTTTATCAAACCTCATTTTCCAACTTAGTGAAGTTTTCTCGTTCTACAACTCAACCCTTATAATTTTCACTTAGATGTAATATCTTTGGATTATATCATACAAATTTTGACCCATTTACAACATTCCATGATTATGGTGCACTTTTATGGCGAGGACTCTGTTTGAATTTGTCACGACACTTTTGGAGAATCATTCTCAAGTTTCCCATCAATACAAGTCTTTTTTTTAAGATGCACTTGCACACGGCAGGTACTATACACTAGGGGGAGCTAAAATTCAGAATTTGGTTAAGTTCATGGGTTAAATTTCAGAATATACCATTTATATCACATTCACATAGTTATAATAGACTCTTTATATGTTAGAGGTCATCATCTTTGAGATCTGTACATTTACAGGAATCATTATAGCTAACATTCGGAGCAGGTTGTCTACCTATCTCAATCACACATATTTATTTTTTGTATATCTCAACAAGTTGAGGAACTGAGTGTTCATCCAATGAGCTTGTGATGTTATTAAATCCACATACAATAAAACTAGTATTTTCACAAATATGATGAGAACGGTTGAGCAAAAACTTGTCAAGACTCTAAAGTTAGATTCTTGAAGCTCTTTAAAAATAGTTTTCATTAAATTTATCTATATGAATTAATTTATGGTTTTGTACACAAATGTTAATCATGTTTATTCATTTCATGGTTGGTTAAATAGACCTAGGGTTCTATGATCATGATATTTCAAATCATATTAGTATGGAGTCAACGAAAAGTTTACTGGGGTGATTCAGTAGTCAAGATGAGACTTCACACTCTTGGGATAAGAGGAAACAATTCTATGGAGGAATGTGATGAATTCCCTTCACCAAGGTAGTGGAAATATCAAAGATAAAGTTCTTTAGTGATTTCATTAGTCATAACAAGGATGATCACACCATACGTCCATTTTAGGAGCGCCACACAGTTTAATGATTATAAGAACTCAGTGGCACAAGGAATAAAATTTTCCTCTAAAGAGTTGATGAACTCCTTCTAGAACTCATGGTGTAGCATGACACTTTACATGTTGGCAAATCAACCGTTCGACTGGGTAAAATTGAATCTTTAGTTAATTGAATAAGATAATAAAGAGATACTAAGATTATATACTGATTAAATAGACTGGCATATGGACACAGAGAGTCAAACACAATTTTTTTGGACATTAGATTATATGCTTAAGTAAGAAGGGATTTTACAAAGTATCCCGTGAAGGTATACAAGAATATGGACAAAAAATGTACATGTGCAAGTCTTTCATTAGATCCCCTTCTTCTCCCTTTTTCTTTAGGCACTCCTCCTGTGATAAGAAGGTTAAGATTATCATCTTGAATTGATGATGACTATTGTCGAGTAAAATACAGAGATTTTATGTGTCAATGATAATGTGGATACGTTTAGAGGCCAGTCCTTTGTGTGACTTATGATAACTCAATCAAATGACCCAAATTTTATTCTACATACGTTGATTTGATTCATATATTTTAGATTGATAGCTTTAAAGGTCTGATTTGGCTCATTTTGTTCCACCACTTCTCGTATTTGGATTTTCAACCACAACCAAACCCATTGTGTAAAAACTATGTTGGAGTTCCATTTAGCATTATTGTCTGAGTTGACCTAGGCTTATCTAAATATATTATATTATTTATTTCAAAACTGCCAATCATAATCATAAGAAATAAGCTAATGTTTCGAAGTCTTGAGTATCTTAGAACCTTGAAACTTAAACTTTCTGAGAAAACTTCCAAATTATTCTAAAATAATTTACAGAAAAGGAAAAAATATATTGTGAGAATTGATTCATCTATAAGCATCTTCTTTTGCCATTATTTATAAGGTCAATCTGACATGAATCCATTTATCAAAAGCACAAAATAATGGTGAGAAATGGAAACTGATATGAATCCATTATTTATAGTCATTGTCACTTTGTTTTCATTTTTTCCAATTTTTACCTTTCTTGGTATACTGCGCTAGATGGTTTTGATTGTCGCTTGATCCGTTAAGCAACATACTATGGATAGTATGTTACTTAACCTATATAAGTATATGGACCAATCAATGAAATGATACGAGTTGGTTGTCTTTGTTTCCACCACGAGTTTGTTACACTTTTTTTTCTCCATGAATTTGAGAGTGGTTCTTCTAAAAAGTTCATCATGAAAGCTTAGGCCTTTTAGGACTATATGACATTGAAGTATTGAATAAAGTCTATGACAGATATCATAATGACGTCAAAATAATTTAATAGTGATCAATTGTTTTGTTTTATATGATAAATATTATGTGGCCATCACACCAAGTACACTTCTCTATCATGATAAGTTAATTAAAAAAGATATTTTCTCTTTATTTGCATGTGATGTTTATAATAAATTCCATGAATTCACAATACAGTGATTGTCATTTTTTAAAAAATGTGTTCTAATCACTCCTATTCAAAGGTTACTTGAGAAGAACATCAAAATATCCATAAAAAAATGTCACTATCTAAACCTAATTAATGATAAGTTTAGGTTATCATGTTGCCACTAGTGTGGAGACTCCAAGGATATATGGTGGATGCTATTTAGAGAAAGAATTCCTGAATAATATTATACCTAAACACCAATCAGGTACATATATGTCATGGTCATATATGTTGTCCATTGACCTTAGACACCAAGGACATCTTGTGCATGGAAGTTTCATGCAGAGAAGGATTATACATATACAGAAATCAATAATGATAAAGGTTCCACGAGAGAATTTAATCACTACTGTGTATCTTTAAAGGCACAGAGTGTAGCTTAGCACCTCAGAAGCTAGAAACTCAACCTATTGACAGGGTTAAAAACTTACTAATTAATTTATATTTTAATATATTTAATTAATAAGGTTGATCTGTAAGTGATATTGGGTCACTAACGTTATTAGTTAGACTGATACATGGCCTACAGGGCCACACGCACTAGAATGATGGATGTGGGTGGATATACTTAACTGTTTAAGGTCTTTTACAAGTAGAGTGGGGCACCCATTTTATTTCCCATGTTAGCCAGACCTAGGCACACCTCTCTCCCCTCTTTCTTTCTTTCTCCACTCACTCAATTAAGTGAAAATTGACGGCGAGGAGATCAACCAGATATTCGAAAAGAAGAGGATAAACATCATTGTGTTCATCGTGTAGATAAATCTAAAGTGTGAACATGTGAAAAGCTTGAAGAACCTCTTCCAAGGAGCAAGTCGGGGGTAGAATTAGTGACCCACATGATAATGTGATTATATATTGTTTCCTTGATAAATTGACAATTTATTCAAGCCATCTGCTGCATGAAATTTGATTTCGTTCAATTAATGAAAGCCATTCGAACCCAACATCAAGTACATTCTATCAGTTTGATTCAGTCCTTCCATGATTGATAGTTTACTGATTTCATGGCTATCAAGGGATGCATTGAAAACATACCAGGGGATGGCATTTGCCAAATTACCTTTTATGCAATTGTTTCTTTTGTCATGAATTTGAATTTGAGTGTCTTGGTATTGAAGTTTGAATTATCGTTATCAGAATTTATCAAGCTGATTTACTTGCATACTGAGCATTGATTTTAACTGACTTTTTCCCCCCATTTTCAACCTAGAACACCAACACAAATAATTCAGCTTTAATTATAGTTTTGTACATAGATGTGTTTTTTAGAAACAAATAAAAAGTGATGGGTGCTTTTACGGTCATCAGGCTTGAATTGACTTATATCAGTGTTATTTATTATATTGTAATCTTACACTATGTTAACCTCTGCTTGATTGGTAAAAAAATAATAATAATGAACTTCAGAACCAATGTTGGCCAACTTGGGTCGATTATACACTGGACTTGCACGTAAAGTTCAGTCTCTCCATCAAGTAATTGAGTCATGACATAATTTTAAAAACAAGATATTTTGAAAAATACCCTTCACCGGAGAAACTTTTATTTAAATAAATATGTCATCCTTGGTTAGGCCAGCCACCTCTGATCCAAATCACTTATCCGAATAAGATAAAATGAGCTAAACTAAGTAACTCTATGAACATAAATAAAAGCAGCATATGGTAGGAGATGAACAAGGTTCCTTTTTTGTTCATCAGGATTGGCGATAGGGTGACGTGGCAAGCAGAAGACCACCCAGCTGTGATCATCAAGAGAGAGAGAGATAGAGAGAGAGAGAGAGCGTTTTAACATTGAAGAGGGGCAAAGAAGACATTTCGTTTATCACCCCCCTTCGTCTTCCTCAGAGGACATCTGATCTCTGGTGTGAGCATGGCGGCTGTTTCCTGCTGGGTCTCCGGCCTTCCCAACAAGGTCCAATATTTTCTCTCTCTAAATCTCTCTTTGTCTCTCTTTCTCTCTCTGGGTCTTTCTCTCTTGCATTTCTCTCTCTGGGTTTTCCTCTCTTGCATCTCTCTCTCTTTCTGGTTCTCTCTCTTTGCATCTCTCTCGCTCTGGGTCTCTCTCTCTCTCACTCTCTCTCTCTCTTGCATATCTCTCTCTATCTGGGTCTCTCTGTCTTGCATCTCTCTCTTTTGCATATCTCTCTCAATCTGGGTCTCTCTCTCTTGCATCTCTCTCTCTCTATCCCGGTCTCTGTCTCTTGCATCTCTTTCTCTATCTGGGTCTCTCTCTCTTCCATATCTCTCTCTATCTGTGCCTCTCTCTCTTGCATATCTCTCTCTACCTGGGTCTCTCTCTCTTGCATCTCTCTCTCTCTCTCTATCTATCTATCTATATCTCTCTCTACTGTACCCAACAGCAAGAAAGTTCATTGAATTTGCAAGAACATTTCATCGATGTGTTGCCAGCTCATATCGCCGAATCCAAAGATTAACTCTCGCTCTACCTCGGCTCCTGCGGCTTCCTTCAAGGCCAGCTTGGAACCCTCTTCAGGTATAATCTCTTCTCTCTTTTCTCCTCTTCTTTGATCGGCCAAGATTGGACTTTTGTGTTAATGGCGATGTCTATTGTAGTTTCTATCAATAGACGGTCGATTCTACTTGGAACTGGAGCTCTAGCCCATGGCTTAGTCCTCTCCAATGGCGCACTTGCCGATGGTAAGAATAAAAATTGGGAATTTTTCCTTTGATGAAAGATATGAGGAAGAAGTCGCTTAGTTTTTTCTCGCTTTTGCAGAAATTCCGGATAGATACAAAGCCTTCGTCGATCCGATCGATGGGTATTCTTATTTGTATCCGTCGGATTGGCGGGTGGGTTGTTCTTCGCCGTGATTGATTGCTCAATTTGAGAACGAGTTTGGGATTGTTCTATGTAGGCTTAATTCTTGGGAAATTGTATGCTGATTAGGACTTTGAGTTCACGGGATGCGATTCAGCGTTCAAGGACCGGAATGTGGCTTTGCAGCACGTCCGGGTTTCCTTCGTGCCGACTGAGAAGCGCGAGATTAGCGATCTGGGTCCAATTGATGAGGTACTTCTTCATCTCTCTCTCTCTCTCTCTCGCTCTCTCTCTCTCTCTGTCTCTCTCTCTCTCTCTCGCTCTCATTCTTTCTCTCTCTCCCTCTCTCTCTCCCTCGCTCTCATTCTCTCTCCTCTCCCTCTCTCTCTCTCGCTCTCATTCTCTCTCTCTCTCCCTCTCTCTCTCTCGCTTTCTCTCTATCTTTCTCCCTCTCTCTCTCTTTCTCTCTCTCTCTTTCTCCCTCTCTCTCTCTCTCTCCCTCTCTCTCTCTCTCTTTCCCCCTCTCTTTCTCCCTCTCTCTCTCTCTCTCTATCTCTCTGTCTCCCTTTCTCCCTCTCTCTCTCTTCCTCTCTTTCTCCCTCTCTCTCTCTCTCTCTCTCTCTCTCTCTCTCTCTCTCTGTCTCTCTTTCTCCCTCTCTCTCTCTCCCTCTCTTTCTCCCTCTCTCTCTCTCCCCTTCTCTCTCTCTCTCTCTTTCCCCCCCTCACTCTCACTCACACGCACATTCTCAACTCTCCCATAACGCAATCTCTCTGTCCCTCTTTCTCTTTCTCACATACTCTCTTCCCATCTCTCTCTCTGCTTTTTCTCACACACATACACAGATTCTCTCTCTCTTAACGTACCCTCATTCTCTCTCAAGGATCATGCAACATTATCTTGCTAGAACTGCCCCAATATATGTCATTAAGAGTATCTAAATTTCGTCTCTCTAAAGATGCTCATATTATCTCTCCGAATACCCAATTTTTTCTTCCCTCTGAAATCACCTGATTTTCTCTCTGTAAAGCGACCCCAGCATGACAACCAGGTTACGATCCATTAAAGAACCCACATCCTCTCCATATGAATAAGCACATCATCTTTCTAGAAATTCTCAGTATCTCTATCCAAGAGTAGTCGAATTTTACCTATCTAATTTAATTACCTATTTTCTCTCTCTAAAACAACTTCAGTGCGTTAACTTCTGTCCCTTGGAATACCCACTTTCTCTTTCTAAAAATGTCCAGTATATCGTACCCATTAATCCAATTCGGCCCCTCCAATGACGCCCTCTCTCTCTCTACTAATACCCTCATTCTCTCCCTCTAAAAAACCCACAATTTTCCCCTTAAACATGCCCACATTCTCTTCTCTCTAAACAAACCCTAAGCTTTCTCTCCCAAGTTTCACTCACCACTTAATCTATTAACCTTAAAAATACCCTCATTCTCTCTCTTAAATAAACTCCTCCCTTCTCTCTCTAGAAATTTAACATCTCTCTCTCTCTCTCTCTCTCTCTGCGCTCTCAGGTGGTTCCCAGCCTCGTGAAGAACGTCTACGCAGCGCCGACTCAGAGGCCCACCATACTGGACATGCAAGAGGTACGCCTCAGGACGAAAGATTCATCTTCATGTTACAAAGTCAATTGATAGTACCGCCGCGTTGACTTACAGCATTGACTTATTTACGATGACAAATTGACTCTATGGTGGATACTTATATATCTCATTATGTCCAACATTATGATCAAGTTATCTAATCACATCTCTAATGTGCAGAGAACTATAGACGGCAAAAAATACTGGACCTTCGAGTACAATCTCCAAACCCCGACCTTTGGCAGGACCGCCTTCGCGACCGTCGCCATCGGCAACGGTACATTGACTGTTCGCCGTTGACTTTATTCGTTGACTCGACTAGTCTAACGTTGACTTTTACAGGGCGGTATTATACGCTGGTGGTGGGGGCCAATGAGAGGAGGTGGAGGCGGGTCCGGAGCCAGCTCAGCACCGTTGCCGATTCCTTCAGGCTGGTGGACATCTAGAAGAACCGGCCGTTGACTTTTCCATCTCTCTCTCTACATCTCATCTCTCTCTCCTGGTCTCTTGAGCTTCTTGTACCTCCAACTCCATAAGCTGCAAAGAATTCCTTGTTCTCCCCCTCTAGACCCTTCCACACTGAGCCAAAAATCGACGGATTCATATGGAGAGAGAGAGATAGAGATGGAAGTTCACACTATTTTTAGGCATTATAAATGCATGTCGGATAGGAGCATGTATACCCCATGGGAGAGAGATAGATGGCGGACTGAGGAGAGAGAGATGACCTGTTGCAGTCACTATGGGCTCAATGTCGGCTAGTCTGGAGAGAGTTTCAATGCACTCCTCTTGAGTCATGCGGAATACCAGACATTTCTCGATCAAATGCTGCACCTGCGTTTTACCATGATCGATCATCATCATCAGCATCATCGTCATCATCATCATCATCATTATAATGATTAAAAGAATCTGGGGAGAGAATGTACCTTGTAAACGTAAGAAGCGGCGGGCTCTCCCATGGCGAAGAACAAAGACGCAAAAGAAGAGAACGAGAAAGAGCTACTTGTAAGTGGCGGAGGGCACCAGGAGCGGCCACGTGGCGCCACGTGTTTCTAGACTGGCGGCGCTGCTGTCCACGTGTCTGCCTCGTGGCCTCCTCCGCCGCCAATCGCAATCTCCGCCGATCCCCCTGCAGCCTGAAATTCAAAATATTTGGTAATATTTCTTTTTTGGGTATTTTTATACAAGCAAATGGAGAACTTTAAATTTAATGCTATTTTTTTGTCAATGGGATTTTAAAAAAAAATGGAAATAGAGATTTTATTTCTTTGGAATGGTAACCATGGAGGTGTGCTTCAGGATGGAGAGAGAGGACGAGCGGCTGCCGTTGTCACGTGAGAGAAGAAGCCTCACGTGAGGGATGATCTTCCAGCTCTCTCCCAAGGCCGGTTTGGCTACCCCTCCCTCCCCGTTGACCATATGATTCGTCACCTAGTCAAAATTTCACCCCAATTTTTAAATTAAAAGAACAAATTTCATGGGATGTATTTTAATCAAGTAAATAATTTTGAATCCATAGTTTGATAATTACCAAGACGCATAAATTATATTCGTCTGCCAGCCTCTTCAGAGCATACCCTATGGAAACCATCATCGAGTGACCTGCAATAAAAGAAATTTTTTCATATTTTCATCGTGAATTAGTTTGAATATTCTATAGACAAAAAGGTTATTTAAAAAATCTAATTATATTTACTGATGAGCATGTTAGGCTGATACCATGCAAGTCTTTGCCTCCCAGAATCGGAGTAACGAGTGATGAGATTGAATCAATGACGAGCAAACGAATTTGGGTGGCTTCATTCTTTACCTAGGTAAAAGAAAAATGGAAAACCGTATAAATTTTGCAAACTGAGGGAAATAATCAATAATCAGACAGGGAAACATTCAAGAGAGAAACAAGAAATGAACTCTTTAATCGCAATGAATTTCAAGAAATAAATGATCAAAAATACCCATAGAAGAATGAAATGAGACGAAAATAACCTGATGTTCTAGCTTGGCATTTAACCAAATCAACGTTTGCCAAAGTTCATATAAGTCGAACACTGGCCTACATATTATGCGATTCATTGCGCCATGGAATCTTATGGAATTACCCTGAGATCAAACATACAGTCGACCGATGTAAGCATCAACTATAGGTATAATTGCAGAATAATTAAGAGGTAACCTCTTCTATTAAATGATTAAGAAAAAAGGAAATGCGCTCCGCTGAGAAGGCATTGCCAGTGTCCAAGAACAAGACGCTTCCCATATCACTATGAGCAGTATGCGCAGTAGCTTGCAAGCAAAGCTGCAATTAATCCAATCAAAAAAATAAAACCCAAGATAAATTTTTACAAACTTTGATATAATTTTCAGAAAATGCATGCCCATACTTGAGTTTTTCCTGATGAAGAAGGGCCAACAAGCTCTACTAATTGACCCGCGCGAAGCCCTCCTTGAAGAAGCAAATCAACCCTGAAGACGCAAATCAAGGATAAAAATTAAGAAAAATTATCTTCTGAGGATCAGAAAATTGTTTATTAAGAATCACGCCTTTGGCAGCCGGTGGGAAGAAATCTCTTCCTCGTTTGCGCATCTTCGAGCAATTCCAAGCCGTTTAACCAAGGTCGGTGCTGCCGATCGATTAATGACATTACCTCTGCAATGGCCTGTCATAGAACGATGAAAAAGCGGTTAATTATGGAGAAAAACGAAGAACAGATTATGGTTTTTTATTTTTATTTTCAAGAACAGGAGATTAATTGGTTACCTTCTTCAAGTTGTCGGCCATCGGCTCGCTCTCGGCAAGAGCGGCGAGAGAATTGAGATCATTGACGAGGAAATCTTCAACTGATCGGTCAAAAATTGAGATTATTCATATAGAAATTTTTTTCCACTGATCAACAAAGAACAGGGATCTTCGACGAGGAGATTTTTTACCGAGCGTCGAAGAACAGAGATTATTGACGAAGAAATGTTAACAGTGATCGACGAAGACCGAACTTATTGACGAAGAAATTTTCCAGTGACAGTCGAAAAGAGAGACCATTAATGAAGAAATTATTCACTGATAGCCGAAGAAAGATGATTAATAACGAAAACTATTCTATTGATCGTCGAAGAAGGGAGATTATTGACGATGAACTCTTCCATCAACCGGCGATTAAAGTAGACTATTCACTATAAATATCCGCTGATCGGCAACGAGATCCATGGCAAGAAATTATCTGTTAACGAGACGAGTTTTGAAATTGTTCGCCGATTTACTCGAATCCTAAGCTAGAGATTCATCTGATGATCAGTCAGTAGGGCTGAGGAGCTGAAGTTTCATTAACCGCGATACTTACCTGTGTATATGCCACGGGTTGCACAGAAACGAAGGAAGTTTGAATCGATCAGAGGATATCCTCGCTCAAGCTCGCGCAGAGGAGGCATCACGCTGTGGAAATCGCCGCTCAAAATAATTGCAGCACTGCTGGTTGAGTGATCTTAAACTTTAAATATTAATGTCCAAACTTATATACGGTAGTAATGGTAGCTTTAAGCCTTTTATTACATGTTATAGAACCTTAATCACGTAATTAATTGAGATTACTATAATCACACCACCAAGAGAGTAGTACACGAATAAAATTAGATACGAGGCGTATCATAGATGATTACAAACAGAGGCAATACAAGATCGCATCGAGAGAGGACACGGAATCAACGGCGCGGAGATCAAGAGCTGGTGAACTTCGTCACAGCCTTAGTTCCCTCGGAGACGGCGTGCTTGGCGAGCTCACCAGGGAGAACGAGCCGAACCGAGGTCTGAATCTCCCGAGAAGTGATCGTCGGCTTCTTGTTGTAGCGAGCCAGGCGAGAAGCTTCCTGCGCAAGCTTCTCGAAGATGTCGTTGATGAAACTGTTCATGATCCCCATGGCCTTGCTGGAGATGCCGATGTCGGGATGAACCTGCTTCAAAACCTTGAAAATGTAGATCTTGTAGGTTTCGACGCTCTTCTTCGCCTTCTTCTTCTTCTTCTCGCCGGTGGATTCCTTCGCTGGGAGCTTCTTCTCGGCCTTCGGCTTCTTCTCCGCGGGAGCCTTCTCCGCCTTCGGCTTCTCCTCTACTGGCTTCTTCTCCGCGGGCTTCTTCTCAGCTGCTTTGGGCGCCATTTTCAAATTTCTTGTACTGGATAGACGGAGGAGGGGAAGTTTCGACGTATTTAAATGCGTCGGAGGGGTGGCCGGTTTTGGGCTTGGGTCGGATCGATGACATGGCGATATCTTGGCCGTTTATATTTCCGCCACTAGGGATTTATCGACGGCTATGGTAATTCGAGAAGGGCGGATCGGGGATACCGCCAAATCTCCCCGCCGATGGGTTTTTTAAAATAATAATTGCCACGTCATCTGTTTTATTATTTTTTTAATCGAATAAAGACGGCTACGTCAAGACGCAGTTTAAATGCTTTTTAAATAAGGTAAGGATACACAAGGAGACCAATAGTATTAATTTATTAAATAGATCAAAAACTTAACAGGATAATTAACTGATAAATTCCGCATTATTTACATTTTTACGAGTTGTAATTAAAGGGTGTTGTTAAGATGGCTGGAATCATTATATTTTTTAAGAGATTAAACACTGAGTTAAAAAATTATATTGCTCTAATTGAATTTCTACGCTGCCACGTAGAGACTATTCAAGTAACAGGCGCTGTTCAACGGGCTAAATAAGTATTTTTGAAAAAATATTTCCCATGAATTTAAAAAGTAAAATCGCCGTTGCCGGGGATCGAACCCGGGTCACCCGCGTGACAGGCGGGAATACTCACCACTATACTACAACGACTTAGTTGCACACTGAATCAATAGTTATATACTAAATCTAAAAACAATATAATTATACACTAAATATATTTGTTTTCATTTTAGACTTAAAAAATTAATTTTAACATTTCACCTTAAATTATGTAGTAATAAGCATATGATGAATAAATGGTCGATACTTGATGACATGGGATAATGATTTCTTTATAAGGCAAGTGTACGCATTTTAATTAGAACTCAAAAAATGGAAGTTAGTTAGGGTTAAAGTTTGAACGTTTCTATGGTGCTCGAAAATGATAACCATTTTTTCAAGGCTTCTTCAATGATCTATGGAATGATAACCCAATTTAAAACTCGATGAGAGTCAATGGAATGCCTAATAACTATTTACTCTGATCAAATTAAAATGTGTCCAAATGAGAGAACCAGCTGTTTGTTTCTCAGATATAGTAGATGACTTTTTTCATTTTAAGTTATTAAATATTGAAATCCGTTGTACTATTTAAGGGGTTGAAAATTATAAATGTGGTGCCTCTTAAAGGTAGTTAGGAAAGGTAGTCACCTAAGATTATTCTTAAAAAAATCCAAGACATCGTGTCTTTTGTTAAATAATTTATATTATTATATATGGAGATTTATCATGAATCCATTTAAATCTGAAAATTAAAATCCTCGTGTTTTTTTTTTGAATTGACATTGCCAAGTAATCATTTATGATGAGCAAGAAATAATAAATGGTACCAAAGTTATCAAAATAAGGGTCTAACTTAAAATGTGTATGTTGAGGTATATGCAAGCCATTTGTGCGAATGACACGAGATTGAAGAAAATGTGATTCTTAAAAATATGTATATATAAGTTTTTGTTCCAAATATTTCTGATAACTCTTGTTATGAAATTCACACACATGAAAGTGACGAATATTTTTAAAATGTCATACGAGTATCGCTAAACCATTACATGAATCAAACATAAACTGGTGAGCTTCTAAGAATGTTGATTATATGCATTGATAACCATACACATGTTTCTATTAAGTTCTTGGGCCAATGACTGAAAAAATGTTTTTCAACATTCGAATTAGACTTGGGGTATTCAATAGATCAATAAAAAATGAACTAATGCGTAGGTGAATCAAATAAATTATCACGTCAATTGGTAAAAATTTGTATTCAAAAATTTTATTTATTTTTATTACAATTTACACTGATTCAAGAAGTTTGCAAGTAAGAAAGTTATTTACACAAGGTCATTTCCTTTTTTTCCAAATGCTTGAGATTCTACCATATATAATTACTCGTAACAAAATTTTTATTTGAATATGCATTATTATCCATAAATAAACGAGGAATAATTTGATGAAAATTAACTAAATATTCATGTGTTTCTTCTACTCCATTACTTCATTTATCCATACATAACAAATTAATGTCCAAAATAATGTCATAGTGTTTTTTATAAACAGAAAATGAATATCCGAGATAATTTTATCTTCAAAATAATAATTATTCATGAATCAAGAATGAATTTGAAGATCTTCTTTAGTTGGTTCTCACTCCAAACCTTCATCATGCTTATTATCGTCTCCTTGAACCTTATTCTTACAATATTTCTTCATAAACACATATAACTATTTTGAAAATCTTATTCTAGGCACAATATGAAACCCTTCCTTATTTTTGTTCACATTTAACGGCATGGTAAATGATTACGCACTAAGGTTGAGTTGGAAACTGACCTTTCTGAGAGTTTGTCTGAACTCCTCATATATTTTTTGATAATGTTGGGGCTGGTTATGAGTCCAATTTATCCTCTCTAGATCTGCTATCTTCGTCACTAGTTTTTTTATTCTTACCCATCATCATCCTTGATTTCTTTTCCATCATCTGTTTCATCATCGGGATCAAAGATTTATTAAATATTTGGTTATTTGTATGTATAGATTGAAATTGAGGTTGAGAGTTAAATTGAGATTAAAGGTTTTAATGTTGTGATCACCATTGAAACAGACATTGGGATCCACGGTTGAAGTTTGTATTTTCTTGACTCCCTCTTGCATTGATTGGTTTTGGCCTTGGTCAAAATGCACGGTATTTCCTTCTTCAACCTCATGGCATTCTCCATCTCCGTGATCCTAAGTACCACAAATAAAACAATAAGGTATAGGACTTACTACTTCATCCTTCTAATCCAATTTAATTTTGAAAATATATAAAAACTTCCCTAGGTAAGTTCATGAGTTTTCTTGGGGAGTAGAACTTCTCAGAGTCAGTACACTTATCAAATAATCTAGATAGAATGATGGTTATCCTCCAGTGAAAATGTGGTTTCAAAAAGATACAATTCACTTGTGTAAATCTTATCACTTTTAAGATATTTTCTAATCAAAATTTTAATTGACTGGATTGTTGATGGAGAGCACCCGTCCGGGATCGCCGTCACGTTGTCAAAGCCGTCAACATCATCACCGACAACCGCCAGCTCGCGCGCCACATGACCAGCATGCCAAGGCTACGGTGAAGAAATTCAGGTTTAACATCTCGGGTGAGAAGCACGACTGCACCATCAGCTGAATCGAATCTCTCGCCGGATCATGCTCGTTTCATTCGCCAATTTATCATGTTTTCATTTCCGTATCACCATATCCATCTGTATCGTTTATTTTCGTGTCGTCTTAATTACCTAGTTTCTTTATTTATGTTGTAAAAGGGGGTCACTTAATGGACCTCCCTTATTGGACTCTTTGTAAGGGGCCCATTATGGCCCTATATAAGGCCATGATGGGCACCAATTCTGGTCAGATCTGGATTTTCAAGTTTGTTGCAGTTACCCACGTTGTTCAGATCTCACCAGGAGGAAGGACAGAAGAAGAGGAAGAAGAAGGGGAAGTTGGAAGGGAGAAGGCATTGAAGGAGAGAGGGTTCGTCTCCCATCACCTGAAGGCTCTGCTAGTTCTGCTATTGTTGAGAGGACACTAGACATGGTCATTCTGTTGTATTCGTTTTAATCAAACAAAAAATTTGCACAAAAGAACCGCACAAGGCCTTGTTCTTTGTTCTGTTCTTTTTATAAAAAAAACAAACAAAATTCGCACATTCGCACAAATTCGCACAAAACTAGAACAAAATTCGCACAAAGCAAACAAAAGAACTGCACACGGGTCTGTGTGATGTTCTGTTCGAATTTATTTTTGGTCTGTTTGAACAGAACGAAAAATTTGCACAAATTCGCACAAAAAGAACAGAACGACCGTGTCTAGAGGACACGTACCCGTAAACGCGGCAGATGCATCAGACAGTGCGTTGCACCCTCGCCCGTGCCTTACTCATTCGATGCCCTTGACCGCTGCGAGAACGAGGTTTCTATCGTTGTGCGCGCATGCGTGCCGTCACGGATGGATAGCCTGGTGCAAGGACTACACCTCCCGGTCTAGTTCTTTCGTTGGCATCCAGGACAGTTCGCTGACCGTTCAGTTCCTTGCCAAATGCGTGGATCATTCGACGACTGACGATCACGTAGTTGTTGACTACAAGCCTTGACGGCTGGACTGCTCGCCCAATGCGTGGACCACCTGACAGCGAGCCGAACGTGTTGCTTAGTTGACTGGGCTATGAACTGCGCCACCCGATGGCGCGTGGGCTACTTGGGGGTTGATTGTGAATAGGTCGCTGTGAGTTTTGCTTGACCCATTTGACCCGTAGAATGGCCTATAATGCTGAAGGCACGGCTGCTCGCAGCCGCGTGGACTGCTCGACGGCAAGAAGACCGGCATGTTCCTCTGTCTGCGTGACGAGCTACACAAACAATGGACTATTTGCGAGGCATCCGACTGTGCTGACCCCGCATCCATCCCAAGTGCTGTGAGATTTGCCCTGCCGCCGCAATTGTACAGAGCTTGTGATCGGACTCGTCACACCACAAACCCTCCGTCTGTTCGGTGGTGCGCCTCCTCAACCTCAAAACTCACCGCTTTGCCGAGGTTGTCGTGCCGCATGTCCCCGCTCGCGTCCACCGTCAGACTTTGCCATGCCGATTCCCATTGGAACGTACCTACCGGGCTCGACCGATCACTTGAGCCAACTCGTCTCCACACGCCTCACATCAACGCCCTTTCGTCTCCAATCTCTAGCGTCACTCTCCAACGTCGCAGCTCCATTGCCGGTTGAGCTACGATGTGGCCGTCCCAGGCATCTCTCCGCCACGCCAACCGTGCCGATACGTGCCGATGAAGAGACCGACGACAAGCATCGCCACCGACGAGGTACGCTGCCCCTTGCTCGTGAGTTATAATACTTTTTACAGTATACTATCGACTGCACTCCACCGCGCTCGAGTTAGAGATAGGTGAGAGAATTACATCGAGAAAACTATGAGTTGAGCATTTCCCTAGGCACGGGCTGAGCCCGTCCGTTATGTGCGAGCCCTACGAAATTATTTTGTTCGGCGCCGTAGTTGCCGTCGTCGCTCCGACGAGGGTCAGAAGGTAACCGTCACCGTCACTGGTCGCTAATACAGTCCTCCCTAGGACTTATCAAAGCAAACGGCATAAGAGAGAGGCCACGTCACGTGCCAGCGTGGAGTCTGAGCGCCCAACCGAATGAGTTATATCGGGAGCAGAAGAGAATAAAGTGGGGAACATCAGAGGTGGAAGGAGGAACTCGATCAGAAGTTGTTACGAGGAGATTCTCTCGAGGAGAAGGGGGGGTTGATTCGACTCGTCCCATCGACTACGCGAGGAGGGAGCCGATCCGGTCTCACCTGAAATTATCTGTTCTTCTAGTTGATTCCTTCTTTCTTGAGAGACTACTATTTCTTTGTTTTACTCTACGGATTGCATCATATGGTGGTTATAGTTCTTACACTAAGTTCGTGTGTTCGTCGAGTCGCACTGCCAGACGCTAAGGTCCTAACTATCGCTGTGCATTTTATCGAGAGAGTCACTCGGACCTAGCAAGGTCATTCTGCGGTAGATATCCCTGCGGGTTCTATCAGTCGCTCACCCAGAGCTCGGAACCCGGCTATTCCCACGAGTCAATGTCTGCATGTACACCCATCTGGGGTTTCACCGCATTCACGTAGTTACATCTCTCTTAGTGAATTACCCGTCGGACGAAGTCATTGATGACGTCCGGCATCAATTGTAGAAAGGCAATGATACTTAAAGGTTTTGACATATTACTGTATTTTATTTACGTATGGATTAATATGGAGAAACACCACATGCTTCATCCATTTCCCACATATTTGGTCGTAATTTCACCACTCAATATCATTAAATATTTTTTTAAAATTAAGAATGAAGTATTTAATGACATGAATATTGCAATGAGATAATGTAGGGGATTATCTTCAGACTTCATCATAAAAATCGGCTATTTGAGCAATATCCATATCACCTCGATGCATTTACTTTCATAATTCAACCCTAATTTTCACGTGGCACCAGCTGATGTAAAATTCAAATGACATAGACTTTGAAAATTTCGAGCAGCAACTAGTTTAACGTCATTTGTGTCATGGAGACCTATGGAGGAGATCAATTACAACTTTTTAACTAAATTTTTATTTCTTTTATATATATTTAACTAATCCTAAATTTAACCAATTGAAATTTAGAATACATAATCCCATATTTTAATTATGTCCACACATGCTTTCATACTAGAAAAATATGTTCATCCAAAAGATGAATGATCAGGGTAATTTTTTTATCGATTGAGAATGATGATGATTATTTTTCATATTCATAATTATATGGAGTGTCGTATATCCAGGACTGGATGCCGGTACCTTCTGCATACAATAGATGGAATAACGATTTTATCAATGAAAACTAAGAATGAGAGAAACATGTGTATTGAGTTACCGATTTCCATGTAATTTATTTCCTAACATATTATATTGTTTCATTGATATCAATATCTGCTTTACTTGAACCAGTTGGAAACCCTTGACGGTGGATGTTAATAGGTAGATTTCCTTGCTGAAAAGTGTGACATTCATATTTGTGAATATGTTATTACCATTATTAGTAAATTTAAGGCCATGGTTCCCAGTACAATTTATATGAATCGGCCCCGAGGAAAATAGATTAGCTAAAACAAATATATTCTACCTCTAAAAATATGTTGAGGATGATGTGTGTACTGTGAGTCATTATTAGACATACATATATAGTATAACTTAGTATCAATACACCGATAATTTTTACTGCACATGAAAGTTAAATACCTAATCTGATCTCCACAAGGAAATTCTTTGTCATTATAACTTAACACACCAATTTAATTACCATTCTTCGTGTATCCAATGATTCATTCTATAGTACTAATATAATTTTTTTTGCAAATTATAAATCACTGGGGATATCTCTATTTCATTCAACTTCGTGTTTTAGATCAATAACTCTTAATTCTGATGTTTCAGGTATCTGATTTTAATGAAAAATATATTTCATCAACAATATTGAATTCTCATTCAATACATGTGTCCTTTCAATATGGTATTAAATCATCATGAATAAAAACCTAAATCTATATAAATTATATCATAAGTCCAACTTTATTAACAAAAAAATAAATTAATTCAAATGAAAATGTCTAAATGTTGAAAACTATTGTCCTACACATGTTTCCCTCAATATATCTTGATAAGAGTTTCCATCATAAATTAAAACACTTTAATATTATTTTTTAAATTTCACATATAGTCTGTTGCATAAAATAAATTCAAATTTTAACATAAAAATTAAGTGCGGCTTTATCTTTCATCAAATACTTGTCGATGCAACGAAGCTTTGACTAAGCCTTTCCTTTCTTTGTTATTGAACTTTTTCTATCAACAAAACAATTGTTTGAAATTCTAAATAAAATCAAACGAGGATTTAATAGTATGCTTATATTAGAAATAATATGTAAAAATTTAGGTTTTACAGCTCAACAAAAGTTACCACTTCACATAGAATAAATCACTTCATTAAGAAATTATAAATTAAATTTCACATATTTTACCTAAAGTTTACACTTTCAACTGAATATTTGCATGCACCATCATATGATTTTAAATTCAGGCTTTTGTATTAAATATGTTTACATATCATGGTTTTTTTAGATCAATGACATTAAATAATGAAGGTACTTATGTTTTGATGAGAGTTCATTAAGTGTGTTACATGTATCCGATTGAAAAGTATATAAGTGAAACGAAAACATGCTAAAGACATTGTAAACCCATGTAAATGTATTAACCACTTCCAAACGTCTAGGATATTCATAGTAAGATAAGGGTGGGAGCTATTGACCTAGTATATCCATATGTTTCGAGGACTAACTTTTGATATGTACATCGATGTCATCACTCAATGAAATGTTTCATAATTCATATTTAGTATCTTTTTAAGAAATTGATAAAGTTATTAAGCAGTCGAGGCGATAAATATGGTGGACTCAAAATCAGGTGATTGTCATTTAAGGAAATTGTACCAAAAAATTATTATCCTAAAAAATATGCATATGGTTCATTTTTAACTTTGGAAAAACCCTTTGCATCTTATTGTGAAATAGGAGGTCAAAAGGAAGACATGCTTTGAAATTATTCCGTGAAAAATTAGCTCTCCATGAGGAATCCTAGCGTGCACAATAGGAATAATTAATATCAAAGAAAAAAGACAAGCTTCAAGAACACCATTAGGATTCTGGGATTGAGGAATTTGATGCAGGATGACTAGAGGAAACGAGATGGGATAACGACGGACATAGGATGTTGGGCGACTAAGGAAAGGGTAGGATACAACCAGACCACAAAATCATACGATCGCTTTTGAGAATGAAATCAGATGAAATAGTGGTGGTGCAGCCCCTATCCTCGTCGAGGGCGGCAGTACTGTCTTCAACAACCACGATGATGCTAAGCACCAAAATCAATAAATTCAAACGATCGTCCGTTTGAAGATTCAAAAACCAATTCAACTAATTGCTTGAAAATCTTAAATCCAAAGCAAACCCGACGGCGATGGATGAACTCTCGAGGAATATTGGACGAAGAACACGGGACACTAGAGAGTTTAGGAGTACCTCAACACCAGATAGTGCGCAGCGAGATTGCGGGGAATTCTCAAAGCGTCGTTGGGGGACGATTGACGTGCGCTTCGACAGGGTGTCGCGGATCCAACTGCGCGATCAGTTGGCGGGGGGTCAAGGGGGGAGTCCCACCCTTGCGGGGTGCGGGGCAGCGCCCCGACACCTAAACGGTATGTACGGCGACCAGTGGCCGCGAGGGCGTTCGGGGGCATGGCGGGCTCGCGCTGGTGGCCCGGGGCTCTACGGGCAGAAGCGGACGAACGCGCGGTGGCGGGTGCAGGTGGCCTGCGTGGGCGGCCTGCACGGGCAGGGCTTGCGCAGGCGGCCGGCGTGGGCATCCTGCTAGGGTGACTGACGCGGGCGGCCTGCACGGGCAGCCTGCGCGGGTAGGGTTCGTGCGGGCTTGCTCGGCGTGATCCGAGAGGGAGAGAGGGCTAGGGCAAATCCTTCAAGAAGAAAGAAACTTCAATTCTTGAAATAACTTTGCCAAGTGTTCTTTTGCAACATTGGCCTACATATAGGCCTTGGAGGAAAGAGAAAATACGGGAAATGACATAAAATAAAAGTGTACGACGTGTTATCGTGTCACGTCAAAGGGTAGTTTTGGATGTGGCGTTGACGATGTGTCATGATGCGTGACGGGGCGTGTGTAGGCGGAGACATGACTGATGCTGGTGCATTGACTTGGTCGTTGTCAGGCCAGTTCTGTAGCTGTTGCTGGCGACGAGTCATGATGCGGAACGTCTCAGGAGACGGTGGCTGCGTATCCGCAGAAGGTGTGTTGACGTCATCGCCACTAAATTCTATCCATTTGATGGATGATATGAAGGATCTTAATCGTATATCTATATTGATACATTAATCATCCTGATTTAATAATATTCTCATTCAAAGCCTTGGATGGTTTATGTGTGAATTAAATTTTGCGCCTAATGAGTTGAATATATATTACATGCATATAGTGTGAATGGCTTAGATTTCTGGAGTATGCAACACTGAGGGAATAATAGGATAAGCCTATTGGGAAAATATATATTAAAGCATTTATGTAGGCATCTTATAACTCTACTCTCTCTGAATGTATTGTCTGATAATTTTACTTTCAATCCATTGACTTTATACATACAGTGACACAAAATACTAGTTGTATTAAAAATATATATTAAAAATTAAATATAAACTATGAAGTAAATTGATCATATGCAAGTACGAATAAGCCGAGCCATTAAAAGGAGTCAAGATAATTTAGTAACTTCATGTTTGCGATAAATAAACATGAGAAATCCAGTCATTACCATTTGGTAGCTACATGTGTAGGGGCATTACTTGATTATTTGATTTCGATAATGATGGTTTTAAAATTAGAATTATTTATGAAAATACACAATAACACGTTTCGTCTAATATTTTATAAAATAATATGCGCATAAAATTCAATTATCGAATAATATTTGTTCATACATAGTCATTAAAAAATTGCATTAGAGAAATGAGTTTAATATAATTTTCATAAAGAGGAAACCAAATTATTTACCGTATGATAAAACAAGTTTAAAATGTAACATTTGGATAACATACTTGTAGTATGATCAACAGAGAACGTCATATTGATATTCTGAGTAGCATTATGATGTTTCTCTGATTTTTGCAGAATGGTTAGTGGAAACTTAGTATTTTTGGCGTTACAATAGTGGAACATGACAAAATATTGGTGTCTCGTAGGTAATGGTAATTCGGGGACCACTACCTTTATGTTTTAGGCGGTGAAAAGGAAAAGTTGGATACTTACATTGCTGAAAGGGTTCTACCTAAATTTAGTTACATATAATATAGCCAAGCCGAAAGGTTCAATATATGATCATAGTATGTCACATCGCATCGTCCTCACTGCATTGAATAGTACCAATTTGTAAATACGGTCTGATGGCTGTTATCCACGAACCTAAGGGATAAAGATACTATATTCATCCTACATGCTATTTCTGGAGTGAGGGGTACATGATTTCTCAGTACTTTTTTCCTATGGACCTAGCACAATTTGCCCAGAACATTTTTTGGCATTCAAATATATATATAAATATAAAATTTTTTGGGCAGATTGTGATTAGGAAAATATATTACGAAGTTATATTCTATATGGATCTTGTCAACTAGCACCAGTGGTCTAGTGGTAGAATAGTACCCTGCCACGGTACAGACCCGGGTTCGATTCCCGGCTGGTGCAAGTTTTTACATGTTGTAGTATTTGCTAAAAAAATATTTCAAAAAATTTAGTTGTTTCATCGCTTCTTAATATACGGAGAATTAAATAATTAGTTGGAATCCAGAGTCATTATTTTTTATATAGATACGATGTCCATCCAGTAAACGATTAATCTAGAAGTCCAGCTGGTTGCGTGTCAAAGACGGCGATCGGGCATTAAAAGAGACAAACCAGTCAACTTTCAAATTCAACCACTCACTCAACACATTAAAAGTCTTTTAATCGTAATGTTTCCAGTAATTAAATTTAGTATATAAGAAGATACTTTAAAAACATAGACAAAAAGCTTACGAGGAAATTCTGGAATAAAGTTTTTAGAAAATATAATTCTTTTTAGAAAATCGGATTCAGCCAAGCGATATTACTATTTCATCTATTAGTTATTAAAAACTCATGTACACGCAAGGAGACCGTTTTTATTAGTTTTCCAACTTAACAAATAGTTAATTTATGCGCCGAATTCTTCCAGGTCACAATAAAATAACAAACATGGAGTTTAAACGCTGCAGAACTCTTCCATATGATTATATTTAGTTTATCAAAATTGTTTTTCAAAATATGAGGTCCAATTTGTGTAGCGGACTTCGGGTCGAAGTTTAGAAATAAAGTTTTCCTCTTGATACTTAAACTATGGTCCAGCGTTCTCTGTCGAAATATTTCAATCAATTAATTATCCTAGTTAAAAATAATTTGTTTCATGCGCAGGAACCTTCCGGGTCACACTAAATTAAAACTAGTTATTTTAAACGATACATGACTGATTCATTAAATTAAACTCAGTTTTAAAAAATGTTTTTCAGAAAACATAGAGTCAACGTTAATCTCAGAACTCGGATCGAAGTTTTAGAATGAAGTTTCTAAGATATTGAAGTACAGCCCATCGCAGTTGTTTCATCAATCAAATAATTAAAATTCCATGTACAAGTAAAGAGAACATATCACTCAAGTATCCTAATTAAGAAGTAATATGTCTCGTGCTCAATCGTTATTAATTAAATTAAACCTTGTGTGACTGATCCATAATTAAACTTAGCTTGTAAAATATTTTTTTAAAAGATTAGAGTGGATAACTTAATTTCGATCAGAGTTGATATAATATTAAAATTTCAAAAGACAGCTTAGCACGATTATTTCATCAATCAAATAATAAATCTCATTAATTTTTAATATTTCGGAAACTTATTTTCAGACTTTGGCCTTTATGTTTTTAAAACATTTTTAGTAATATAAGTTTAACTATATGAAGCAGTAATGTAGCGTTTATATTAATTAATATTGATTTAGTGTGAGTTGGAATGTTACAGTTCGTTAAAGAGTTTGCTGTTTGACTAGGATGGTTGATTGTTTTGTCTTCTTTTTTGTTTAATTGATTTTTTGTATTTGATTGCTGAAATAATCGTTATTGGCTGTATTTTTAATTTTAAATATTTTAGAAACGTTATTTCTAAACTTTTTTATCAGAATTCCGCTACTCACTTTGTCCTTTATGATCTTGTATAAGCTAAGTTTAATGGTATGAAGCAGTTATGCAGCGTTGAAACAAATGCACGAGACAGATTAGTTATTAATTGTTTCAACGCTGTCTCGTGCATTTGTTTCAACGCTGCATAACTGCTTCATACCATTAAACTTAGCTTATACAAGATCATAAAGGTCAAAGTGAGTAGCGGAATTCTGATAAAAAAGTTTAGAAATAACGTTTCTAAAATATTTAAAATTAAAAATACAGCCAATAACGATTATTTCAGCAATCAAATACAAAAAATCAATTAAACAAAAAAGAAGACAAAACAATCAACCATCCTAGTCAAACAGCAAACTCTTTAACGAACTGTAACATTCCAACTCACACTAAATCAATATTAATTAATATAAACGCTACATTACTGCTTCATATAGTTAAACTTATATTACTAAAAATGTTTTAAAAACATAAAGGCCAAAGTCTGAAAATAAGTTTCCGAAATATTAAAAATTAAAAATAAAGACGATATCAATTGTTTGATCAATCTAACAATAAATATCTCATTCATGACAAAAAGGAAACAAAGCAACCAACCATCAAATAATAGCTTAATAAAAACACGTAAAAAAACATAAAGCTCAAAGTCTCGTAATAAACTCGCTAAAATATTAAATTTTTTTAAAATACAGCCAAGCACGATTATTTCCTCAGTCAAATAGTAAAAGTCTCCTGTATACAAAAACAAAAGAAAGCTACCACCCATCCAAATTACAATAACACATTTTAAAACACAAAGGTCAGTCTAGAAACAAACGTTTTACGACATTAAAATTTCAAAATACAGCCAAGACCGATTATTTCCTCAATAAAATAATACAAATCTCATGAACACAACAAGAAAATAAAGTTTCCAACCATCCAAATCTTAAAAATAAAGTTCTCCCATGAACTAAATAGATACCAACTGTTTCCTATAATTAAACGTAGCATAATAAAAACAAGTGAAAAAAAATAGAGGCCAAAGTCTCGTAATAATTTTTTTAAAAATGCAACCAAGAGGGATTATTTCCTCAATAAACAATAAAAATCTCCTGTACATGAAACAAAATAAAGCTGCCACCCTCCAAATTAAAATAATAGTAAAAAATATCTCAAGAACCGGGCGCTGCCGGGTCAGCGGCGGCGCCGCCGGACCTGGCGTCGAGCCACGTCACGATGTCGGCGAAGACGGCGGCGATATTCTCCGGCGGCTCGCCTGACGTCAGCGCGTGCCACATGTCAGGATATAGTTTGAAAGTCTTGTCGTTGGTCGTCGCCTTCTCGTAGAGCAGAGCGCTGACCGCCGGATCGGTCACCGTGTCGGCGCCGCCGTGGACCACCAGGAACGGACACGTCACCTTCTCACCAGGTCAAAAGTCAACGTCACGTCGAGATTTTATTTTAGTCAATGCCGGACAATTATTATAACGCGGAGAGATATAGATGAGAATTACTGGCTGTGGAGAGAGAGATGAGAATCAAAGATGATTATGAGGTGGAGAGAGAGAGATGACAATGATTAGGAAAATTACGTTAACAGTATGGATTATGAGGTGGGGAGAGAGAGATGGCAATGATAAAAAGGGGATAGACATAGATGAGAATTACTGGGTGTGGAGAGAGAGATGCGAGTTATGAGGTGGAGATGTGGGAGATGAGAATTGTGAGGTGGAGATATGAGAGATGAGAATTGTATGGTGGAGAGAGAGATGAGAATTGTTTGGAGGAGAAAGGGAGATGTTCATTAATAGGTGGAGAGAGAGACGAACATTATGAGGTGGAGAGATTGATGATGATTATGAGGTGGAGAGAGAGATGATAATTCTTATAAAGTAGACAGAGATGAGAATTATGAGGTGGAGAAATGAGAGAGATGAGAACTGTTAGGAGGAGAGAGAGATGAGAGATGAAAGAGATGGGAAGGAGAAGAAGGGTAACCTCGTGGAGCTTTTCTTCTATTCTGAGGCTGGCGTGGAGAAGCTCGTAGCCGGTTTTCAGCCTTGGTCGGCCCTTGTAACAGTATTGGTTTTCGCGCACCTGACCGTAGAAACACAACAAAAATAATCCCCACATGCTTAGAGAGAGAGATAGATAGAGAGAGAAAGAATATAGTAGATATACTATGTATAAATATTTATATGTGAGTTTTATATGTGATGTGAGGAGGGAGTGGGTTTAGAGAGGAAATGGGGAATTGGGGACGGGTGAAACTTGAGATGAAATAAAGATTGTTGAATAAGAGGGGAGAGGATGAGAGAGAAACACGTCTGCGCCGTGCGCGTGAGAGAGATAGAGAGATTTGGGTGTGAGTGGAGAGAAGAGAGATAGGAGTGAGAAAGATCTTTTGTGTATTGTTGCGTGTGTGTGTGAGAGAGAGGAGAGAGAGAAGAAAGAGAGAGGGAGAAGAGAGAGAGAGAAAGAGAGAGGGAGAAGAGAGAGAGAGAGAAAGAGAGACAGAGCGAGAGAGAGAGAAAGAAAGAGAGAGAGAGAGAGAGAGGGAGAGAGTCAGAGAGAGAGGGAGAGAGAGCAAAGATAGAGGGACCGAGAGAGAGAGAGAGGGAGAAAGAGCAAAGATAGAGAGACAGAGAGAGAGAGAGGAGAGAATCAGAGAGAGAGGAAGAGAGAGCAAAGATAGAGAGACCGAGAGAGAGAGAGAGGGAAAGAGACAGAGAGGGAGAGAGAGCAAAGATAGAGAGACCGAGTGCGAGAGAGAGTGTGAGATAGGGAAAGAGAGAGAGGGAGGAGAGAAATGGAGACCGAGAGAGACAGAAATAGAGGGAGTGAGAGAGAGGGAGACCGAGAGAGGGAGAGAGGGGGAGAGAGAGAAAGACGGACAGACAGAGAGAGGGAGAGGGAGAGAGAGAGAGACAGACAGACAGAGAAAGGGAGAGGGAGAGAGAGAGACAGACAGACAGACAGAGAGAGGGAGTGGGAGAGAGAGACAGATAGACAGAGAGAGGGAGAGAGGGAGAGAGAGACAGAGAGGGAGGGAGAGAGAGAGAGAGAGAGAGAGAGAGAGAGAGGGAGAGAGAGAGAGAGGGAGGGAGAGAGAGAGAGAGAGAGAGAGAGAGAGAGAGAGAGAGAGAGAGAGAGAGAGAGAGAGAGAGAGAGAGAGAGAGAGAGAGAGAGAGAGAGAGAGAGAGAGAGAGAGAGAGAGAGCGAGAGAGAGAGAGAGAGAGAGAGAGAGAGAGAGAGAGAGAGAGAGAGAGAGAGAGAGAGAGAGAGAGAGAGAGAGAGAGAGAGAGAGAGAGAGAGAGAGAGAGAGAGAGAGAGAGAGAGAGAGAGAGAGAGAGAGAGAGAGAGAGAGAGAGAGAAGGGAGAGAGAAACCTCCTTCCTCCTCGCGGGAGACTTGATGGAGGAGTCAATAACGTCCCGAGTGGGGACGACTTTCCACGTGGGGATGACCTTGCAGAGAACGGTCAGTGTCCTAACCAGAAATGGATGGGGCTTCATTTCGTCTGAAATCTGATGAAACATCATGGAATCGTTAGTGAGAGAGATACATGAATAGATACGCTCATATACACCTATACAAATATCCATAGGAGAGAGAAGATAAAACTTAAATATATATGGATTGACGTATATATAACAGAATGAAAGAAAGAGAAACTAAGATAAAGAGAGAGAGAGATGAGTATAGAGAGATGGAGGGGTCGACAGAAAAAGATATAGAGCTTTTCAGAAGAGGGTGAGCGAGATGGAGGGTAAGGCCATCCAGAAATGGATGGGGCTTCATGGAGGTAGGTATGAGGAAGCTA
This sequence comes from Wolffia australiana, assembly GCF_029677425.1. Taxonomy (NCBI): domain Eukaryota; kingdom Viridiplantae; phylum Streptophyta; class Magnoliopsida; order Alismatales; family Araceae; genus Wolffia; species Wolffia australiana. Next base: position 11,071,243 of record NC_135851.1, on the reverse strand, counting down.
GAGAGAGAGAGAGAATGGTAGAGATAGAGCGAGCGAAGAGAGAGAGAGAGAGTGAGAGAGAGAAAGGAAAGACAGAGAGAGAAGAGAGAAGAGAGAAGAGAGAAGAGAGAAGAGAGAAGAGAGAAGAGAGAAGAGAGAAGAGAGAAGAGAGAAGAGAGACAGAGACAACGAGACAGACAGAGAGAGATAGAGACGGCGAGGGGGAGAGAGAGAAGAGCGAGAGATAGCGAGAGAGGGAGAGAAAGAGATAAGAGAAAAGAGAGAGAGACAGTGGGAGAGAAGATAAAAGAGAGAGAGACAGAGACGACGAGGGAGAGGGAGAGAAGAGCGAGAGACAGCGAGAGAGGGAGAGAAAAGAGAGAAGAGAGAGACTGTGGGATAGAAGATAGAAGAGAGAGAGACAGAGGGAAAGAAGCTAGAAGATAGAAGAGAGAAGAGAGAGACAGTGGGAAAGAAGAGAGCAGAGAGAAGAGAGAGACAGTGGGAAAGAAGAGA